>NC_132894.1:20917140-21230532 GCF_030463535.1 Salminus brasiliensis | reverse complement strand
TGATCACTTAGCTGTTACACAGGTTCTGTACACTCCTTCAGAGAAGGAGTCGATCTTGGGGTCCTGCGAACCTGTATGACAAAAAAGAAAGTCAATACGTGTATAGAAACTGAATGATCACTTACCTGTTACACAACTGTATGCGAACAGTCAGCCTCATACAGTTACAGATCGACTGAAAGTCAGCCTGCCAGCCATAGTTGGAAATGAAGATGCAGATGTACAGAACCTTGTTAGTCCACCTTCAGAAAGGGATTCGATCTTGGAGTCCGGTGAACCTGTATGACAAGAAAGAGAGTCAATACATGTATAGAAACTGAATGATCACTTACCTGTTACACAGATGCATACGAACAGTCAGCCTCCTACTGTTGCAGATCTGTAGAACATCAGCCAGCCAATGTTCCAGATGGAGATGCAGACAACCACATACATTTGCAGAAGGCAAGTCTCTTGTTGTGTGCATCCAGCTTTAAAGTGAGCCAGTCGTGAGGTGCTGTTAACCTGTATGACAAGAAAGAGAGTCAATACATGTATAGAAACTGAATGATCACTTACCTGTTACACAGCTGCATACGAACAGTCAGCCTAATACAGTTGCAGATGAATGGAAAGCCAGCCAGCCAGCCATAGTTGTAAAATGAGATGCAGATGTACAGAACCTTGTTAATCCACCTTCAGAGAGGGAGTCGATCTTGGCATCCTGCGAACCTGTATGACAAGAAAGAGAGTCAATACATGTATAGAAACTGAATGATCACTTACCTGTTACACAGGTTCTGTACACTCCTTCAGAGAAGGAGTCGATCTTGGGGTCCTGCGAACCTGTATGACAAGAAAGAGAGACAATACATCTATAGAAATTGAATGATCACTTTTCTGTTACACAGCTGCATACGAACAGTCACCCTCATATAGTTGAAGATCAACAGAAAGTCTGCCAGCCAGCGATAGTTGTCAACTGAGATGCAGATGTACAGAACCTTGTTAATCCACCTTCAGAGAGGGAGTCGATCTTGGCGTCCTGTGAACCTGTATGACAAGAAAGAGAGTCAATACATGTATAGAAACTGAATGATCACTTACTTGTTACACAACTGTATGCGAACAGTCAGCCTCATACAGTTACAGATTTACTGAAAGTCAGCCAGCCAGCCATAGTTGGAAACGAAGATGCAGATTTAAAGAACCTTGTTAGTCCACCTTCAGAAACGGATTCGATCTTGGGGTCCAGCGAACCTGTATGACAAGAAAGAGAGTCAATACATGTATAGAAACTGAATGATCACTTACCTGTTACAAAGCTGCATTCGAACAGTCACCCTCATACAGTTGCAGATCGACAGAAAGTCAGCCAACCAGCCATAGTTGTCAACTGAGATGCAGATGTACAGAACCTTGTTAGTCCACCTTCAGAGAGGGAGTCGATCTTGGGGTCCTGCGAACCTGTATGACAAGAAAGAGTATCAATACATGTATAGAAACTAAATGACCACTTACCTATTACACAGCTGCATACGAACAGTCACCCTCATACAGTTACAGATCGACAGAAAGTCATCCAGCCAGCCATAGTTGTAAATGAAGATGAAGATGTAAAGAACCTTGTTAATCCAACTTCAGAGAGGGAGTTGATCTTGGGGTCCTGCGAACCTGTATGACAAGAAAGAGAGTCAATACGTGTATAGAAACTGAATGATCACTTACCTGTTACACAACTGTATGCGAACAGTCAGCCTCATACAGTTACAGATCGACTGAAAGTCAGCCTGCCAGCCACAGTTGTCAACTGAGATGCAGATGTACAGAACCTTGTTAATCCACCTTCAGAGAGGGAGTCGATCTTGGCGTCCTGTGAACCTGTATGAGAAGAAAGAGAGTCAATACATGTATAGAAACTGAATGATCACTTACCTGTTACACAGCTGCATACGAACAGTCAGCCTCCTACTGTTGCAGATCATCAGACCATCAGCCAACCAATGTTCCAGATCGAGATGCAGACAACCACATACATTTGCAGAAGGCAAGTCCCTTGTTATGTGCATCCAGCTTCAAAGTGAGCCAGTCGTGAGGTCCTGTGAACCTGTATGACAAGAAAGAGATTCAATACATGTAAAAAAACAGAATGATCACTTACCTGTTACACAGCTGCATACGAACAGTCACCCTCATACAGTTGCAGATTGACAGAAAGTCAGCCAGCCAGCCGTAGTTGTAAATGAAGATGCAGATGTACAGAACCTTGTTAATCCACCTTCAGAGGGGGAGTCGATCTTGGGGTCCTGCGAACTTGTATGACAAGAAAGAGTGTCAATACATGTATAGAAACTGAATGATCACTTACCTATTACACAGCTGCATATGAACAGTAACCCTCATACAGTTACAGATCGACAGAAAGTCAGCCAGCCAGCCATAGTTGTAAACGAAGATGCAGTTGTACAGAACCTTGTTAGTCCACCTTCAGAGAGGGAGTCGATCTTGGGGTCCTGCGAACCTCTATGACAAGAAAGAGAGTCAATACATGTATAGAAACTGAATGATCACTTACCTGTTACACAGCTGCATGTGAACAGTCACCCTCATACAGTTGCAGGTCGACAGAAAGTCAGCCAGCCAGCCATATTTGTCAACTGAGATGCGGATATACAGAACCTTGTTAATCCACCTTCAGAGAGGGAGTCGATATTGGGGTCCTGCGCACCTGTATGACAAGAGAGTCAATACATGTATAGAAACTGAATGATCACTTACCTGTTACACAGCTGCATACGAACAGTCAGCCTAATACAGTTGCAGATGAATGGAAAGCCAGCCAGCCAGCCATAGTTGTAAAATGAGATGCAGATGTACAGAACCTTGTTAATCCACCTTCAGAGAGGGAGTCGATCTTGGCATCCTGCGAACCTGTATGACAAGAAAGAGAGTCAATACATGTATAGAAACTGAATGATCACTTACCTGTTACACAGGTTCTGTACACTCCTTCAGAGAAGGAGTCGATCTTGGGGTCCTGCGAACCTGTATGACAAGAAAGAGAGACAATACATCTATAGAAATTGAATGATCACTTTTCTGTTACACAGCTGCATACGAACAGTCACCCTCATATAGTTGAAGAACAACAGAAAGTCTGCCAGCCAGCGATAGTTGTCAACTGAGATGCAGATGTACAGAACCTTGTTAATCCACCTTCAGAGAGGGAGTCGATCTTGGCGTCCTGTGAACCTGTATGAGAAGAAAGAGAGTCAATTCATGTATAGAAACTGAATGATCACTTACCTGTTACACAGCTGCATACGAACAGTCACCCTCATACAGTTGCACATCGACAGAAAGTCAGCCAGCCAGCCATAGTTGTCAACAGAGATGCAGATGTACAGAACCTTGTTAATCCACCTTCAGAAAGGGAGTCGATCTTGGGGTCCTGTGAACCTGTATGACAAGAAAGAGAGTCAATACATGTATAGAAACTGAATGATCACTTACTTGTTACACAGCTGTATGCGAACAGTCACCCTCATACAGTTGCAGATCAAAAGAAAGTCAGCCAGCCAGCCATAGTTGTCAACTGAGATGCAGATGTAACGAAACTTGTTAATCCACCTTCAGAGAGGGAGTCGATATTGGGGTCCGGCAAACCTTTATGACAGGAAAGAGAGTCAATTCATGTATAGAATCTGAAAGATCACTTACCTGTTACACAGGTGTATGCGATCAGTCAGCCTAATACAGTTGCAGATCGACAGAAAGTCAGCCAGCCAGCCATAGTTGTAAACTGAGATGCAGATGTACAGAACCTTGGTAATCCACCTTCAGAGAGGGAGTCGATCTTGGGGTCCTGTGAAACTGTATAACAAGAAAGAGAGCCAATACATGTATAGAAACTCAATGATCACTTACCTGTTACACAGTTGCATACAAACAGTCACCCTCATACAGTTGCAGATCGACAGAAAGTCAGCCAGCCAGCCATAGTTGTAAATGAAGATGCAGATGTACAGAACCTTGTTAATCCACCTTCAGAGGGGGAGTCGATCTTGGGGTCCTGCGAACTTGTATGACAAGAAAGAGTGTCAATACATGTATAGAAACTGAATGATCACTTACCTATTACACAGCTGCATATGAACAGTAACCCTCATACAGTTACAGATCGACAGAAAGTCAGCCAGCCAGCCATAGTTGTAAACGAAGATGCAGTTGTACAGAACCTTGTTAGTCCACCTTCAGAGAGGGAGTCGATCTTGGGGTCCTGCGAACCTCTATGACAAGAAAGAGAGTCAATACATATATAGAAACTGAATGATCACTTACCTGTTACACAGCTGTATGTGAACAGTCACCCTCATACAGTTGCAGGTCGACAGAAAGTCAGCCAGCCAGCCATATTTGTCAACTGAGATGCGGATATACAGAACCTTGTTAATCCACCTTCAGAGAGGGAGTCGATATTGGGGTCCTGCGCACCTGTATGACAAGAGAGTCAATACATGTATAGAAACTGAATGATCACTTACCTGTTACACAGCTGCATACGAACAGTCAGCCTAATACAGTTGGAGATGAATGGAAAGCCAGCCAGCCAGCCATAGTTGTAAAATGAGATGCAGATGTACAGAACCTTGTTAATCCACCTTCAGAGAGGGAGTCGATCTTGGCATCCTGCGAACCTGTATGACAAGAAAGAGAGTTAATACATGTATAGAAACTGAATGATCACTTACCTGTTACACAGGTTCTGTACACTCCTTCAGAGAAGGAGTCGATCTTGGGGTCCTGCGAACCTGTATGACAAGAAAGAGAGACAATACATCTATAGAAATTGAATGATCACTTTTCTGTTACACAGCTGCATATGAACAGTCACCCTCATATAGTTGAAGAACAACAGAAAGTCTGCCAGCCAGCGATAGTTGTCAACTGAGATGCAGATGTACAGAACCTTGTTAATCCACCTTCAGAGAGGGAGTCGATCTTGGCGTCCTGTGAACCTGTATGAGAAGAAAGAGAGTCAATTCATGTATAGAAACTGAATGATCACTTACCTGTTACACAGCTGCATACGAACAGTCACCCTCATACAGTTGCACATCGACAGAAAGTCAGCCAGCCAGCCATAGTTGTCAACTGAGATGCAGATGTAACGAAACTTGTTAATCCACCTTCAGAGAGGGAGTCGATATTGGGGTCCGGCAAACCTTTATGACAGGAAAGAGAGTCAATTCATGTATAGAATCTGAAAGATCACTTACCTGTTACACAGGTGTATGCGATCAGTCAGCCTAATACAGTTGCAGATCGACAGAAAGTCAGCCAGCCAGCCATAGTTGTCAACTGAGATGCAGATGTACAGAACCTTGGTAATCCACCTTCAGAGAGGGAGTCGATCTTGGGGTCCTGTGAAACTGTATAACAAGAAAGAGAGTCAATACATGTATAGAAACTCAATGATCACTTACCTGTTACACAGTTGCATACAAACAGTCACCCTCATACAGTTGCAGATCGACAGAAAGTCAGCCAGCCAGCCATAGTTGTAAATGAAGATGCAGATGTACAGAACCTTGTTAATCCACCTTCAGAGGGGGAGTCGATCTTGGGGTCCTGCGAACCTCTATGACAAGAAAGAGAGTCAATACATATATAGAAACTGAATGATCACTTACCTGTTACACAGCTGCATGTGAACAGTCACCCTCATACAGTTGCAGGTCGACAGAAAGTCAGCCAGCCAGCCATATTTGTCAACTGAGATGCGGATATACAGAACCTTGTTAATCCACCTTCAGAGAGGGAGTCGATATTGGGGTCCTGCGCACCTGTATGACAAGAGAGTCAATACATGTATAGAAACTGAATGATCACTTACCTGTTACACAGCTGCATACGAACAGTCAGCCTAATACAGTTGGAGATGAATGGAAAGCCAGCCAGCCAGCCATAGTTGTAAAATGAGATGCAGATGTACAGAACCTTGTTAATCCACCTTCAGAGAGGGAGTCGATCTTGGCATCCTGCGAACCTGTATGACAAGAAAGAGAGTCAATACATGTATAGAAACTGAATGATCACTTACCTGTTACACAGGTTCTGTACACTCCTTCAGAGAAGGAGTCGATCATGGGATCCTGCGAACCTGTATGACAAGAAAGAGAGACAATACATCTATAGAAATTGAATGATCACTTTTCTGTTACACAGCTGCATACGAACAGTCACCCTCATATAGTTGAAGAACAACAGAAAGTCTGCCAGCCAGCGATAGTTGTCAACTGAGATGCAGATGTACAGAACCTTGTTAATCCACCTTCAGAGAGGGAGTCGATCTTGGCGTCCTGTGAACCTGTATGAGAAGAAAGAGAGTCAATTCATGTATAGAAACTGAATGATCACTTACCTGTTACACAGCTGCATACGAACAGTCACCCTCATACAGTTGCACATCGACAGAAAGTCAGCCAGCCAGCCATAGTTGTCAACAGAGATGCAGATGTACAGAACCTTGTTAATCCACCTTCAGAAAGGGAGTCGATCTTGGGGTCCTGTGAACCTGTATGACAAGAAAGAGAGTCAATACATGTATAGAAACTGAATGATCACTTACTTGTTACACAGCTGTATGCGAACAGTCACCCTCATACAGTTGCAGATCAAAAGAAAGTCAGCCAGCCAGCCATAGTTGTCAACTGAGATGCAGATGTAACGAAACTTGTTAATCCACCTTCAGAGAGGGAGTCGATATTGGGGTCCGGCAAACCTTTATGACAGGAAAGAGAGTCAATTCATGTATAGAATCTGAAAGATCACTTACCTGTTACACAGGTGTATGCGATCAGTCAGCCTAATACAGTTGCAGATCGACAGAAAGTCAGCCAGCCAGCCATAGTTGTAAACTGAGATGCAGATGTACAGAACCTTGGTAATCCACCTTCAGAGAGGGAGTCGATCTTGGGGTCCTGTGAAACTGTATAACAAGAAAGAGAGTCAATACATGTATAGAAACTCAATGATCACTTACCTGTTACACAGTTGCATACAAACAGTCACCCTCATACAGTTGCAGATCGACAGAAAGTCAGCCAGCCAGCCATAGTTGTAAATGAAGATGCAGATGTACAGAACCTTGTTAATCCACCTTCAGAGGGGGAGTCGATCTTGGGGTCCTGCGAACCTCTATGACAAGAAAGAGAGTCAATAAATATATAGAAACTGAATGATCACTTACCTGTTACACAGCTGCATGTGAACAGTCACCCTCATACAGTTGCAGGTCGACAGAAAGTCAGCCAGCCAGCCATATTTGTCAACTGAGATGCGGATATACAGAACCTTCTTAATCCACCTTCAGAGAGGGAGTCGATCTTGGCGTCCTGTGAACCTGTATGAGAAGAAAGAGAGTCAATTCATGTATAGAAACTGAATGATCACTTACCTGTTACAAAGCTGCATACGAACAGTCACCCTCATACAGTTGCACATCGACAGAAAGTCAGCCAGCCAGCCATAGTTGTCAACAGAGATGCAGATGTACAGAACCTTGTTAATCCACCTTCAGAAAGGGAGTCGATCTTGGGGTCCTGTGAACCTGTATGACAAGAAAGAGAGTCAATACATGTATAGAAACTGAATGATCACTTACCTGTTAAAAAGCTGCATACCAACAGTTAGCCTCCTACTGTTGCAGATCATCAGAACATCAGCCAGCCAATGTTCCAGATGGAGATGCAGACAACCACATACATCTGCAGAAGGCAAGTCCCTGGTTGTGTGCATCCAGCTTCAAAGTGAGCCAGTCATGAGGTCCTGCGAACCTGTATGACAAGAAAGAGAGTCAATACATGTATAGAAACTGAATGATCACTTACCTGTTACACAGCTGCATACAAAAAGGCACCCTCATGCAGTTGCAGATCGACAGAAAGTCAGCCAACCACCCATAGTTGTGAACTGAGATGCAGATGTACAGAACCTTGTTAATCCACCTTCAGAGAGGGAGTCGATCTTGGGGTCCTGCGATCCTGTATGACAAGAAAGAGTGTCAATACATGTATAGAAACTGAATGATCACTTACCTGTTACACAGATGCATACGAACAGTCAGCCTCCTAATGTTGCAGATCATCAGAACATCAGCCAGCCAATGTTCCAGATGGAGATGCAGACAACCACATACATTTGCAGAAGGCAAGTCCCTTGTTGTGTGCATCCAGCTTCAAAGTGAGCTAGTCGTGAGGTCCTGTGAACCTGTATGACAAGAAAGAGAGTCAATACATGTATAAAAACAGAATGATCACTTACCTGTTACACAGCTGCATACGAACAGTCACCCTCATACAGTTGCAGATTGATAGAAAGTCAGCCAACCAGCCATAGTTGTAAATGAAGATGAAGATGTAAAGAACCTTGTTAATCCACCTTCAGAGAGGGAGTTGATCTTGGGGTCCTGCGAACCTGTATGACAAGAAAGAGAGTCAATACATGTATAGAAACTGAATGATCACTTAGCTGTTACACAGGTTCTGTACACTCCTTCAGAGAAGGAGTCGATCTTGGGGTCCTGCGAACCTGTATGACAAAAAAGAAAGTCAATACGTGTATAGAAACTGAATGATCACTTACCTGTTACACAACTGTATGCGAACAGTCAGCCTCATACAGTTACAGATCGACTGAAAGTCAGCCTGCCAGCCATAGTTGGAAATGAAGATGCAGATGTACAGAACCTTGTTAGTCCACCTTCAGAAAGGGATTCGATCTTGGAGTCCGGTGAACCTGTATGACAAGAAAGAGAGTCAATACATGTATAGAAACTGAATGATCACTTACCTGTTACACAGATGCATACGAACAGTCAGCCTCCTACTGTTGCAGATCTGTAGAACATCAGCCAGCCAATGTTCCAGATGGAGATGCAGACAACCACATACATTTGCAGAAGGCAAGTCTCTTGTTGTGTGCATCCAGCTTTAAAGTGAGCCAGTCGTGAGGTGCTGTTAACCTGTATGACAAGAAAGAGAGTCAATACATGTATAGAAACTGAATGATCACTTACCTGTTACACAGCTGCATACGAACAGTCAGCCTAATACAGTTGCAGATGAATGGAAAGCCAGCCAGCCAGCCATAGTTGTAAAATGAGATGCAGATGTACAGAACCTTGTTAATCCACCTTCAGAGAGGGAGTCGATCTTGGCATCCTGCGAACCTGTATGACAAGAAAGAGAGTCAATACATGTATAGAAACTGAATGATCACTTACCTGTTACACAGGTTCTGTACACTCCTTCAGAGAAGGAGTCGATCTTGGGGTCCTGCGAACCTGTATGACAAGAAAGAGAGACAATACATCTATAGAAATTGAATGATCACTTTTCTGTTACACAGCTGCATACGAACAGTCACCCTCATATAGTTGAAGATCAACAGAAAGTCTGCCAGCCAGCGATAGTTGTCAACTGAGATGCAGATGTACAGAACCTTGTTAATCCACCTTCAGAGAGGGAGTCGATCTTGGCGTCCTGTGAACCTGTATGACAAGAAAGAGAGTCAATACATGTATAGAAACTGAATGATCACTTACTTGTTACACAACTGTATGCGAACAGTCAGCCTCATACAGTTACAGATTTACTGAAAGTCAGCCAGCCAGCCATAGTTGGAAACGAAGATGCAGATTTAAAGAACCTTGTTAGTCCACCTTCAGAAACGGATTCGATCTTGGGGTCCAGCGAACCTGTATGACAAGAAAGAGAGTCAATACATGTATAGAAACTGAATGATCACTTACCTGTTACAAAGCTGCATTCGAACAGTCACCCTCATACAGTTGCAGATCGACAGAAAGTCAGCCAACCAGCCATAGTTGTCAACTGAGATGCAGATGTACAGAACCTTGTTAGTCCACCTTCAGAGAGGGAGTCGATCTTGGGGTCCTGCGAACCTGTATGACAAGAAAGAGTATCAATACATGTATAGAAACTAAATGACCACTTACCTATTACACAGCTGCATACGAACAGTCACCCTCATACAGTTACAGATCGACAGAAAGTCATCCAGCCAGCCATAGTTGTAAATGAAGATGAAGATGTAAAGAACCTTGTTAATCCAACTTCAGAGAGGGAGTTGATCTTGGGGTCCTGCGAACCTGTATGACAAGAAAGAGAGTCAATACATGTATAGAAACTGAATGATCACTTACCTGTTACACAGGTTCTGTACACTCCTTCAGAGAAGGAGTCGATCTTGGGGTCCTGCGAACCTGTATGACAAGAAAGAGAGTCAATACATGCATAGAAACTGAATGATCACTTACCTGTTACACAGCTGCATACGAACAGTCAGCCTCCTACTGTTGCAGATCATCAGACCATCAGCCAACCAATGTTCCAGATCGAGATGCAGACAACCACATACATTTGCAGAAGGCAAGTCCCTTGTTATGTGCATCCAGCTTCAAAGTGAGCCAGTCGTGAGGTCCTGTGAACCTGTATGACAAGAAAGAGATTCAATACATGTAAAAAAACAGAATGATCACTTACCTGTTACACAGCTGCATACGAACAGTCACCCTCATACAGTTGCAGATTGACAGAAAGTCAGCCAGCCAGCCGTAGTTGTAAATGAAGATGCAGATGTACAGAACCTTGTTAATCCACCTTCAGAGAGGGAGTCGATCTTGGGGTCCTGCGAACCTGTATGACAAGAAAGAGTGTCAATACATGTATAGAAACTCAATGATCACTTACCTGTTACACAGTTGCATACAAACAGTCACCCTCATACAGTTGCAGATCGACAGAAAGTCAGCCAGCCAGCCATAGTTGTAAATGAAGATGCAGATGTACAGAACCTTGTTAATCCACCTTCAGAGGGGGAGTCGATCTTGGGGTCCTGCGAACTTGTATGACAAGAAAGAGTGTCAATACATGTATAGAAACTGAATGATCACTAACCTATTACACAGCTGCATATGAACAGTAACCCTCATACAGTTACAGATCGACAGAAAGTCAGCCAGCCAGCCATAGTTGTAAACGAAGATGCAGTTGTACAGAACCTTGTTAGTCCACCTTCAGAGAGGGAGTCGATCTTGGGGTCCTGCGAACCTCTATGACAAGAAAGAGAGTCAATACATGTATAGAAACTGAATGATCACTTACCTGTTACACAGCTGCATGTGAACAGTCACCCTCATACAGTTGCAGGTCGACAGAAAGTCAGCCAGCCAGCCATATTTGTCAACTGAGATGCGGATATACAGAACCTTGTTAATCCACCTTCAGAGAGGGAGTCGATATTGGGGTCCTGCGCACCTGTATGACAAGAGAGTCAATACATGTATAGAAACTGAATGATCACTTACCTGTTACACAGCTGCATACGAACAGTCAGCCTAATACAGTTGCAGATGAATGGAAAGCCAGCCAGCCAGCCATAGTTGTAAAATGAGATGCAGATGTACAGAACCTTGTTAATCCACCTTCAGAGAGGGAGTCGATCTTGGCATCCTGCGAACCTGTATGACAAGAAAGAGAGTCAATACATGTATAGAAACTGAATGATCACTTACCTGTTACACAGGTTCTGTACACTCCTTCAGAGAAGGAGTCGATCTTGGGGTCCTGCGAATCTGTATGACAAGAAAGAGAGACAATACATCTATAGAAATTGAATGATCACTTTTCTGTTACACAGCTGCATACGAACAGTCACCCTCATATAGTTGAGGAACAACAGAAAGTCTGCCAGCCAGCGATAGTTGTCAACTGAGATGCAGATGTACAGAACCTTGTTAATCCACCTTCAGAGAGGGAGTCGATCTTGGCGTCCTGTGAACCTGTATGAGAAGAAAGAGAGTCAATTCATGTATAGAAACTGAATGATCACTTACCTGTTACACAGCTGCATACGAACAGTCACCCTCATACAGTTGCACATCGACAGAAAGTCAGCCAGCCAGCCATAGTTGTCAACAGAGATGCAGATGTACAGAACCTTGTTAATCCACCTTCAGAAAGGGAGTCGATCTTGGGGTCCTGTGAACCTGTATGACAAGAAAGAGAGTCAATAAATGTATAGAAACTGAATGATCACTTACTTGTTACACAGCTGTATGCGAACAGTCACCCTCATACAGTTGCAGATCAAAAGAAAGTCAGCCAGCCAGCCATAGTTGTCAACTGAGATGCAGATGTAACGAAACTTGTTAATCCACCTTCAGAGAGGGAGTCGATATTGGGGTCCGGCAAACCTTTATGACAGGAAAGAGAGTCAATTCATGTATAGAATCTGAAAGATCACTTACCTGTTACACAGGTGTATGCGATCAGTCAGCCTAATACAGTTGCAGATCGACAGACAGTCAGCCAGCCAGCCATAGTTGTAAACTGAGATGCAGATGTACAGAACCTTGGTAATCCACCTTCAGAGAGGGAGTCGATCTTGGGGTCCTGTGAAACTGTATAACAAGAAAGAGAGTCAATACATGTATAGAAACTCAATGATCACTTACCTGTTACACAGTTGCATACAAACAGTCACCCTCATACAGTTGCAGATCGACAGAAAGTCAGCCAGCCAGCCATAGTTGTAAATGAAGATGCAGATGTACAGAACCTTGTTAATCCACCTTCAGAGGGGGAGTCGATCTTGGGGTCCTGCGAACTTGTATGACAAGAAAGAGTGTCAATACATGTATAGAAACTGAATGATCACTTACCTATTACACAGCTGCATATGAACAGTAACCCTCATACAGTTACAGATCGACAGAAAGTCAGCCAGCCAGCCATAGTTGTAAACGAAGATGCAGTTGTACAGAACCTTGTTAGTCCACCTTCAGAGAGGGAGTCGATCTTGGGGTCCTGCGAACCTCTATGACAAGAAAGAGAGTCAATACATATATAGAAACTGAATGATCACTTACCTGTTACACAGCTGCATGTGAACAGTCACCCTCATACAGTTGCAGGTCGACAGAAAGTCAGCCAGCCAGCCATATTTGTCAACTGAGATGCGGATATACAGAACCTTGTTAATCCACCTTCAGAGAGGGAGTCGATATTGGGGTCCTGCGAACCTGTATGACAAGAGAGTCAATACATGTATAGAAACTGAATGATCACTTACCTGTTACACAGCTGCATACGAACAGTCAGCCTAATACAGTTGGAGATGAATGGAAAGCCAGCCAGCCAGCCATAGTTGTAAAATGAGATGCAGATGTACAGAACCTTGTTAATCCACCTTCAGAGAGGGAGTCGATCTTGGCATCCTGCGAACCTGTATGACAAGAAAGAGAGTCAATACATGTATAGAAACTGAGTGATCACTTACCTGTTACACAGGTTCTGTACACTCCTTCAGAGAAGGAGTCGATCTTGGGGTCCTGCGAACCTGTATGACAAGAAAGAGAGACAATACATCTATAGAAATTGAATGATCACTTTTCTGTTACACAGCTGCATACGAACAGTCACCCTCATATAGTTGAAGAACAACAGAAAGTCTGCCAGCCAGCGATAGTTGTCAACTGAGATGCAGATGTACAGAACCTTGTTAATCCACCTTCAGAGAGGGAGTCGATCTTGGCGTCCTGTGAACCTGTATGAGAAGAAAGAGAGTCAATTCATGTATAGAAACTGAATGATCACTTACCTGTTACACAGCTGCATACGAACAGTCACCCTCATACAGTTGCACATCGACAGAAAGTCAGCCAGCCAGCCATAGTTGTCAACTGAGATGCAGATGTAACGAAACTTGTTAATCCACCTTCAGAGAGGGAGTCGATATTGGGGTCCGGCAAACCTTTATGACAGGAAAGAGAGTCAATTCATGTATAGAATCTGAAAGATCACTTACCTGTTACACAGGTGTATGCGATCAGTCAGCCTAATACAGTTGCAGATCGACAGAAAGTCAGCCAGCCAGCCATAGTTGTAAACTGAGATGCAGATGTACAGAACCTTGGTAATCCACCTTCAGAGAGGGAGTCGATCTTGGGGTCCTGTGAAACTGTATAACAAGAAAGAGAGTCAATACATGTATAGAAACTCAATGATCACTTACCTGTTACACAGTTGCATACAAACAGTCACCCTCATACAGTTGCAGATCGACAGAAAGTCAGCCAGCCAGCCATAGTTGTAAATGAAGATGCAGATGTACAGAACCTTGTTAATCCACCTTCAGAGGGGGAGTCGATCTTGGGGTCCTGCGAACTTGTATGACAAGAAAGAGTGTCAATACATGTATAGAAACTGAATGATCACTTACCTATTACACAGCTGCATATGAACAGTAACCCTCATACAGTTACAGATCGACAGAAAGTCAGCCAGCCAGCCATAGTTGTAAACGAAGATGCAGTTGTACAGAACCTTGTTAGTCCACCTTCAGAGAGGGAGTCGATCTTGGGGTCCTGCGAACCTCTATGACAAGAAAGAGAGTCAATACATATATAGAAACTGAATGATCACTTACCTGTTACACAGCTGCATGTGAACAGTCACCCTCATACAGTTGCAGGTCGACAGAAAGTCAGCCAGCCAGCCATATTTGTCAACTGAGATGCGGATATACAGAACCTTGTTAATCCACCTTCAGAGAGGGAGTCGATATTGGGGTCCTGCGCACCTGTATGACAAGAGAGTCAATACATGTATAGAAACTGAATGATCACTTACCTGTTACACAGCTGCATACGAACAGTCAGCCTAATACAGTTGGAGATGAATGGAAAGCCAGCCAGCCAGCCATAGTTGTAAAATGAGATGCAGATGTACAGAACCTTGTTAATCCACCTTCAGAGAGGGAGTCGATCTTGGCATCCTGCGAACCTGTATGACAAGAAAGAGAGTTAATACATATATAGAAACTGAATGATCACTTACCTGTTACACAGGTTCTGTACACTCCTTCAGAGAAGGAGTCGATCTTGGGGTCCTGCGAACCTGTATGACAAGAAAGAGAGACAATACATCTATAGAAATTGAATGATCACTTTTCTGTTACACAGCTGCATACGAACAGTCACCCTCATATAGTTGAAGAACAACAGAAAGTCTGCCAGCCAGCGATAGTTGTCAACTGAGATGCAGATGTACAGAACCTTGTTAATCCACCTTCAGAGAGGGAGTCGATCTTGGCGTCCTGTGAACCTGTATGAGAAGAAAGAGAGTCAATTCATGTATAGAAACTGAATGATCACTTACCTGTTACACAGCTGCATACGAACAGTCACCCTCATACAGTTGCACATCGACAGAAAGTCAGCCAGCCAGCCATAGTTGTCAACAGAGATGCAGATGTACAGAACCTTGTTAATCCACCTTCAGAAAGGGAGTCGATCTTGGGGTCCTGTGAACCTGTATGACAAGAAAGAGAGTCAATAAATGTATAGAAACTGAATGTTCACTTACTTGTTACACAGCTGTATGCGAACAGTCACCCTCATACAGTTGCAGATCAAAAGAAAGTCAGCCAGCCAGCCATAGTTGTCAACTGAGATGCAGATGTAACGAAACTTGTTAATCCACCTTCAGAGAGGGAGTCGATATTGGGGTCCGGCAAACCTTTATGACAGGAAAGAGAGTCAATTCATGTATAGAATCTGAAAGATCACTTACCTGTTACACAGGTGTATGCGATCAGTCAGCCTAATACAGTTGCAGATCGACAGAAAGTCAGCCAGCCAGCCATAGTTGTAAACTGAGATGCAGATGTACAGAACCTTGGTAATCCACCTTCAGAGAGGGAGTCGATCTTGGGGTCCTGTGAAACTGTATAACAAGAAAGAGAGTCAATACATGTATAGAAACTCAATGATCACTTACCTGTTACACAGTTGCATACAAACAGTCACCCTCATACAGTTGCAGATCGACAGAAAGTCAGCCAGCCAGCCATAGTTGTAAATGAAGATGCAGATGTACAGAACCTTGTTAATCCACCTTCAGAGGGGGAGTCGATCTTGGGGTCCTGCGAACTTGTATGACAAGAAAGAGTGTCAATACATGTATAGAAACTGAATGATCACTTACCTATTACACAGCTGCATATGAACAGTAACCCTCATACAGTTACAGATCGACAGAAAGTCAGCCAGCCAGCCATAGTTGTAAACGAAGATGCAGTTGTACAGAACCTTGTTAGTCCACCTTCAGAGAGGGAGTCGATCTTGGGGTCCTGCGAACCTCTATGACAAGAAAGAGAGTCAATACATATATAGAAACTGAATGATCACTTACCTGTTACACAGCTGCATGTGAACAGTCACCCTCATACAGTTGCAGGTCGACAGAAAGTCAGCCAGCCAGCCATATTTGTCAACTGAGATGCGGATATACAGAACCTTGTTAATCCACCTTCAGAGAGGGAGTCGATATTGGGGTCCTGCGCACCTGTATGACAAGAGAGTCAATACATGTATAGAAACTGAATGATCACTTACCTGTTACACAGCTGCATACGAACAGTCAGCCTAATACAGTTGGAGATGAATGGAAAGCCAGCCAGCCAGCCATAGTTGTAAAATGAGATGCAGATGTACAGAACCTTGTTAATCCACCTTCAGAGAGGGAGTCGATCTTGGCATCCTGCGAACCTGTATGACAAGAAAGAGAGTTAATACATGTATAGAAACTGAATGATCACTTACTTGTTACACAGCTGTATGCGAACAGTCACCCTCATACAGTTGCAGATCAAAAGAAAGTCAGCCAGCCAGCCATAGTTGTCAACTGAGATGCAGATGTAACGAAACTTGTTAATCCACCTTCAGAGAGGGAGTCGATATTGGGGTCCGGCAAACCTTTATGACAGGAAAGAGAGTCAATTCATGTATAGAATCTGAAAGATCACTTACCTGTTACACAGGTGTATGCGATCAGTCAGCCTAATACAGTTGCAGATCGACAGAAAGTCAGCCAGCCAGCCATAGTTGTAAACTGAGATGCAGATGTACAGAACCTTGGTAATCCACCTTCAGAGAGGGAGTCGATCTTGGGGTCCTGTGAAACTGTATAACAAGAAAGAGAGTCAATACATGTATAGAAACTCAATGATCACTTACCTGTTACACAGTTGCATACAAACAGTCACCCTCATACAGTTGCAGATCGACAGAAAGTCAGCCAGCCAGCCATAGTTGTAAATGAAGATGCAGATGTACAGAACCTTGTTAATCCACCTTCAGAGGGGGAGTCGATCTTGGGGTCCTGCGAACTTGTATGACAAGAAAGAGTGTCAATACATGTATAGAAACTGAATGATCACTTACCTATTACACAGCTGCATATGAACAGTAACCCTCATACAGTTACAGATCGACAGAAAGTCAGCCAGCCAGCCATAGTTGTAAACGAAGATGCAGTTGTACAGAACCTTGTTAGTCCACCTTCAGAGAGGGAGTCGATCTTGGGGTCCTGCGAACCTCTATGACAAGAAAGAGAGTCAATACATATATAGAAACTGAATGATCACTTACCTGTTACACAGCTGCATGTGAACAGTCACCCTCATACAGTTGCAGGTCGACAGAAAGTCAGCCAGCCAGCCATATTTGTCAACTGAGATGCGGATATACAGAACCTTGTTAATCCACCTTCAGAGAGGGAGTCGATATTGAGGTCCTGCGCACCTGTATGACAAGAGAGTCAATACATGTATAGAAACTGAATGATCACTTACCTGTTACACAGCTGCATACGAACAGTCAGCCTAATACAGTTGGAGATGAATGGAAAGCCAGCCAGCCAGCCATAGTTGTAAAATGAGATGCAGATGTACAGAACCTTGTTAATCCACCTTCAGAGAGGGAGTCGATCTTGGCATCCTGCGAACCTGTATGACAAGAAAGAGAGTTAATACATGAATAGAAACTGAATGATCACTTACCTGTTACACAGGTTCTGTACACTCCTTCAGAGAAGGAGTCGATCTTGGGGTCCTGCGAACCTGTATGACAAGAAAGAGAGACAATACATCTATAGAAATTGAATGATCACTTTTCTGTTACACAGCTGCATACGAACAGTCACCCTCATATAGTTGAAGAACAACAGAAAGTCTGCCAGCCAGCGATAGTTGTCAACTGAGATGCAGATGTACAGAACCTTGTTAATCCACCTTCAGAGAGGGAGTCGATCTTGGCGTCCTGTGAACCTGTATGAGAAGAAAGAGAGTCAATTCATGTATAGAAACTGAATGATCACTTACCTGTTACACAGCTGCATACGAACAGTCACCCTCATACAGTTGCACATCGACAGAAAGTCAGCCAGCCAGCCATAGTTGTCAACTGAGATGCAGATGTAACGAAACTTGTTAATCCACCTTCAGAGAGGGAGTCGATATTGGGGTCCGGCAAACCTTTATGACAGGAAAGAGAGTCAATTCATGTATAGAATCTGAAAGATCACTTACCTGTTACACAGGTGTATGCGATCAGTCAGCCTAATACAGTTGCAGATCGACAGAAAGTCAGCCAGCCAGCCATAGTTGTAAACTGAGATGCAGATGTACAGAACCTTGGTAATCCACCTTCAGAGAGGGAGTCGATCTTGGGGTCCTGTGAAACTGTATAACAAGAAAGAGAGTCAATACATGTATAGAAACTCAATGATCACTTACCTGTTACACAGTTGCATACAAACAGTCACCCTCATACAGTTGCAGATCGACAGAAAGTCAGCCAGCCAGCCATAGTTGTAAATGAAGATGCAGATGTACAGAACCTTGTTAATCCACCTTCAGAGGGGGAGTCGATCTTGGGGTCCTGCGAACTTGTATGACAAGAAAGAGTGTCAATACATGTATAGAAACTGAATGATCACTTACCTATTACACAGCTGCATATGAACAGTAACCCTCATACAGTTACAGATCGACAGAAAGTCAGCCAGCCAGCCATAGTTGTAAACGAAGATGCAGTTGTACAGAACCTTGTTAGTCCACCTTCAGAGAGGGAGTCGATCTTGGGGTCCTGCGAACCTCTATGACAAGAAAGAGAGTCAATACATATATAGAAACTGAATGATCACTTATCTGTTACACAGCTGCATGTGAACAGTCACCCTCATACAGTTGCAGGTCGACAGAAAGTCAGCCAGCCAGCCATATTTGTCAACTGAGATGCGGATATACAGAACCTTGTTAATCCACCTTCAGAGAGGGAGTCGATATTGGGGTCCTGCGCACCTGTATGACAAGAGAGTCAATACATGTATAGAAACTGAATGATCACTTACCTGTTACACAGCTGCATGTGAACAGTCACCCTCATACAGTTGCAGGTCGACAGAAAGTCAGCCAGCCAGCCATATTTGTCAACTGAGATGCGGATATACAGAACCTTGTTAATCCACCTTCAGAGAGGGAGTCGATATTGGGGTCCTGCGCACCTGTATGACAAGAGAGTCAATACATGTATAGAAACTGAATGATCACTTACCTGTTACACAGCTGCATACGAACAGTCAGCCTAATACAGTTGGAGATGAATGGAAAGCCAGCCAGCCAGCCATAGTTGTAAAATGAGATGCAGATGTACAGAACCTTGTTAATCCACCTTCAGAGAGGGAGTCGATCTTGGCATCCTGCGAACCTGTATGACAAGAAAGAGAGTTAATACATATATAGAAACTGAATGATCACTTACCTGTTACACAGGTTCTGTACACTCCTTCAGAGAAGGAGTCGATCTTGGGGTCCTGCGAACCTGTATGACAAGAAAGAGAGACAATACATCTATAGAAATTGAATGATCACTTTTCTGTTACACAGCTGCATACGAACAGTCACCCTCATATAGTTGAAGAACAACAGAAAGTCTGCCAGCCAGCGATAGTTGTCAACTGAGACGCAGATGTACAGAACCTTGTTAATCCACCTTCAGAGAGGGAGTCGATCTTGGCGTCCTGTGAACCTGTATGAGAAGAAAGAGAGTCAATTCATGTATAGAAACTGAATGATCACTTACCTGTTACACAGCTGCATACGAACAGTCACCCTCATAAAGTTGCACATCGACAGAAAGTCAGCCAGCCAGCCATAGTTGTCAACAGAGATGCAGATGTACAGAACCTTGTTAATCCACCTTCAGAAAGGGAGTCGATCTTGGGGTCCTGTGAACCTGTATGACAAGAAAGAGAGTCAATAAATGTATAGAAACTGAATGATCACTTACTTGTTACACAGCTGTATGCGAACAGTCACCCTCATACAGTTGCAGATCAAAAGAAAGTCAGCCAGCCAGCCATAGTTGTCAACTGAGATGCAGATGTAACGAAACTTGTTAATCCACCTTCAGAGAGGGAGTCGATATTGGGGTCCGGCAAACCTTTATGACAGGAAAGAGAGTCAATTCATGTATAGAATCTGAAAGATCACTTACCTGTTACACAGGTGTATGCGATCAGTCAGCCTAATACAGTTGCAGATCGACAGAAAGTCAGCCAGCCAGCCATAGTTGTAAACTGAGATGCAGATGTACAGAACCTTGGTAATCCACCTTCAGAGAGGGAGTCGATCTTGGGGTCCTGTGAAACTGTATAACAAGAAAGAGAGTCAATACATGTATAGAAACTCAATGATCACTTACCT
The DNA here is from genome assembly GCF_030463535.1 of Salminus brasiliensis. Taxonomy (NCBI): domain Eukaryota; kingdom Metazoa; phylum Chordata; class Actinopteri; order Characiformes; family Bryconidae; genus Salminus; species Salminus brasiliensis. The sequence continues at coordinate 21,209,919 of NC_132894.1, read as the reverse complement.
GTTACACAGTTGCATACAAACAGTCACCCTCATACAGTTGCAGATCGACAGAAAGTCAGCCAGCCAGCCATAGTTGTAAATGAAGATGCAGATGTACAGAACCTTGTTAATCCACCTTCAGAGGGGGAGTCGATCTTGGGGTCCTGCGAACTTGTATGACAAGAAAGAGTGTCAATACATGTATAGAAACTGAATGATCACTTACCTATTACACAGCTGCATATGAAAAGTAACCCTCATACAGTTACAGATCGACAGAAAGTCAGCCAGCCAGCCATAGTTGTAAACGAAGATGCAGTTGTACAGAACCTTGTTAGTCCACCTTCAGAGAGGGAGTCGATCTTGGGGTCCTGCGAACCTCTATGACAAGAAAGAGAGTCAATACATATATAGAAACTGAATGATCACTTACCTGTTACACAGCTGCATGTGAACAGTCACCCTCATACAGTTGCAGGTCGACAGAAAGTCAGCCAGCCAGCCATATTTGTCAACTGAGATGCGGATATACAGAACCTTGTTAATCCACCTTCAGAGAGGGAGTCGATATTGGGGTCCTGCGCACCTGTATGACAAGAGAGTCAATACATGTATAGAAACTGAATGATCACTTACCTGTTACACAGCTGCATACGAACAGTCAGCCTAATACAGTTGGAGATGAATGGAAAGCCAGCCAGCCAGCCATAGTTGTAAAATGAGATGCAGATGTACAGAACCTTGTTAATCCACCTTCAGAGAGGGAGTCGATCTTGGCATCCTGCGAACCTGTATGACAAGAAAGAGAGTTAATACATGTATAGAAACTGAATGATCACTTACCTGTTACACAGGTTCTGTACACTCCTTCAGAGAAGGAGTCGATCTTGGGGTCCTGCGAACCTGTATGACAAGAAAGAGAGACAATACATCTATAGAAATTGAATGATCACTTTTCTGTTACACAGCTGCATACGAACAGTCACCCTCATATAGTTGAAGAACAACAGAAAGTCTGCCAGCCAGCGATAGTTGTCAACTGAGATGCAGATGTACAGAACCTTGTTAATCCACCTTCAGAGAGGGAGTCGATCTTGGCGTCCTGTGAACCTGTATGAGAAGAAAGAGAGTCAATTCATGTATAGAAACTGAATGATCACTTACCTGTTACACAGCTGCATACGAACAGTCACCCTCATACAGTTGCACATCGACAGAAAGTCAGCCAGCCAGCCATAGTTGTCAACTGAGATGCAGATGTAACGAAACTTGTTAATCCACCTTCAGAGAGGGAGTCGATATTGGGGTCCGGCAAACCTTTATGACAGGAAAGAGAGTCAATTCATGTATAGAATCTGAAAGATCACTTACCTGTTACACAGGTGTATGCGATCAGTCAGCCTAATACAGTTGCAGATCGACAGAAAGTCAGCCAGCCAGCCATAGTTGTAAACTGAGATGCAGATGTACAGAACCTTGGTAATCCACCTTCAGAGAGGGAGTCGATCTTGGGGTCCTGTGAAACTGTATAACAAGAAAGAGAGTCAATACATGTATAGAAACTCAATGATCACTTACCTGTTACACAGTTGCATACAAACAGTCACCCTCATACAGTTGCAGATCGACAGAAAGTCAGCCAGCCAGCCATAGTTGTAAATGAAGATGCAGATGTACAGAACCTTGTTAATCCACCTTCAGAGGGGGAGTCGATCTTGGGGTCCTGCGAACTTGTATGACAAGAAAGAGTGTCAATACATGTATAGAAACTGAATGATCACTTACCTATTACACAGCTGCATATGAACAGTAACCCTCATACAGTTACAGATCGACAGAAAGTCAGCCAGCCAGCCATAGTTGTAAACGAAGATGCAGTTGTACAGAACCTTGTTAGTCCACCTTCAGAGAGGGAGTCGATCTTGGGGTCCTGCGAACCTCTATGACAAGAAAGAGAGTCAATACATATATAGAAACTGAATGATCACTTATCTGTTACACAGCTGCATGTGAACAGTCACCCTCATACAGTTGCAGGTCGACAGAAAGTCAGCCAGCCAGCCATATTTGTCAACTGAGATGCGGATATACAGAACCTTGTTAATCCACCTTCAGAGAGGGAGTCGATATTGGGGTCCTGCGCACCTGTATGACAAGAGAGTCAATACATGTATAGAAACTGAATGATCACTTACCTGTTACACAGCTGCATGTGAACAGTCACCCTCATACAGTTGCAGGTCGACAGAAAGTCAGCCAGCCAGCCATATTTGTCAACTGAGATGCGGATATACAGAACCTTGTTAATCCACCTTCAGAGAGGGAGTCGATATTGGGGTCCTGCGCACCTGTATGACAAGAGAGTCAATACATGTATAGAAACTGAATGATCACTTACCTGTTACACAGCTGCATACGAACAGTCAGCCTAATACAGTTGGAGATGAATGGAAAGCCAGCCAGCCAGCCATAGTTGTAAAATGAGATGCAGATGTACAGAACCTTGTTAATCCACCTTCAGAGAGGGAGTCGATCTTGGCATCCTGCGAACCTGTATGACAAGAAAGAGAGTTAATACATATATAGAAACTGAATGATCACTTACCTGTTACACAGGTTCTGTACACTCCTTCAGAGAAGGAGTCGATCTTGGGGTCCTGCGAACCTGTATGACAAGAAAGAGAGACAATACATCTATAGAAATTGAATGATCACTTTTCTGTTACACAGCTGCATACGAACAGTCACCCTCATATAGTTGAAGAACAACAGAAAGTCTGCCAGCCAGCGATAGTTGTCAACTGAGATGCAGATGTACAGAACCTTGTTAATCCACCTTCAGAGAGGGAGTCGATCTTGGCGTCCTGTGAACCTGTATGAGAAGAAAGAGAGTCAATTCATGTATAGAAACTGAATGATCACTTACCTGTTACACAGCTGCATACGAACAGTCACCCTCATACAGTTGCACATCGACAGAAAGTCAGCCAGCCAGCCATAGTTGTCAACAGAGATGCAGATGTACAGAACCTTGTTAATCCACCTTCAGAAAGGGAGTCGATCTTGGGGTCCTGTGAACCTGTATGACAAGAAAGAGAGTCAATACATGTATAGAAACTGAATGATCACTTACTTGTTACACAGCTGTATGCGAACAGTCACCCTCATACAGTTGCAGATCAAAAGAAAGTCAGCCAGCCAGCCATAGTTGTCAACTGAGATGCAGATGTAACGAAACTTGTTAATCCACCTTCAGAGAGGGAGTCGATATTGGGGTCCGGCAAACCTTTATGACAGGAAAGAGAGTCAATTCATGTATAGAATCTGAAAGATCACTTACCTGTTACACAGGTGTATGCGATCAGTCAGCCTAATACAGTTGCAGATCGAAAGAAAGTCAGCCAGCCAGCCATAGTTGTAAACTGAGATGCAGATGTACAGAACCTTGGTAATCCACCTTCAGAGAGGGAGTCGATCTTGGGGTCCTGTGAAACTGTATAACAAGAAAGAGAGTCAATACATGTATAGAAACTGAATGATCACTTACCTGTTAAAAAGCTGCATACCAACAGTTAGCCTCCTACTGTTGCAGATCATCAGAACATCAGCCAGCCAATGTTCCAGATGGAGATGCAGACAACCACATACATCTGCAGAAGGCAAGTCCCTGGTTGTGTGCATCCAGCTTCAAAGTGAGCCAGTCATGAGGTCCTGCGAACCTGTATGACAAGAAAGAGAGTCAATACATGTATAGAAACTGAATGATCACTTACCTGTTAAACAGCTGCATACAAAAAGGCACCCTCATGCAGTTGCAGATCGACAGAAAGTCAGCCAACCACCCATAGTTGTGAACTGAGATGCAGATGTACAGAACCTTGTTAATCCACCTTCAGAGAGGGAGTCGATCTTGGGGTCCTGCGATCCTGTATGACAAGAAAGAGTGTCAATACATGTATAGAAACTGAATGATCACTTACCTGTTACACAGATGCATACGAACAGTCAGCCTCCTACTGTTGCAGATCATCAGAACATCAGCCAGCCAATGTTCCAGATGGAGATGCAGACAACCACATACATTTGCAGAAGGCAAGTCCCTTGTTGTGTGCATCCAGCTTCAAAGTGAGCTAGTCGTGAGGTCCTGTGAACCTGTATGACAAGAAAGAGAGTCAATACATGTATAAAAACAGAATGATCACTTACCTGTTACACAGCTGCATACGAACAGTCACCCTCACACAGTTGCAGATTGATAGAAAGTCAGCCAACCAGCCATAGTTGTAAATGAAGATGAAGATGTAAAGAACCTTGTTAATCCACCTTCAGAGAGGGAGTTGATCTTGGGGTCCTGCGAACCTGTATGACAAGAAAGAGAGTCAATACATGTATAGAAACTGAATGATCACTTAGCTGTTACACAGGTTCTGTACACTCCTTCAGAGAAGGAGTCGATCTTGGGGTCCTGCGAACCTGTATGACAAAAAAGAAAGTCAATACGTGTATAGAAACTGAATGATCACTTACCTGTTACACAACTGTATGCGAACAGTCAGCCTCATACAGTTACAGATCGACTGAAAGTCAGCCTGCCAGCCATAGTTGGAAATGAAGATGCAGATGTACAGAACCTTGTTAGTCCACCTTCAGAAAGGGATTCGATCTTGGAGTCCAGTGAACCTGTATGACAAGAAAGAGAGTCAATACATGTATAGAAACTGAATGATCACTTACCTGTTACACAGATGCATACGAACAGTAAGCCTCCTACTGTTGCAGATCTGTAGAACATCAGCCAGCCAATGTTCCAGATGGAGATGCAGACAACCACATACATTTGCAGAAGGCAAGTCTCTTGTTGTGTGCATCCAGCTTTAAAGAGACCAAGTCGTGAGGTGCTGTTAACCTGTATGACAAGAAAGAGAGTCAATACATGTATAGAAACTGAATGATCACTTACCTGTTACACAGCTGCATACGAACAGTCAGCCTAATACAGTTGCAGATGAATGGAAAGCCAGCCAGCCAGCCATAGTTGTAAAATGAGATGCAGATGTACAGAACCTTGTTAATCCACCTTCAGGGAGGGAGTCGATCTTGGCATCCTGCGAACCTGTATGACAAGAAAGAGAGTCAATACATGTATAGAAACTGAATGATCACTTACCTGTTACACAGGTTCTGTACACTCCTTCAGAGAAGGAGTCGATCTTGGGGTCCTGCGAACCTGTATGACAAGAAAGAGAGACAATACATCTATAGAAATTGAATGATCACTTTTCTGTTACACAGCTGCATACGAACAGTCACCCTCATATAGTTGAAGATCAACAGAAAGTCTGCCAGCCAGCGATAGTTGTCAACTGAGATGCAGATGTACAGAACCTTGTTAATCCACCTTCAGAGAGGGAGTCGATCTTGGCGTCCTGTGAACCTGTATGACAAGAAAGAGAGTCAATACATGTATAGAAACTGAATGATCACTTACTTGTTACACAACTGTATGCGAACAGTCAGCCTCATACAGTTACAGATTTACTGAAAGTCAGCCAGCCAGCCATAGTTGGAAACGAAGATGCAGATTTAAAGAACCTTGTTAGTCCACCTTCAGAAACGGATTCGATCTTGGGGTCCAGCGAACCTGTATGACAAGAAAGAGAGTCAATACATGTATAGAAACTGAATGATCACTTACCTGTTACAAAGCTGCATTCGAACAGTCACCCTCATACAGTTGCAGATCGACAGAAAGTCAGCCAACCAGCGATAGTTGTCAACTGAGATGCAGATGTACAGAACCTTGTTAATCCACCTTCAGAAAGGGAGTCGATCTTGGGGTCCTGTGAACCTGTATGACAAGAAAGAGAGTCAATAAATGTATAGAAACTGAATGATCACTTACTTGTTACACAGCTGTATGCGAACAGTCACCCTCATACAGTTGCAGATCAAAAGAAAGTCAGCCAGCCAGCCATAGTTGTCAACTGAGATGCAGATGTAACGAAACTTGTTAATCCACCTTCAGAGAGGGAGTCGATATTGGGGTCCGGCAAACCTTTATGACAGGAAAGAGAGTCAATTCATGTATAGAATCTGAAAGATCACTTACCTGTTACACAGGTGTATGCGATCAGTCAGCCTAATACAGTTGCAGATCGACAGAAAGTCAGCCAGCCAGCCATAGTTGTAAACTGAGATGCAGATGTACAGAACCTTGGTAATCCACCTTCAGAGAGGGAGTCGATCTTGGGGTCCTGTGAAACTGTATAACAAGTAAGAGAGTCAATACATGTATAGAAACTCAATGATCACTTACCTGTTACACAGTTGCATACAAACAGTCACCCTCATACAGTTGCAGATCGACAGAAAGTCAGCCAGCCAGCCATAGTTGTAAATGAAGATGCAGATGTACAGAACCTTGTTAATCCACCTTCAGAGGGGGAGTCGATCTTGGGGTCCTGCGAACTTGTATGACAAGAAAGAGTGTCAATACATGTATAGAAACTGAATGATCACTTACCTATTACACAGCTGCATATGAACAGTAACCCTCATACAGTTACAGATCGACAGAAAGTCAGCCAGCCAGCCATAGTTGTAAACGAAGATGCAGTTGTACAGAACCTTGTTAGTCCACCTTCAGAGAGGGAGTCGATCTTGGGGTCCTGCGAACCTCTATGACAAGAAAGAGAGTCAATACATATATAGAAACTGAATGATCACTTACCTGTTACACAGCTGCATGTGAACAGTCACCCTCATACAGTTGCAGGTCGACAGAAAGTCAGCCAGCCAGCCATATTTGTCAACTGAGATGCGGATATACAGAACCTTGTTAATCCACCTTCAGAGAGGGAGTCGATATTGGGGTCCTGCGCACCTGTATGACAAGAGAGTCAATACATGTATAGAAACTGAATGATCACTTACCTGTTACACAGCTGCATACGAACAGTCAGCCTAATACAGTTGGAGATGAATGGAAAGCCAGCCAGCCAGCCATAGTTGTAAAATGAGATGCAGATGTACAGAACCTTGTTAATCCACCTTCAGAGAGGGAGTCGATCTTGGCATCCTGCGAACCTGTATGACAAGAAAGAGAGTTAATACATGTATAGAAACTGAATGATCACTTACCTGTTACACAGGTTCTGTACACTCCTTCAGAGAAGGAGTCGATCTTGGGGTCCTGCGAACCTGTATGACAAGAAAGAGAGACAATACATCTATAGAAATTGAATGATCACTTTTCTGTTACACAGCTGCATACGAACAGTCACCCTCATATAGTTGAAGAACAACAGAAAGTCTGCCAGCCAGCGATAGTTGTCAACTGAGATGCAGATGTACAGAACCTTGTTAATCCACCTTCAGAGAGGGAGTCGATCTTGGCGTCCTGTGAACCTGTATGAGAAGAAAGAGAGTCAATTCATGTATAGAAACTGAATGATCACTTACCTGTTACACAGCTGCATACGAACAGTCACCCTCATACAGTTGCACATCGACAGAAAGTCAGCCAGCCAGCCATAGTTGTCAACTGAGATGCAGATGTAACGAAACTTGTTAATCCACCGTCAGAGAGGGAGTCGATATTGGGGTCCGGCAAACCTTTATGACAGGAAAGAGAGTCAATTCATGTATAGAATCTGAAAGATCACTTACCTGTTACACAGGTGTATGCGATCAGTCAGCCTAATACAGTTGCAGATCGACAGAAAGTCAGCCAGCCAGCCATAGTTGTAAACTGAGATGCAGATGTACAGAACCTTGGTAATCCACCTTCAGAGAGGGAGTCGATCTTGGGGTCCTGTGAAACTGTATAACAAGAAAGAGAGTCAATACATGTATAGAAACTCAATGATCACTTACCTGTTACACAGTTGCATACAAACAGACACCCTCATACAGTTGCAGATCGACAGAAAGTCAGCCAGCCAGCCATAGTTGTAAATGAAGATGCAGATGTACAGAACCTTGTTAATCCACCTTCAGAGGGGGAGTCGATCTTGGGGTCCTGCGAACTTGTATGACAAGAAAGAGTGTCAATACATGTATAGAAACTGAATGATCACTTACCTATTACACAGCTGCATATGAACAGTAACCCTCATACAGTTACAGATCGACAGAAAGTCAGCCAGCCAGCCATAGTTGTAAACGAAGATGCAGTTGTACAGAACCTTGTTAGTCCACCTTCAGAGAGGGAGTCGATCTTGGGGTCCTGCGAACCTCTATGACAAGAAAGAGAGTCAATACATATATAGAAACTGAATGATCACTTACCTGTTACACAGCTGCATGTGAACAGTCACCCTCATACAGTTGCAGGTCGACAGAAAGTCAGCCAGCCAGCCATATTTGTCAACTGAGATGCGGATATACAGAACCTTGTTAATCCACCTTCAGAGAGGGAGTCGATATTGGGGTCCTGCGCACCTGTATGACAAGAGAGTCAATACATGTATAGAAACTGAATGATCACTTACCTGTTACACAGCTGCATACGAACAGTCAGCCTAATACAGTTGGAGATGAATGGAAAGCCAGCCAGCCAGCCATAGTTGTAAAATGAGATGCAGATGTACAGAACCTTGTTAATCCACCTTCAGAGAGGGAGTCGATCTTGGCATCCTGCGAACCTGTATGACAAGAAAGAGAGTTAATACATATATAGAAACTGAATGATCACTTACCTGTTACACAGGTTCTGTACACTCCTTCAGAGAAGGAGTCGATCTTGGGGTCCTGCGAAACTGTATGACAAGAAAGAGAGACAATACATCTATAGAAATTGAATGATCACTTTTCTGTTACACAGCTGCATACGAACAGTCACCCTCATATAGTTGAAGAACAACAGAAAGTCTGCCAGCCAGCGATAGTTGTCAACTGAGATGCAGATGTACAGAACCTTGTTAATCCACCTTCAGAGAGGGAGTCGATCTTGGCGTCCTGTGAACCTGTATGAGAAGAAAGAGAGTCAATTCATGTATAGAAACTGAATGATCACTTACCTGTTACACAGCTGCATACGAACAGTCACCCTCATACAGTTGCACATCGACAGAAAGTCAGCCAGCCAGCCATAGTTGTCAACAGAGATGCAGATGTACAGAACCTTGTTAATCCACCTTCAGAAAGGGAGTCGATCTTGGGGTCCTGTGAACCTGTATGACAAGAAAGAGAGTCAATACATGTCTAGAAACTGAATGATCACTTACTTGTTACACAGCTGTATGCGAACAGTCACCCTCATACAGTTGCAGATCAAAAGAAAGTCAGCCAGCCAGCCATAGTTGTCAACTGAGATGCAGATGTAACGAAACTTGTTAATCCACCTTCAGAGAGGGAGTCGATATTGGGGTCCGGCAAACCTTTATGACAGGAAAGAGAGTCAATTCATGTATAGAATCTGAAAGATCACTTACCTGTTACACAGGTGTATGCGATCAGTCAGCCTAATACAGTTGCAGATCGACAGAAAGTCAGCCAGCCAGCCATAGTTGTAAACTGAGATGCAGATGTACAGAACCTTGGTAATCCACCTTCAGAGAGGGAGTCGATCTTGGGGTCCTGTGAAACTGTATAACAAGAAAGAGAGTCAATACATGTATAGAAACTGAATGATCACTTACCTGTTAAAAAGCTGCATACCAACAGTTAGCCTCCTACTGTTGCAGATCATCAGAACATCAGCCAGCCAATGTTCCAGATGGAGATGCAGACAACCACATACATCTGCAGAAGGCAAGTCCCTGGTTGTGTGCATCCAGCTTCAAAGTGAGCCAGTCATGAGGTCCTGCGAACCTGTATGACAAGAAAGAGAGTCAATACATGTATAGAAACTGAATGATCACTTACCTGTTACACAGCTGCATACAAAAAGGCACCCTCATGCAGTTGCAGATCGACAGAAAGTCAGCCAACCACCCATAGTTGTGAACTGAGATGCAGATGTACAGAACCTTGTTAATCCACCTTCAGAGAGGGAGTCGATCTTGGGGTCCTGCGATCCTGTATGACAAGAAAGAGTGTCAATACATGTATAGAAACTGAATGATCACTTACCTGTTACACAGATGCATACGAACAGTCAGCCTCCTACTGTTGCAGATCATCAGAACATCAGCCAGCCAATGTTCCAGATGGAGATGCAGACAACCACATACATTTGCAGAAGGCAAGTACCTTGTTGTGTGCATCCAGCTTCAAAGTGAGCTAGTCGTGAGGTCCTGTGAACCTGTATGACAAGAAAGAGAGTCAATACATGTATAAAAACAGAATGATCACTTACCTGTTACACAGCTGCATACGAACAGTCACCCTCATACAGTTGCAGATTGATAGAAAGTCAGCCAACCAGCCATAGTTGTAAATGAAGATGAAGATGTAAAGAACCTTGTTAATCCACCTTCAGAGAGGGAGTTGATCTTGGGGTCCTGCGAACCTGTATGACAAGAAAGAGAGACAATACATGTATAGAAACTGAATGATCACTTAGCTGTTACACAGGTTCTGTACACTCCTTCAGAGAAGGAGTCGATCTTGGGGTCCTGCGAACCTGTATGACAAAAAAGAAAGTCAATACGTGTATAGAAACTGAATGATCACTTACCTGTTACACAACTGTATGCGAACAGTCAGCCTCATACAGTTACAGATCGACTGAAAGTCAGCCTGCCAGCCATAGTTGGAAATGAAGATGCAGATGTACAGAACCTTGTCAGTCCACCTTCAGAAAGGGATTCGATCTTGGAGTCCGGTGAACCTGTATGACAAGAAAGAGAGTCAATACATGTATAGAAACTGAATGATCACTTACCTGTTACACAGATGCATACGAACAGTAAGCCTCCTACTGTTGCAGATCTGTAGAACATCAGCCAGCCAATGTTCCAGATGGAGATGCAGACAACCACATACATTTGCAGAAGGCAAGTCTCTTGTTGTGTGCATCCAGCTTTAAAGTGAGCCAGTCGTGAGGTGCTGTTAACCTGTATGACAAGAAAGAGAGTCAATACATGTATAGAAACTGAATGATCACTTACCTGTTACACAGCTGCATACGAACAGTCAGCCTAATACAGTTGCAGATGAATGGAAAGCCAGCCAGCCAGCCATAGTTGTAAAATGAGATGCAGATGTACAGAACCTTGTTAATCCACCTTCAGAGAGGGAGTCGATCTTGGCATCCTGCGAACCTGTATGACAAGAAAGAGAGTCAATACATGTATAGAAACTGAATGATCACTTACCTGTTACACAGGTTCTGTACACTCCTTCAGAGAAGGAGTCGATCTTGGGGTCCTGCGAACCTGTATGACAAGAAAGAGAGACAATACATCTATAGAAATTGAATGATCACTTTTCTGTTACACAGCTGCATACGAACAGTCACCCTCATATAGTTGAAGATCAACAGAAAGTCTGCCTGCCAGCGATAGTTGTCAACTGAGATGCAGATGTACAGAACCTTGTTAATCCACCTTCAGAGAGGGAGTCGATCTTGGCGTCCTGTGAACCTGTATGACAAGAAAGACAGTCAATACATGTATAGAAACTGAATGATCACTTACTTGTTACACAACTGTATGCGAACAGTCAGCCTCATACAGTTACAGATTTACTGAAAGTCAGCCAGCCAGCCATAGTTGGAAACGAAGATGCAGATTTAAAGAACCTTGTTAGTCCACCTTCAGAAACGGATTCGATCTTGGGGTCCAGCGAACCTGTATGACAAGAAAGAGAGTCAATACATGTATAGAAACTGAATGATCACTTACCTGTTACAAAGCTGCATTCGAACAGTCACCCTCATACAGTTGCAGATCGACAGAAAGTCAGCCAACCAGCCATAGTTGTCAACTGAGATGCAGATGTACAGAACCTTGTTAGTCCACCTTCAGAGAGGGAGTCGATCTTGGGGTCCTGCGAACCTGTATGACAAGAAAGAGTATCAATACATGTATAGAAACTAAATGACCACTTACCTATTACACAGCTGCATACGAACAGTCACCCTCATACAGTTACAGATCGACAGAAAGTCATCCAGCCAGCCATAGTTGTAAATGAAGATGAAGATGTAAAGAACCTTGTTAATCCAACTTCAGAGAGGGAGTTGATCTTGGGGTCCTGCGAACCTGTATGACAAGAAAGAGAGTCAATACATGTATAGAAACTGAATGATCACTTAGCTGTTACACAGGTTCTGTACACTCCTTCAGAGAAGGAGTCGATCTTGGGGTCCTGCGAACCTGTATGACAAGAAAGAGAGTCAATACGTGTATAGAAACTGAATGATCACTTACCTGTTACACAACTGTATGCGAACAGTCAGCCTCATACAGTTACAGATCGACTGAAAGTCAGCCTGCCAGCCACAGTTGTCAACTGAGATGCAGATGTAACGAACCTTGTTAGTCCACCTTCAGAAAGGGATTCGATCTTGTGGTCCGGAAAACCTGTATGACAAGAAAGAGAGTCAATACATGTATAGAAACTGAATGATCACATACCTGTTATACAGATGCATACGAAGAGTCAGCCACCTACTGTTGCAGATCATCAGAACATCAGCCAGCCAATGTTCCAGATGGAGATGCAGACAACCAAATACATTTGCAGAAGGCAAGTCCCTTGTTGTGTGTATCCAGCTGCAAAGTAAGCCAGTTGTGATGTCCTGTGAACCTGTATGACAAGAAAGAGAGTGCATACATTTATAGAAACTGAATGATCACTTACCCGTTACACAGCTGCATTCGAACAGTCAGCCAAATACAGTTGCAGATGGACGGAAAGCCAGCCAGCCAGCCATAGTTGTCAACTGAATTGCAGATGTAAAGAACCTTGTTAATCCACCTTCAGAAAGGGAGTCGATCTAGGGGTCCTGTGAACCTGTATGACAAGAAAGAGTCAATACATGTATAGAAACAAAATGATCACTTACCTGTTACACAGCTGTATACGAACAGTCACCCTCGTACAGTTGCAGATCGACAGAAAGTCAATCAGCCATCCATAGTTGTAAACGAAGATGCAGATGTACAGAACCTTGTTAATCCACCTTCAGAGAGGGAGTCGATCTTGGGGTCCTGCGAACCTGTATGACAAGAAAGAGAGTCAATACATGTATAGAAACTGAATGATCACTTACCTGTTACACAGGTTCTGTACACTCCTTCAGAGAAGGAGTCGATCTTGGGGTCCTGCGAACCTGTATGACAAGAAAGAGAGTGAATACATGTATAGAAACTGAATGATCACTTACCTGTTACACAACTGTATGCGAACAGTCAGCCAAATACAGTTGCAGATGGACGGAAAGCCAGCCAGCCAGCCATAGTTGTCAACTGAGATGGAGATGTAAAGAACCTTGTTAATCCACCTTCAGAGAGGTAGTCGATCTTGGGGTCCTGCGAACCTGTATGACAAGAAAGAGAGTGAATACATGTATAGAAACTGAATGATCACTTACCTGTTACACAACTGTATGCGAACAGTCAGCCAAATTCAGTTGCAGATCGACAGAAAGTCAGCCAACCGGCCATAGTTGTCAACTGAGATGCAGATGTAATGAACCTTGTTAATCCACCTTCAGACAGGGAGTCGATCTGGGGTCCGGCAAACCTGTATGACAAGAAAGAGTGTCAATACATGTATAGAAACTGAATGATCACTTACCTGTTACACAGCTGCATACGAACAGTCACCCTCATACAGTTGAAGATCAACAGAAAGTCTGCCAGCCAGCGATAGTTGTCAACTGAGATGCAGATGTACAGAACCTTGTTAATACACCTTCAGAGAGGGAGTCGATCTTGGCGTCCTGTGAACCTGTATGACAAGAAAGAGAGTCAATACATGTATAGAAACTGAATGATCACTTACCTGTTACACAGCTGCATACGAACAGTCACCCTCATACAGTTGCAGATCGACAGAAAGTCAGCCAGCCAATGTTCCAGATGGAGATGCAGCCAACCACATACATTTGCAGAAGGCAAGTCCCTTGTTGTGTGCATCCAGCTTCAAAGTGAGCCAGTCGTGAGGCCCTGCGAACCTGTATGACAAGAAAGAGAGTCAATACATGTATAGAAACTGAATGATCACTTACCTGTTACACAGCTGCATACGAACAGTCACCCTCATACAGTTGAAGATCAACAGAAAGTCTGCCAGCCAGCGATAGTTGTCAACTGAGATGCAGATGTACAGAACCTTGGTAATCCACCTTCAGAGAGGGAGTCGATCTTGGGGTCCTGTGAAACTGTATAACAAGAAAGAGAGTCAATACATGTATAGAAACTCAATGATCACTTACCTGTTACACAGTTGCATACAAACAGTCACCCTCATACAGTTGCAGATCGACAGAAAGTCAGCCAGCCAGCCATAGTTGTAAATGAAGATGCAGATGTACAGAACCTTGTTAATCCACCTTCAGAGGGGGAGTCGATCTTGGGGTCCTGCGAACTTGTATGACAAGAAAGAGTGTCAATACATGTATAGAAACTGAATGATCACTTACCTATTACACAGCTGCATATGAACAGTAACCCTCATACAGTTACAGATCGACAGAAAGTCAGCCAGCCAGCCATAGTTGTAAACGAAGATGCAGTTGTACAGAACCTTGTTAGTCCACCTTCAGAGAGGGAGTCGATCTTGGGGTCCTGCGAACCTCTATGACAAGAAAGAGAGTCAATACATATATAGAAACTGAATGATCACTTATCTGTTACACAGCTGCATGTGAACAGTCACCCTCATACAGTTGCAGGTCGACAGAAAGTCAGCCAGCCAGCCATATTTGTCAACTGAGATGCGGATATACAGAACCTTGTTAATCCACCTTCAGAGAGGGAGTCGATATTGGGGTCCTGCGCACCTGTATGACAAGAGAGTCAATACATGTATAGAAACTGAATGATCACTTACCTGTTACACAGCTGCATGTGAACAGTCACCCTCATACAGTTGCAGGTCGACAGAAAGTCAGCCAGCCAGCCATATTTGTCAACTGAGATGCGGATATACAGAACCTTGTTAATCCACCTTCAGAGAGGGAGTCGATATTGGGGTCCTGCGCACCTGTATGACAAGAGAGTCAATACATGTATAGAAACTGAATGATCACTTACCTGTTACACAGCTGCATACGAACAGTCAGCCTAATACAGTTGGAGATGAATGGAAAGCCAGCCAGCCAGCCATAGTTGTAAAATGAGATGCAGATGTACAGAACCTTGTTAATCCACCTTCAGAGAGGGAGTCGATCTTGGCATCCTGCGAACCTGTATGACAAGAAAGAGAGTTAATACATATATAGAAACTGAATGATCACTTACCTGTTACACAGGTTCTGTACACTCCTTCAGAGAAGGAGTCGATCTTGGGGTCCTGCGAACCTGTATGACAAGAAAGAGAGACAATACATCTATAGAAATTGAATGATCACTTTTCTGTTACACAGCTGCATACGAACAGTCACCCTCATATAGTTGAAGAACAACAGAAAGTCTGCCAGCCAGCGATAGTTGTCAACTGAGATGCAGATGTACAGAACCTTGTTAATCCACCTTCAGAGAGGGAGTCGATCTTGGCGTCCTGTGAACCTGTATGAGAAGAAAGAGAGTCAATTCATGTATAGAAACTGAATGATCACTTACCTGTTACACAGCTGCATACGAACAGTCACCCTCATACAGTTGCACATCGACAGAAAGTCAGCCAGCCAGCCATAGTTGTCAACAGAGATGCAGATGTACAGAACCTTGTTAATCCACCTTCAGAAAGGGAGTCGATCTTGGGGTCCTGTGAACCTGTATGACAAGAAAGAGAGTCAATACATGTATAGAAACTGAATGATCACTTACTTGTTACACAGCTGTATGCGAACAGTCACCCTCATACAGTTGCAGATCAAAAGAAAGTCAGCCAGCCAGCCATAGTTGTCAACTGAGATGCAGATGTAACGAAACTTGTTAATCCACCTTCAGAGAGGGAGTCGATATTGGGGTCCGGCAAACCTTTATGACAGGAAAGAGAGTCAATTCATGTATAGAATCTGAAAGATCACTTACCTGTTACACAGGTGTATGCGATCAGTCAGCCTAATACAGTTGCAGATCGAAAGAAAGTCAGCCAGCCAGCCATAGTTGTAAACTGAGATGCAGATGTACAGAACCTTGGTAATCCACCTTCAGAGAGGGAGTCGATCTTGGGGTCCTGTGAAACTGTATAACAAGAAAGAGAGTCAATACATGTATAGAAACTGAATGATCACTTACCTGTTAAAAAGCTGCATACCAACAGTTAGCCTCCTACTGTTGCAGATCATCAGAACATCAGCCAGCCAATGTTCCAGATGGAGATGCAGACAACCACATACATCTGCAGAAGGCAAGTCCCTGGTTGTGTGCATCCAGCTTCAAAGTGAGCCAGTCATGAGGTCCTGCGAACCTGTATGACAAGAAAGAGAGTCAATACATGTATAGAAACTGAATGATCACTTACCTGTTACACAGCTGCATACAAAAAGGCACCCTCATGCAGTTGCAGATCGACAGAAAGTCAGCCAACCACCCATAGTTGTGAACTGAGATGCAGATGTACAGAACCTTGTTAATCCACCTTCAGAGAGGGAGTCGATCTTGGGGTCCTGCGATCCTGTATGACAAGAAAGAGTGTCAATACATGTATAGAAACTGAATGATCACTTACCTGTTACACAGATGCATACGAACAGTCAGCCTCCTACTGTTGCAGATCATCAGAACATCAGCCAGCCAATGTTCCAGATGGAGATGCAGACAACCACATACATTTGCAGAAGGCAAGTCCCTTGTTGTGTGCATCCAGCTTCAAAGTGAGCTAGTCGTGAGGTCCTGTGAACCTGTATGACAAGAAAGAGAGTCAATACATGTATAAAAACAGAATGATCACTTACCTGTTACACAGCTGCATACGAACAGTCACCCTCATACAGTTGCAGATTGATAGAAAGTCAGCCAACCAGCCATAGTTGTAAATGAAGATGAAGATGTAAAGAACCTTGTTAATCCACCTTCAGAGAGGGAGTTGATCTTGGGGTCCTGCGAACCTGTATGACAAGAAAGAGAGTCAATACATGTATAGAAACTGAATGATCACTTAGCTGTTACACAGGTTCTGTACACTCCTTCAGAGAAGGAGTCGATCTTGGGGTCCTGCGAACCTGTATGACAAAAAAGAAAGTCAATACGTGTATAGAAACTGAATGATCACTTACCTGTTACACAACTGTATGCGAACAGTCAGCCTCATACAGTTACAGATCGACTGAAAGTCAGCCTGCCAGCCATAGTTGGAAATGAAGATGCAGATGTACAGAACCTTGTTAGTCCACCTTCAGAAAGGGATTCGATCTTGGAGTCCGGTGAACCTGTATGACAAGAAAGAGAGTCAATACATGTATAGAAACTGAATGATCACTTACCTGTTACACAGATGCATACGAACAGTAAGCCTCCTACTGTTGCAGATCTGTAGAACATCAGCCAGCCAATGTTCCAGATGGAGATGCAGACAACCACATACATTTGCAGAAGGCAAGTCTCTTGTTGTGTGCATCCAGCTTTAAAGTGAGCCAGTCGTGAGGTGCTGTTAACCTGTATGACAAGAAAGAGAGTCAATACATGTATAGAAACTGAATGATCACTTACCTGTTACACAGCTGCATACGAACAGTCAGCCTAATACAGTTGCAGATGAATGGAAAGCCAGCCAGCCAGCCATAGTTGTAAAATGAGATGCAGATGTACAGAACCTTGTTAATCCACCTTCAGGGAGGGAGTCGATCTTGGCATCCTGCGAACCTGTATGACAAGAAAGAGAGTCAATACATGTATAGAAACTGAATGATCACTTACCTGTTACACAGGTTCTGTACACTCCTTCAGAGAAGGAGTCGATCTTGGGGTCCTGCGAACCTGTATGACAAGAAAGAGAGACAATACATCTATAGAAATTGAATGATCACTTTTCTGTTACACAGCTGCATACGAACAGTCACCCTCATATAGTTGAAGATCAACAGAAAGTCTGCCAGCCAGCGATAGTTGTCAACTGAGATGCAGATGTACAGAACCTTGTTAATCCACCTTCAGAGAGGGAGTCGATCTTGGCGTCCTGTGAACCTGTATGACAAGAAAGAGAGTCAATACATGTATAGAAACTGAATGATCACTTACTTGTTACACAACTGTATGCGAACAGTCAGCCTCATACAGTTACAGATTTACTGAAAGTCAGCCAGCCAGCCATAGTTGGAAACGAAGATGCAGATTTAAAGAACCTTGTTAGTCCACCTTCAGAAACGGATTCGATCTTGGGGTCCAGCGAACCTGTATGACAAGAAAGAGAGTCAATACATGTATAGAAACTGAATGATCACTTACCTGTTACAAAGCTGCATTCGAACAGTCACCCTCATACAGTTGCAGATCGACAGAAAGTCAGCCAACCAGCCATAGTTGTCAACTGAGATGCAGATGTACAGAACCTTGTTAATCCACCTTCAGAAAGGGAGTCGATCTTGGGGTCCTGTGAACCTGTATGACAAGAAAGAGAGTCAATAAATGTATAGAAACTGAATGATCACTTACTTGTTACACAGCTGTATGCGAACAGTCACCCTCATACAGTTGCAGATCAAAAGAAAGTCAGCCAGCCAGCCATAGTTGTCAACTGAGATGCAGATGTAACGAAACTTGTTAATCCACCTTCAGAGAGGGAGTCGATATTGGGGTCCGGCAAACCTTTATGACAGGAAAGAGAGTCAATTCATGTATAGAATCTGAAAGATCACTTACCTGTTACACAGGTGTATGCGATCAGTCAGCCTAATACAGTTGCAGATCGACAGAAAGTCAGCCAGCCAGCCATAGTTGTAAACTGAGATGCAGATGTACAGAACCTTGGTAATCCACCTTCAGAGAGGGAGTCGATCTTGGGGTCCTGTGAAACTGTATAACAAGAAAGAGAGTCAATACATGTATAGAAACTCAATGATCACTTACCTGTTACACAGTTGCATACAAACAGTCACCCTCATACAGTTGCAGATCGACAGAAAGTCAGCCAGCCAGCCATAGTTGTAAATGAAGATGCAGATGTACAGAACCTTGTTAATCCACCTTCAGAGGGGGAGTCGATCTTGGGGTCCTGCGAACTTGTATGACAAGAAAGAGTGTCAATACATGTATAGAAACTGAATGATCACTTACCTATTACACAGCTGCATATGAACAGTAACCCTCATACAGTTACAGATCGACAGAAAGTCAGCCAGCCAGCCATAGTTGTAAACGAAGATGCAGTTGTACAGAACCTTGTTAGTCCACCTTCAGAGAGGGAGTCGATCTTGGGGTCCTGCGAACCTCTATGACAAGAAAGAGAGTCAATACATATATAGAAACTGAATGATCACTTACCTGTTACACAGCTGCATGTGAACAGTCACCCTCATACAGTTGCAGGTCGACAGAAAGTCAGCCAGCCAGCCATATTTGTCAACTGAGATGCGGATATACAGAACCTTGTTAATCCACCTTCAGAGAGGGAGTCGATATTGGGGTCCTGCGCACCTGTATGACAAGAGAGTCAATACATGTATAGAAACTGAATGATCACTTACCTGTTACACAGCTGCATACGAACAGTCAGCCTAATACAGTTGGAGATGAATGGAAAGCCAGCCAGCCAGCCATAGTTGTAAAATGAGATGCAGATGTACAGAACCTTGTTAATCCACCTTCAGAGAGGGAGTCGATCTTGGCATCCTGCGAACCTGTATGACAAGAAAGAGAGTTAATACATGTATAGAAACTGAATGATCACTTACCTGTTACACAGGTTCTGTACACTCCTTCAGAGAAGGAGTCGATCTTGGGGTCCTGCGAACCTGTATGACAAGAAAGAGAGACAATACATCTATAGAAATTGAATGATCACTTTTCTGTTACACAGCTGCATACGAACAGTCACCCTCATATAGTTGAAGAACAACAGAAAGTCTGCCAGCCAGCGATAGTTGTCAACTGAGATGCAGATGTACAGAACCTTGTTAATCCACCTTCAGAGAGGGAGTCGATCTTGGCGTCCTGTGAACCTGTATGAGAAGAAAGAGAGTCAATTCATGTATAGAAACTGAATGATCACTTACCTGTTACACAGCTGCATACGAACAGTCACCCTCATACAGTTGCACATCGACAGAAAGTCAGCCAGCCAGCCATAGTTGTCAACTGAGATGCAGATGTAACGAAACTTGTTAATCCACCTTCAGAGAGGGAGTCGATATTGGGGTCCGGCAAACCTTTATGACAGGAAAGAGAGTCAATTCATGTATAGAATCTGAAAGATCACTTACCTGTTACACAGGTGTCGACAGATCGACAGAAAGTCAGCCAGCCAGCCATAGTTGTAATATGTATGACAAGAAAGAGTGTCAATACATGTAGTATGTATTACACATGATCACACAATACATGATCAGTCAGTCTAATACAGTTGCAGATCGACAGAAAGTCAGCCAGCCAGCCATAGTTGTAAACTGAGATGCAGATGTACAGAACCTTGGTAATCCACCTTCAGAGAGGGAGTCGATCTTGGGGTCCTGTGAAACTGTATAACAAGAAAGAGAGTCAATACATGTATAGAAACTGAATGATCACTTACCTGTTAAAAAGCTGCATACCAACAGTTAGCCTCCTACTGTTGCAGATCATCAGAACATCAGCCAGCCAATGTTCCAGATGGAGATGCAGACAACCACATACATCTGCAGAAGGCAAGTCCCTGGTTGTGTGCATCCAGCTTCAAAGTGAGCCAGTCATGAGGTCCTGCGAACCTGTATGACAAGAAAGAGAGTCAATACATGTATAGAAACTGAATGATCACTTACCTGTTACACAGCTGCATACAAAAAGGCACCCTCATGCAGTTGCAGATCGACAGAAAGTCAGCCAACCACCCATAGTTGTGAACTGAGATGCAGATGTACAGAACCTTGTTAATCCACCTTCAGAGAGGGAGTCGATCTTGGGGTCCTGCGATCCTGTATGACAAGAAAGAGTGTCAATACATGTATAGAAACTGAATGATCACTTACCTGTTACACAGATGCATACGAACAGTCAGCCTCCTACTGTTGCAGATCATCAGAACATCAGCCAGCCAATGTTCCAGATGGAGATGCAGACAACCACATACATTTGCAGAAGGCAAGTACCTTGTTGTGTGCATCCAGCTTCAAAGTGAGCTAGTCGTGAGGTCCTGTGAACCTGTATGACAAGAAAGAGAGTCAATACATGTATAAAAACAGAATGATCACTTACCTGTTACACAGCTGCATACGAACAGTCACCCTCATACAGTTGCAGATTGATAGAAAGTCAGCCAACCAGCCATAGTTGTAAATGAAGATGAAGATGTAAAGAACCTTGTTAATCCACCTTCAGAGAGGGAGTTGATCTTGGGGTCCTGCGAACCTGTATGACAAGAAAGAGAGTCAATACATGTATAGAAACTGAATGATCACTTAGCTGTTACACAGGTTCTGTACACTCCTTCAGAGAAGGAGTCGATCTTGGGGTCCTGCGAACCTGTATGACAAAAAAGAAAGTCAATACGTGTATAGAAACTGAATGATCACTTACCTGTTACACAACTGTATGCGAACAGTCAGCCTCATACAGTTACAGATCGACTGAAAGTCAGCCTGCCAGCCATAGTTGGAAATGAAGATGCAGATGTACAGAACCTTGTCAGTCCACCTTCAGAAAGGGATTCGATCTTGGAGTCCGGTGAACCTGTATGACAAGAAAGAGAGTCAATACATGTATAGAAACTGAATGATCACTTACCTGTTACACAGATGCATACGAACAGTAAGCCTCCTACTGTTGCAGATCTGTAGAACATCAGCCAGCCAATGTTCCAGATGGAGATGCAGACAACCACATACATTTGCAGAAGGCAAGTCTCTTGTTGTGTGCATCCAGCTTTAAAGTGAGCCAGTCGTGAGGTGCTGTTAACCTGTATGACAAGAAAGAGAGTCAATACATGTATAGAAACTGAATGATCACTTACCTGTTACACAGCTGCATACGAACAGTCAGCCTAATACAGTTGCAGATGAATGGAAAGCCAGCCAGCCAGCCATAGTTGTAAAATGAGATGCAGATGTACAGAACCTTGTTAATCCACCTTCAGAGAGGGAGTCGATCTTGGCATCCTGCGAACCTGTATGACAAGAAAGAGAGTCAATACATGTATAGAAACTGAATGATCACTTACCTGTTACACAGGTTCTGTACACTCCTTCAGAGAAGGAGTCGATCTTGGGGTCCTGCGAACCTGTATGACAAGAAAGAGAGACAATACATCTATAGAAATTGAATGATCACTTTTCTGTTACACAGCTGCATACGAACAGTCACCCTCATATAGTTGAAGATCAACAGAAAGTCTGCCTGCCAGCGATAGTTGTCAACTGAGATGCAGATGTACAGAACCTTGTTAATCCACCTTCAGAGAGGGAGTCGATCTTGGCGTCCTGTGAACCTGTATGACAAGAAAGACAGTCAATACATGTATAGAAACTGAATGATCACTTACTTGTTACACAACTGTATGCGAACAGTCAGCCTCATACAGTTACAGATTTACTGAAAGTCAGCCAGCCAGCCATAGTTGGAAACGAAGATGCAGATTTAAAGAACCTTGTTAGTCCACCTTCAGAAACGGATTCGATCTTGGGGTCCAGCGAACCTGTATGACAAGAAAGAGAGTCAATACATGTATAGAAACTGAATGATCACTTACCTGTTACAAAGCTGCATTCGAACAGTCACCCTCATACAGTTGCAGATCGACAGAAAGTCAGCCAACCAGCCATAGTTGTCAACTGAGATGCAGATGTACAGAACCTTGTTAGTCCACCTTCAGAGAGGGAGTCGATCTTGGGGTCCTGCGAACCTGTATGACAAGAAAGAGTATCAATACATGTATAGAAACTAAATGACCACTTACCTATTACACAGCTGCATACGAACAGTCACCCTCATACAGTTACAGATCGACAGAAAGTCATCCAGCCAGCCATAGTTGTAAATGAAGATGAAGATGTAAAGAACCTTGTTAATCCAACTTCAGAGAGGGAGTTGATCTTGGGGTCCTGCGAACCTGTATGACAAGAAAGAGAGTCAATACATGTATAGAAACTGAATGATCACTTAGCTGTTACACAGGTTCTGTACACTCCTTCAGAGAAGGAGTCGATCTTGGGGTCCTGCGAACCTGTATGACAAGAAAGAGAGTCAATACGTGTATAGAAACTGAATGATCACTTACCTGTTACACAACTGTATGCGAACAGTCAGCCTCATACAGTTACAGATCGACTGAAAGTCAGCCTGCCAGCCACAGTTGTCAACTGAGATGCAGATGTAACGAACCTTGTTAGTCCACCTTCAGAAAGGGATTCGATCTTGTGGTCCGGAAAACCTGTATGACAAGAAAGAGAGTCAATACATGTATAGAAACTGAATGATCACATACCTGTTATACAGATGCATACGAAGAGTCAGCCACCTACTGTTGCAGATCATCAGAACATCAGCCAGCCAATGTTCCAGATGGAGATGCAGACAACCAAATACATTTGCAGAAGGCAAGTCCCTTGTTGTGTGTATCCAGCTGCAAAGTAAGCCAGTTGTGATGTCCTGTGAACCTGTATGACAAGAAAGAGAGTGCATACATTTATAGAAACTGAATGATCACTTACCCGTTACACAGCTGCATTCGAACAGTCAGCCAAATACAGTTGCAGATGGACGGAAAGCCAGCCAGCCAGCCATAGTTGTCAACTGAATTGCAGATGTAAAGAACCTTGTTAATCCACCTTCAGAAAGGGAGTCGATCTAGGGGTCCTGTGAACCTGTATGACAAGAAAGAGTCAATACATGTATAGAAACAAAATGATCACTTACCTGTTACACAGCTGTATACGAACAGTCACCCTCGTACAGTTGCAGATCGACAGAAAGTCAATCAGCCATCCATAGTTGTAAACGAAGATGCAGATGTACAGAACCTTGTTAATCCACCTTCAGAGAGGGAGTCGATCTTGGGGTCCTGCGAACCTGTATGACAAGAAAGAGAGTCAATACATGTATAGAAACTGAATGATCACTTACCTGTTACACAGGTTCTGTACACTCCTTCAGAGAAGGAGTCGATCTTGGGGTCCTGCGAACCTGTATGACAAGAAAGAGAGTGAATACATGTATAGAAACTGAATGATCACTTACCTGTTACACAACTGTATGCGAACAGTCAGCCAAATACAGTTGCAGATGGACGGAAAGCCAGCCAGCCAGCCATAGTTGTCAACTGAGATGGAGATGTAAAGAACCTTGTTAATCCACCTTCAGAGAGGTAGTCGATCTTGGGGTCCTGCGAACCTGTATGACAAGAAAGAGAGTGAATACATGTATAGAAACTGAATGATCACTTACCTGTTACACAACTGTATGCGAACAGTCAGCCAAATTCAGTTGCAGATCGACAGAAAGTCAGCCAACCGGCCATAGTTGTCAACTGAGATGCAGATGTAATGAACCTTGTTAATCCACCTTCAGACAGGGAGTCGATCTGGGGTCCGGCAAACCTGTATGACAAGAAAGAGTGTCAATACATGTATAGAAACTGAATGATCACTTACCTGTTACACAGCTGCATACGAACAGTCACCCTCATACAGTTGAAGATCAACAGAAAGTCTGCCAGCCAGCGATAGTTGTCAACTGAGATGCAGATGTACAGAACCTTGTTAATACACCTTCAGAGAGGGAGTCGATCTTGGCGTCCTGTGAACCTGTATGACAAGAAAGAGAGTCAATACATGTATAGAAACTGAATGATCACTTACCTGTTACACAGCTGCATACGAACAGTCACCCTCATACAGTTGCAGATCGACAGAAAGTCAGCCAGCCAATGTTCCAGATGGAGATGCAGCCAACCACATACATTTGCAGAAGGCAAGTCCCTTGTTGTGTGCATCCAGCTTCAAAGTGAGCCAGTCGTGAGGCCCTGCGAACCTGTATGACAAGAAAGAGAGTCAATACATGTATAGAAACTGAATGATCACTTACCTGTTACACAGCTGCATACGAACAGTCACCCTCATACAGTTGAAGATCAACAGAAAGTCTGCCAGCCAGCGATAGTTGTCAACTGAGATGCAGATGTACAGAACCTTGTTAATACACCTTCAGAGAGGGAGTCGATCTTGGCGTCCTGTGAACCTGTATGACAAGAAAGAGAGTCAATACATGTATAGAAACTGAATGATCACTTACCTGTTACACAGCTGCATACGAACAGTCACCCTCATACAGTTGCAGATCGACAGAAAGTCAGCCAGCCAATGTTCCAGATGGAGATGCAGCCAACCACATACATTTGCAGAAGGCAAGTCCCTTGTTGTGTGCATCCAGCTTCAAAGTGAGCCAGTCGTGAGGCCCTGCGAACCTGTATGACAAGAAAGAGAGTCAATACATGTATAGAAACTGAATGATCACTTACCTGTTACACAGGTTCTGTACA
Organism: Salminus brasiliensis; assembly: GCF_030463535.1. NCBI lineage: Eukaryota > Metazoa > Chordata > Actinopteri > Characiformes > Bryconidae > Salminus > Salminus brasiliensis. Next base: position 21,184,278 of record NC_132894.1, on the reverse strand, counting down.
CTCCTTCAGAGAAGGAGTCGATCTTGGGGTCCTGCGAACCTGTATGACAAGAAAGAGAGTCAATACATGTATAAAAACTGAATGATCACTTACCTGTTACACAGCTGCATACGAACAGTCACCCTCATACAGTTGCAGATCGACAGAAAGTCAGCCAGCCAGCCATAGTTGTCAACTGAGATGCAGATGTAACGAAACTTGTTAATCCACCTTCAGAGAGGGAGTCGATATTGGGGTCCGGCAAACCTGTATGACAGGAAAGAGAGTCAATTCATGTATAGAAACTAAAAGATCACTTAACTGTTACACAGCTGTATGCGATCAGTAAGCCTAATACAGTTGCAGATGGACGGAAAGCCAGCCAGCCAGCCATTGTTGTAAAATGAGATGCAGATCTACAGAACCTTGTTAATCCACCTTCAGAGAGGGAGTCGATCTTGGGGTCCTGCGAACCTGTATAACAAGAAAGAGTGTCAATACATGTACGGAAACTAAATGATCACTTACCTGTTACACAGATGCATAAGAACAGTCACCCTCATACAGTTGCAGATCGACAGAAAGTCAATCAGCCATCCATAGTTGTAAACGAAGATGCAGATGTACAGAACCTTGTTAATCCACGTTCAGAGAGGGAGTCGATCTTGGCGTCCTGTGAACCTGTATGACAAGAAAGAGAGTCAATACATGTATAGAAACTGAATGATCACTTACCTGTTACACAGATGCATACGAACAGTCAGCCTCCTACTGTTGCAGATCTTTAGAACATCAGCCAGCCAATGTTCCAGATGGAGATGCAGACAACCACATACATTTGCAGAAGGCAAGTCTCTTGTTGTGTGCATCCAGTTTTAAAGTGAGCCAGTCGTGAGGTCCTGTGAACCTGTATGACAAGAAAGAGAGTGCATACATTTATAGAAACTGAATGATCACTTACCTGTTACACAGCTGCATTCGAACAGTCAGCCAAATACAGTTGCAGATGGACGGAAAGCCAGCCAGCCAGCCATAGTTGTCAACTGAATTGCAGATGTAAAGAACCTTGTTAATCCACCTTCAGAAAGGGAGTCGATCTAGGGGTCCTGTGAACCTGTATGACAAGAAAGAGTCAATACATGTATAGAAACAAAATGATCACTTACCTGTTACACAGCTGTATACGAACAGTCACCCTCGTACAGTTGCAGATCGACAGAAAGTCAATCAGCCATCCATAGTTGTAAACGAAGATGCAGATGTACAGAACCTTGTTAATCCACCTTCAGAGAGGGAGTCGATCTTGGGGTCCTGCGAACCTGTATGACAAGAAAGAGAGTCAATACATGTATAGAAACTGAATGATCACTTACCTGTTACACAGGTTCTGTACACTCCTTCAGAGAAGGAGTCGATCTTGGGGTCCTGCGAACCTGTATGACAAGAAAGAGAGTGAATACATGTATAGAAACTGAATGATCACTTACCTGTTACACAACTGTATGCGAACAGTCAGCCAAATACAGTTGCAGATGGACGGAAAGCCAGCCAGCCAGCCATAGTTGTCAACTGAGATGGAGATGTAAAGAACCTTGTTAATCCACCTTCAGAGAGGTAGTCGATCTTGGGGTCCTGCGAACCTGTATGACAAGAAAGAGAGTGAATACATGTATAGAAACTGAATGATCACTTACCTGTTACACAACTGTATGCGAACAGTCAGCCAAATTCAGTTGCAGATCGACAGAAAGTCAGCCAACCGGCCATAGTTGTCAACTGAGATGCAGATGTAATGAACCTTGTTAATCCACCTTCAGACAGGGAGTCGATCTGGGGTCCGGCAAACCTGTATGACAAGAAAGAGTGTCAATACATGTATAGAAACTGAATGATCACTTACCTGTTACACAGCTGCATACGAACAGTCACCCTCATACAGTTGAAGATCAACAGAAAGTCTGCCAGCCAGCGATAGTTGTCAACTGAGATGCAGATGTACAGAACCTTGTTAATACACCTTCAGAGAGGGAGTCGATCTTGGCGTCCTGTGAACTTGTATGACAAGAAAGAGAGTCAATACATGTATAGAAACTGAATGATCACTTACCTGTTACACAGCTGCATACGAACAGTCACCCTCATACAGTTGCAGATCGACAGAAAGTCAGCCAGCCAATGTTCCAGATGGAGATGCAGCCAACCACATACATTTGCAGAAGGCAAGTCCCTTGTTGTGTGCATCCAGCTTCAAAGTGAGCCAGTCGTGAGGCCCTGCGAACCTGTATGACAAGAAAGAGAGTCAATACATGTATAGAAACTGAATGATCACTTACCTGTTACACATCTGCATACGAACAGTCACCCTCATACAGTTGAAGATCAACAGAAAGTCTGCCAGCCAGCGATAGTTGTCAACTGAGATGCAGATGTACAGAACCTTGTTAATACACCTTCAGAGAGGGAGTCGATCTTGGCGTCCTGTGAACCTGTATGACAAGAAAGAGAGTCAATACATGTATAGAAACTGAATGATCACTTACCTGTTACACAGCTGCATACGAACAGTCACCCTCATACAGTTGCAGATCGACAGAAAGTCAGCCAGCCAATGTTCCAGATGGAGATGCAGCCAACCACATACATTTGCAGAAGGCAAGTCCCTTGTTGTGTGCATCCAGCTTCAAAGTGAGCCAGTCGTGAGGCCCTGCGAACCTGTATGACAAGAAAGAGAGTCAATACATGTATAGAAACTGAATGATCACTTACCTGTTACACAGGTTCTGTACACTCCTTCAGAGAAGGAGTCGATCTTGGGGTCCTGCGAACCTGTATGACAAGAAAGAGAGTCAATACATGTATAAAAACTGAATGATCACTTACCTGTTACACAGCTGCATACGAACAGTCACCCTCATACAGTTGCAGATCGACAGAAAGTCAGCCAGCCAGCCATAGTTGTCAACTGAGATGCAGATGTAACGAAACTTGTTAATCCACCTTCAGAGAGGGAGTCGATATTGGGGTCCGGCAAACCTGTATGACAGGAAAGAGAGTCAATTCATGTATAGAAACTAAAAGATCACTTAACTGTTACACAGCTGTATGCGATCAGTAAGCCTAATACAGTTGCAGATGGACGGAAAGCCAGCCAGCCAGCCATTGTTGTAAAATGAGATGCAGATCTACAGAACCTTGTTAATCCACCTTCAGAGAGGGAGTCGATCTTGGGGTCCTGCGAACCTGTATAACAAGAAAGAGTGTCAATACATGTACGGAAACTAAATGATCACTTACCTGTTACACAGATGCATAAGAACAGTCACCCTCATACAGTTGCAGATCGACAGAAAGTCAATCAGCCATCCATAGTTGTAAACGAAGATGCAGATGTACAGAACTTTGTTAATCCACGTTCAGAGAGGGAGTCGATCTTGGCGTCCTGTGAACCTGTATGACAAGAAAGAGAGTCAATACATGTATAGAAACTGAATGATCACTTACCTGTTACACAGATGCATACGAACAGTCAGCCTCCTACTGTTGCAGATCTTTAGAACATCAGCCAGCCAATGTTCAAGATGGAGATGCAGACAACCACATACATTTGCAGAAGGCAAGTCTCTTGTTGTGTGCATCCAGTTTTAAAGTGAGCCAGTCGTGAGGTCCTGTGAACCTGTATGACAAGAAAGAGAGTCAATACATGTATAGAAACTGAATGATCACTTACCTGTTACACAGCTGCATACGAACAGTCAGCCTAATACAGTTGTAGATGGACAGAAAGCCAGCCAGCCAGCCATAGTTGTCAACTGAGATGCAGATGTACAGAAACTTGTTAATCCACCTTCAGAGAGGTAGTCGATCTTGGGGTCCTGCGATCCTGTATGACAAGGAAGAGAGTCAATACATGTATAGAAACTGAATGATCACTTACCTGTTAAAAAGCTGCATACGAACAGTTAGCCTCCTACTGTTGCAGATCATCAGAACATCAGCCAGCCAATGTTCCAGATGGAGATGCAGACAACCACATACATCTGCACAAGGCAAGTCCCTGGTTGTGTGCATCCAGCTTCAAAGTGAGCCATTCGTGAGGTCCTGCGAACCTGTATGACAAGAAAGAGAGTCAATACATGTATAGAAACTGAATGATCACTTACCTGTTACACAGCTGCATACGAAAAGTCACCCTCATGCAGTTGCAGATCGACAGAAAGTCAGCCAACCACCCATAGTTGGGAACTGAGATGCAGATGTACAGAAACTTGTTAATCCACCTTCAGAGAGGGAGTCGATCTTGGGGTCTTGCGAACCTGTATGACAAGAAAGAGATTCAATACATGTATAGAAACTGAATGATCACTTACCTGTTACACAGCTGCATACGAACAGTCAGCCTCCTACTGTTGCAGATCATCAGAACATCAGCCAGCCAATGTTCCAGATGGAGATGCAGACAACCACATACATTTGCAGAAGGCAAGTCCCTTGTTGTGTGCATCCAGCTTCAAAGTGAGCCAGTCGTGAGGTCCTGTGAACCTGGATGACAAGAAAGAGAGTCAATACATGTATAAAAACAGAATGATCACTTACCTGTTACACAGCTGCATACGAACAATCACCCTCATACAGTGGCAGATTGACAGAAAGTCAGCCAACCAGCCATAGTTGTAAATGAAGATGAAGATGTAAAGAACCTTTTTAATCCACCTTCAGACACGGAGTTGATCTTGGGGTCCTGCGAACCTGTATGACAAGAAAGAGAGTCAATACATGTATAGAAACTGAATGATCACTTACCTGTTACACAGGTTCTGTACACTCCTTCAGAGAAGGAGTCGAACTTGGGGTCCTGCGAACCTGTATGACAAGAAAGAGAGTCAATACATGTATAGAAACTGAATGATCACTTACCTGTTACACAACTGTATGCGAACAGTCAGCCTCATACAGTTACAGATCGACTGAAAGTCAGCCTGCCAGCCATAGTTGGAAACGAAGATGCAGATGTAAAGAACCTTGTTAGTCCACCTTCAGAAAGGGATTCGATCTTGGAGTCCGGCGAACCTGTATGACAAGAAAGAGAGTCATACATGTATAGAAACTGAATGATCACTTACCTGTTATACAGATGCATATGAACAGTCAGCCTCCTACTGTTGCAGATCATCAGAACATCAGCCAGCCAATGTTCCAGATGGAGATGCAGACAACCACATACATCTGCACAAGGCAAGTCCCTGGTTGTGTGCATCCAGCTTCAAAGTGAGCCAGTCGTGAGGTCCTGCGAACCTGTATGACAAGAAAGAGAGTCAATACATGTATAAAAACAGAATGATCACTTACCTGTTACACAGCTGCATACGAACAATCACCCTCATACAGTGGCAGATCGACAGAAAGTCAGCCAACCAGCCATAGTTGTAAATGAAGATGAAGATGTAAAGAACCTTTTTAATCCACCTTCAGAGACGGAGTTGATCTTGGGGTCCTGCGAACCTGTATGACAAGAAAGAGAGTCAATACATGTATAGAAACTGAATGATCACTTACCTGTTACACAGGTTCTGTACACTCCTTCAGAGAAGGAGTCGAACTTGGGGTCCTGCGAACCTGTATGACAAGAAAGAGAGTCAATACATGTATAGAAACTGAATGATCACTTACCTGTTACACAACTGTATGCGAACAGTCAGCCTCATACAGTTACAGATCGACTGAAAGTCAGCCTGCCAGCCATAGTTGGAAACGAAGATGCAGATGTAAAGAACCTTGTTAGTCCACCTTTAGAAAGGGATTCGATCTTGGAGTCCGGCGAACCTGTATGACAAGAAAGAGAGTCATACATGTATAGAAACTGAATGATCACTTACCTGTTACACAGATGCATACGAACAGTCAGCCTCCTACTGTTGCAGATCATCAGAACATCAGCCAGCCAATGTTCCAGATGGAGATGCAGGCAACCACATAGATTTGCAGAAGGCAAGTCCCTTGTTGTGTGCATCCAGCTTTAAAGTGAGCCAGTCGTGAGGTCCTGTGAACCTGTATGACAAGAAAGAGAGTCAATACATGTATAAAAACTGAATGATCACTTACCTGTTACACAGCTGCATACGAACAGTCACCCCCATACAGTTGAAGATCAACAGAAAGTCTGCCAGCCAGCGATAGTTGTCAACTGAGATGCAGATGTACAGAACCTTGTTAATCCACCTTCAGAGAGGGAGTCGATCTTGGGGTCCTGCGAACCTGTATGACAAGAAAGAGAGTCAATACATGTATAGAAACTGAATGATTACTTACCTGTTACACAGCTGCATACAAACAGTCACCCTCGTACAGTTGCAGATCGGCAGAAAGTCAATCAGCCATCCATAGTTGTAAACGAAGATGCAGATGTACAGAACCTTCTTAATCCACCTTCAGAGAAGGAGTCGATCTTGGGGTCATCCGAACCTGTATAACAAGAAAGAGTGTCAATACATGTATAGAAACTGAATGATCACTTACCTGTTACAAAGATGCATACGAACAGTCAGCCTCCTACTGTTGCAGATCATCAGAACATCAGCCAGCCAATGTTCCCGATGGAGATGCAGACAACCACATACATTTGCAGAAGGCAAGTCTCTTTTTGTGTGCATCCAGGTTTAAAGTGAGCCAGTCGTGAGGTCCTGTGAACCTGTATGACAAGAAAGAGAGTCAATACATGTATAGAAACTGAAAGATCACTTACCTGTTACACAATTGTGTGCGAACAGTCACCCTCGTACAGTTGCAGATCGACAGAAAGTCAATCAGCCATCCATAGTTGTAAACGAAGATTCAGATGTACAGAACCTTCTTAATCCACCTTCAGAGAGGGAGTCGATCTTGGGGTCCAGTGAACCTGTATGACAAGAAACAGAGTCAACACATGTATAGAAACTGAATGATCACTTACCTGTTACACAACTGTGTGCGAACAGTCAGCCTCATACAGTTGCAGATGGACGGAAAGCCAGCCAGTCAGGCATAGTTGTAAAATGAGATGCAGATGTACAGAACCTTGTTAATACACCTTCAGAGAGGGAGTCGATCTTGGGGTCCTGTGAACCTGTATGACAAGAAAGAGAGTGAACACATGTATAGAAACTGAATGATCACTTACCTGTTACACAACTGTGTGCGAACAGTTAGCCTCATACAGTTACAGATCGACAGAAAGTCAGCCAGCCAGCCATAGTTGGAAACGAAGATGCAGTTGTAAAGAACCTTGTTAATCCACCTTCAGAGAGGGAGTCGATCTTGGGGTCCTGCGAACCTGTATGACAAGGAAGAGAGTCAATACATGTATAGAAACTGAAAGATTACTCACCTGTCACACAACTGTATGCGGACAGTCAGCCTAATACAGTGGCAGATCGACAGAAAGTCAGCCAGCCAAGCATAGTTGTCAACTGAGATGCAGATGTAACGAACCTTGTTAGTCCACCTTCAGAAAGGGATTCGATCTTGTGGTCCGGAAAACCTGTATGACAAGAAAGAGAGTCAATACATGTATAGAAACTGAATGATCACATACCTGTTATACAGATGCATACGAAGAGTCAGCCACCTACTGTTGCAGATCATCAGAACATCAGCCAGCCAATGTTCCAGATGGAGATGCAGACAACCAAATACATTTGCAGAAGGCAAGTCCCTTGTTGTGTGTATCCAGCTTCAAAGTAAGCCAGTTGTGATGTCCTGTGAACCTGTATGACAAGAAAGAGAGTGCATACATTTATAGAAACTGAATGATCACTTATCTGTTACACAGCTGCATTCGAACAGTCAGCCAAATACAGTTGCAGATGGACGGAAAGCCAGCCAGCCAGCCATAGTTGTCAACTGAATTGCAGATGTAAAGAACCTTGTTAATCCACCTTCAGAAAGGGAGTCGATCTTGGGGTCCTGTGAACCTGTATGACAAGAAAGAGTCAATACATGTATAGAAACAAAATGATCACTTACCTGTTACACAGCTGTATACGAACAGTCACCCTCGTACAGTTGCAGATCGACAGAAAGTCAATCAGCCATCCATAGTTGTAAACGAAGATGCAGATGTACAGAACCTTGTTAATCCACCTTCAGAGAGGGAGTCGATCTTGGGGTCCTGCGAACCTGTATGACAAGAAAGAGAGTCAATACATGTATAGAAACTGAATGATCACTTACCTGTTACACAGGTTCTGTACACTCCTTCAGAGAAGGAGTCGATCTTGGGGTCCTGCGAACCTGTATGACAAGAAAGAGAGTGAATACATGTATAGAAACTGAATGATCACTTACCTGTTACACAACTGTATGCGAACAGTCAGCCAAATACAGTTGCAGATGGACGGAAAGCCAGCCAGCCAGCCAGCCATAGTTGTCAACTGAGATGCAGATGTAAAGAACCTTGTTAATCCACCTTCAGAGAGGTAGTCGATCTTGGCGTCCTGTGAACCTGTATGACAAGAGAGAGAGTGAATACATGTATAGAAACTGAATGATCACTTACCTGTTACACAGCTGCATACGAACAGTCACCCTCATACAGTTGAAGATCAACAGAAAGTCTGCCAGCCAGCGATAGTTGTCAACTGAGATGCAGATGTACAGAACCTTGTTAATACACCTTCAGAGAGGGAGTCGATCTTGGCGTCCTGTGAACCTGTATGACAAGAAAGAGAGTCAATACATGTATAGAAACTGAATGATCACTTACCTGTTACACAGCTGCATACGAACAGTCAGCCTAATACAGTTGCAGATTGACAGAAAGTCAGCCAACCACCCATAGTTGTGAACTGAGATGCAGATGTACAGAAACTTGTTAATCCACCTTCAGAGAGGGAGTCGATCTTGGGGTCCTGCGAACCTGTATGACAAGAAAGAGAGTCAATACATGTATAGAAACTGAATGATCACTTACCTGTTACACAGGTTCTGTACACTCCTTCAGAGAAGGAGTCGAACTTGGCGTCCTGCGAACCTGTATGACAAGAAAGAGAGTCAATACATGTATAGAAACTGAATGATCACTTACCTGTTACACAGCTGCATACGAAGTCACCCTCATACAGTTGCAGATCGACAGAAAGTCAGCCAACTGGCCATAGTTGTCAACTGAGATGCAGATGTAACGAACCTTGTTAATCCACCTTCAGAGAGGGAGTCGATCTGGGGTCCTGCAAACCTGTATGACAAGAAAGAGTGTCAATACATGTATAGAAACTGAATGATCACTTACCTGTTACACAGCTGCATACGAACAGTCACCCTCATACAGTTGAAGATCAACAGAAAGTCTGCCAGCCAGCGATAGTTGTCAACTGAGATGCAGATGTACAGAACCTTGTTAATACACCTTCAGAGAGGGAGTCGATCTTGGCGTCCTGTGAACCTGTATGACAAGAAAGAGAGTCAATACATGTATAGAAACTGAATGATCACTTACCTGTTACACAGCTGCATACGAACAGTCAGCCTAATACAGTTGCAGATGGACGGAAAGCCAGACAGCCAGCCATAGTTGTCAACTGAGATGCAGATGTACAGAACCTTGTTAATCCACCTCCAGAAAGGGAGTCGATCTTGGGGTCCTGTGAACCTGTATGACAAGAAAGAGTCAATACATGTATAGAAACAAAATGATCACTTACCTGTTACACAGCTGTATACGAACAGTCACCCTCGTACAGTTGCAGATACACAGAAAGTCAATCAGCCATCCATAGTTGTAAAAGAAGATGCAGATGTACAGAATCTTGTTAATCCACCTTCAGAGAGGGAGTCGATCTTGGGGTCCTGTGAACCTGTATGACAAGAAAGAGTCAATACATGTATAGAAACAAAATGATCACTTACCTGTTACACAGCTGCATACGATCAGTCAGCCTCCTACTGTTGCAGATCTTTAGAACATCAGCCAGCCAATGTTCCAGATGGAGATGCAGACAACCACATACATCTGTACAAGGCAAGTCCCTGGTTGTGTGCATCCAGCTTCAAAGTGAGCCAGTCGTGAGGTCCTGCGAACCTGTAGTACAAGAAAGAGAGTCAATACATGTTTAGAAACTGAATGATCACTTACCTGTTACACAGCTGCATACGAAAAGTCACCCTCATGCAGTTGCAGATCGACAGAAAGTCAGCCAACCACCCATAGTTGTGAACTGAGATGCAGATGTACAGAAACTTGTTAATCCACCTTCAGAGAGGGAGTCGATCTTGGGGTCCTGCGAACCTGTATGACAAGAAAGAGAGTCAATACATGTATAGAAACTGAATGATCACTTACCTGTTACACAGGTTCTGTACACTCCTTCAGAGAAGGAGTCGAACTTGGCGTCCTGCGAACCTGTATGACAAGAAAGAGAGTCAATACATGTATAGAAACTGAATGATCACTTACCTGATACACAACTGTATGCGAACAGTCAGCCTCATACAGTTACAGATCGACTGAAAGTCAGCCTGCCAGCCATAGTTGGAAACGAAGATGCAGATGTAAAGAACCTTGTTAGTCCACCTTCAGAAAGGGATTCGATCTTGGAGTCCGGCGAACCTGTATGACAAGAAAGAGAGTCATACATGTATAGAAACTGAATGATCACTTACCTGTTACACAGATGCATACGAACAGTCAGCCTCCTACTGTTGCAGATCATCAGAACATCAGCCAGCCAATGTTCCAGATGGAGATGCAGGCAACCACATAGATTTGCAGAAGGCAAGTCCCTTGTTGTGTGCATCCAGCTTTAAAGTGAGCCAGTCGTGAGGTCCTGTGAACCTGGATGACAAGAAAGAGAGTCAATACATGTATAAAAACTGAATGATCACTTACCTGTTACACAGCTGCATACGAACAGTCACGCTCATACAGTTGCAGTTCGACAGAAAGTCAGCCAGCCAGCCATAGTTATCAAATGAGATGCAGATATAACGAAACTTGTTAATCCACCTTCAGAGAGGGAGTCGATATTGGGGTCCGGCAAACCTGTATGACAGGAAAGAGAGTCAATTCATGTATAGAAACTGAAAGATCACTTACCTGTTACACAGCTGTATGCGATCAGTCAGCCTAATACAGTTGCAGATGGACGGAAAGCCAGCCAGTCAGCCATAGTTGTAAAATGAGATGCAGATCTACAGAACCTTGTTAATCCACCTTCAGAAAGGGAGTCGATCTTGGGGTCCTGCGAACCTGTATAACAAGAAAGAGTGTCAATACATGTACAGAAACTTAATGATCACTTACCTGTTACACAGATGCATAAGAACAGTCACCCTCATACAGTTGCAGATCGACAGAAAGTCAATCAGCCATCCATAGTTGTAAACGAAGATGCAGATGTACAGAACCTTGTTAATCCACCTTCAGAGTGGGAGTCGATCTTGGGGTCCTGCGAACCTGTATGACAAGAAAGAGAGTCAATACATGTATAGAAACTGAATGATCACTTACCTGTTACACAGCTGCTTACGACTAGTCACCCCCATACAGTTGAAGATCAACAGAAAGTCTGCCAAGCAGCGATAGTTGTCAACTGAGATGCAGATGTACAGAACCTTGTTAATCCACCTTCAGAGAGGGAGTCGAACTTGGGGTCCTGTGAACCTGTATGACAAGAAAGAGAGTCAATACATGTATAGAAACTGAATGTTCACTTACCTGTTACACAGCTGCATACGAACAGTCAGCCTAATACAGTTGCAGATGGACAGAAAGCCAGCCAGCCAGCCATAGTTGTCAACTGAGATGCAGATGTACAGAACCTTATTAATCCACCTTCAGAGAGTTAGTCGATCTTGGGGTCCTGCGAACCTGTATGACAAGAAAGAGAGTCAATACATGTATAGAAACTGAATGATCACTTACCTGTTACACAGCTGCATACGATCAGTCAGCCTCCTACTGTTGCAGATCATCAGAACATCAGCCAGCCAATGTTCCAGATGGAGATGCAGACAACCACATAGATTTGCAGAAGGCAAGTCCCTTGTTGTGTGCATCCAGCTTCAAAGTGAGCCAGTCGTGAGGTCCTGTGAACCTGGATGACAAGAAAGAGAGTCAATACATGTATAAAAACAGAATGATCACTTACCTGTTACACAGCTGCATACGAACAGTCACCCTCATACAGTTGCAGATCGACATAAAGTCAGCCTGCCAGCCATAGTTGGAAACGAAGATGCAGATGTAAAGAACCTTGTTAGTCCACCTTCAGAAAGGGATTCGATCTTGGAGTCCGGCGAACCTGTATGACAAGAAAGAGAGTCATACATGTATAGAAACTGAATGATCACTTACCTGTTACACAGCTGCATACGAACAGTCACCTTCATACAGTTGCAGATCGACAGAAAGTCAGCCAGCCAGCCATAGTTGTCAACTGAGATGCAGATGTAACGAAACTTGTTAATCCACCTTCAGAGAGGGAGTCGATCTTGGGGTCCTGCGAACCTGTATAACAAGAAAGAGTGTCAATACATGTATAGAAACTGAATGATCACTTACCTGTTACACAGCTGCATACGAACAGTCAGCCTCCTACTGTTGCAGATCATCAGAACATCAGCCAGCCAATGTTCCAGATGGAGATGCAGACAACCACATACATTTGCAGAAGGCAAGTCCCTTGTTGTGTGCATCCAGCTTCAAAGTGAGCCAGTCGTGAGGTCCTGTGAACCTGTATGACAAGAAAGAGAGTCAATACATGTATAAAAACAGAATGATCACTTACCTGTTACACAGCTTCATACGAACAGTCACCCTCATACAGTTGCAGATTGAAAGAAAGTCAGCCAACCAGCCATAGTTGTAAATGAAGATGAAGATGTAAAGAACCTTGTTAATCCACCTTCAGAGAGGGAGTTGATCTTGGGGTCCTGCGAACCTGTTTGACAAGAAAGAGAGTCAATACATGTATAGAAACTGAATGATCACTAAGCTGTTACACAGGTTCTGTACACTCCTTCAGAGAAGGAGTCGATCTTGGGGTCCTGCGAACCTGTATGACAAGAAAGAGAGTCAATACATGTATAGAAACTGAATGATCACTTACCTGTTACACAACTCTATGCGAACAGTCAGCCTCATACAGTTACAGATCGACTGAAAGTTAGCCTGACAGCAATAGTTGGAAACGAAGATGCAGATGTAAAGAACCTTGTTAGTCCACCTTCAGAAAGGGATTCGATCTTGGGGTCCGGCGAACCTGTATGACAAGAAAGAGTGTAAATATATGTATAGAAACTGAATGATCACTTACCTGTTACACAGCTGCATACGAACAGTAAGCCTCCTACTATTGCAGATCATCAGAACATCAGCCAGCCAATGTTCCAGATGGAGATGCAGACAACCACATACATTTGCAGAAGGCAAGTCCCTTGTTGTGTGCATCCAGCTTTAAAGTGAGCCAGTCGTGATGTCCTGTGAACCTGTATAACAAGAAAGAGAGTCCATACATTTATAGAAACTAAATGATCACTTACCTGTTACACAGATGCATACGAACAGTCAGCCTCCTACTGTTGCAGATCATCAGAACATCAGCCAGACAATGTTCCCGATGGAGATGCAGACAACCACATACATTTGCAGAAGGCAAGTCTCTTTTTGTGTGCATCCAGGTTTAAAGTGAGCCAGTCGTGAGGTCCTGTGAACCTGTATGACAAGAAAGAGAGTCAATACATGTATAGAAACTGAAAGATCACTTACCTGTTACACAATTGTGTGCGAACAGTCACCCTCGTACAGTTGCAGATCGACAGAAAGTCAATCAGCCATCCATAGTTGTAAACGAAGATTCAGATGTACAGAACCTTGTTAATCCACCTTCAGAAAGGGATTCGATCTTGTGGTCCGGAAAACCTGTATGACAAGAAAGAGAGTCAATACATGTATAGAAACTGAATGATCACATACCTGTTATACAGATGCATACGAAGAGTCAGCCACCTACTGTTGCAGATCATCAGAACATCAGCCAGCCAATGTTCCAGATGGAGATGCAGACAACCAAATACATTTGCAGAAGGCAAGTCCCTTGTTGTGTGTATCCAGCTGCAAAGTAAGCCAGTTGTGATGTCCTGTGAACCTGTATGACAAGAAAGAGAGTGCATACATTTATAGAAACTGAATGATCACTTACCCGTTACACAGCTGCATTCGAACAGTCAGCCAAATACAGTTGCAGATGGACGGAAAGCCAGCCAGCCAGCCATAGTTGTCAACTGAATTGCAGATGTAAAGAACCTTGTTAATCCACCTTCAGAAAGGGAGTCGATCTAGGGGTCCTGTGAACCTGTATGACAAGAAAGAGTCAATACATGTATAGAAACAAAATGATCACTTACCTGTTACACAGCTGTATACGAACAGTCACCCTCGTACAGTTGCAGATCGACAGAAAGTCAATCAGCCATCCATAGTTGTAAACGAAGATGCAGATGTACAGAACCTTGTTAATCCACCTTCAGAGAGGGAGTCGATCTTGGGGTCCTGCGAACCTGTATGACAAGAAAGAGAGTCAATACATGTATAGAAACTGAATGATCACTTACCTGTTACACAGGTTCTGTACACTCCTTCAGAGAAGGAGTCGATCTTGGGGTCCTGCGAACCTGTATGACAAGAAAGAGAGTGAATACATGTATAGAAACTGAATGATCACTTACCTGTTACACAACTGTATGCGAACAGTCAGCCAAATACAGTTGCAGATGGACGGAAAGCCAGCCAGCCAGCCATAGTTGTCAACTGAGATGGAGATGTAAAGAACCTTGTTAATCCACCTTCAGAGAGGTAGTCGATCTTGGGGTCCTGCGAACCTGTATGACAAGAAAGAGAGTGAATACATGTATAGAAACTGAATGATCACTTACCTGTTACACAACTGTATGCGAACAGTCAGCCAAATTCAGTTGCAGATCGACAGAAAGTCAGCCAACCGGCCATAGTTGTCAACTGAGATGCAGATGTAATGAACCTTGTTAATCCACCTTCAGACAGGGAGTCGATCTGGGGTCCGGCAAACCTGTATGACAAGAAAGAGTGTCAATACATGTATAGAAACTGAATGATCACTTACCTGTTACACAGCTGCATACGAACAGTCACCCTCATACAGTTGAAGATCAACAGAAAGTCTGCCAGCCAGCGATAGTTGTCAACTGAGATGCAGATGTACAGAACCTTGTTAATACACCTTCAGAGAGGGAGTCGATCTTGGCGTCCTGTGAACCTGTATGACAAGAAAGAGAGTCAATACATGTATAGAAACTGAATGATCACTTACCTGTTACACAGCTGCATACGAACAGTCACCCTCATACAGTTGCAGATCGACAGAAAGTCAGCCAGCCAATGTTCCAGATGGAGATGCAGCCAACCACATACATTTGCAGAAGGCAAGTCCCTTGTTGTGTGCATCCAGCTTCAAAGTGAGCCAGTCGTGAGGCCCTGCGAACCTGTATGACAAGAAAGAGAGTCAATACATGTATAGAAACTGAATGATCACTTACCTGTTACACAGCTGCATACGAACAGTCACCCTCATACAGTTGAAGATCAACAGAAAGTCTGCCAGCCAGCGATAGTTGTCAACTGAGATGCAGATGTACAGAACCTTGTTAATACACCTTCAGAGAGGGAGTCGATCTTGGCGTCCTGTGAACCTGTATGACAAGAAAGAGAGTCAATACATGTATAGAAACTGAATGATCACTTACCTGTTACACAGCTGCATACGAACAGTCACCCTCATACAGTTGCAGATCGACAGAAAGTCAGCCAGCCAATGTTCCAGATGGAGATGCAGCCAACCACATACATTTGCAGAAGGCAAGTCCCTTGTTGTGTGCATCCAGCTTCAAAGTGAGCCAGTCGTGAGGCCCTGCGAACCTGTATGACAAGAAAGAGAGTCAATACATGTATAGAAACTGAATGATCACTTACCTGTTACACAGGTTCTGTACACTCCTTCAGAGAAGGAGTCGATCTTGGGGTCCTGCGAACCTGTATGACAAGAAAGAGAGTCAATACATGTATAAAAACTGAATGATCACTTACCTGTTACACAGCTGCATACGAACAGTCACCCTCATACAGTTGCAGATCGACAGAAAGTCAGCCAGCCAGCCATAGTTGTCAACTGAGATGCAGATGTAACGAAACTTGTTAATCCACCTTCAGAGAGGGAGTCGATATTGGGGTCCGGCAAACCTGTATGACAGGAAAGAGAGTCAATTCATGTATAGAAACTAAAAGATCACTTAACTGTTACACAGCTGTATGCGATCAGTAAGCCTAATACAGTTGCAGATGGACGGAAAGCCAGCCAGCCAGCCATTGTTGTAAAATGAGATGCAGATCTACAGAACCTTGTTAATCCACCTTCAGAGAGGGAGTCGATCTTGGGGTCCTGCGAACCTGTATAACAAGAAAGAGTGTCAATACATGTACGGAAACTAAATGATCACTTACCTGTTACACAGATGCATAAGAACAGTCACCCTCATACAGTTGCAGATCGACAGAAAGTCAATCAGCCATCCATAGTTGTAAACGAAGATGCAGATGTACAGAACCTTGTTAATCCACGTTCAGAGAGGGAGTCGATCTTGGCGTCCTGTGAACCTGTATGACAAGAAAGAGAGTCAATACATGTATAGAAACTGAATGATCACTTACCTGTTACACAGATGCATACGAACAGTCAGCCTCCTACTGTTGCAGATCTTTAGAACATCAGCCAGCCAATGTTCCAGATGGAGATGCAGACAACCACATACATTTGCAGAAGGCAAGTCTCTTGTTGTGTGCATCCAGTTTTAAAGTGAGCCAGTCGTGAGGTCCTGTGAACCTGTATGACAAGAAAGAGAGTGCATACATTTATAGAAACTGAATGATCACTTACCTGTTACACAGCTGCATTCGAACAGTCAGCCAAATACAGTTGCAGATGGACGGAAAGCCAGCCAGCCAGCCATAGTTGTCAACTGAATTGCAGATGTAAAGAACCTTGTTAATCCACCTTCAGAAAGGGAGTCGATCTAGGGGTCCTGTGAACCTGTATGACAAGAAAGAGTCAATACATGTATAGAAACAAAATGATCACTTACCTGTTACACAGCTGTATACGAACAGTCACCCTCGTACAGTTGCAGATCGACAGAAAGTCAATCAGCCATCCATAGTTGTAAACGAAGATGCAGATGTACAGAACCTTGTTAATCCACCTTCAGAGAGGGAGTCGATCTTGGGGTCCTGCGAACCTGTATGACAAGAAAGAGAGTCAATACATGTATAGAAACTGAATGATCACTTACCTGTTACACAGGTTCTGTACACTCCTTCAGAGAAGGAGTCGATCTTGGGGTCCTGCGAACCTGTATGACAAGAAAGAGAGTGAATACATGTATAGAAACTGAATGATCACTTACCTGTTACACAACTGTATGCGAACAGTCAGCCAAATACAGTTGCAGATGGACGGAAAGCCAGCCAGCCAGCCATAGTTGTCAACTGAGATGGAGATGTAAAGAACCTTGTTAATCCACCTTCAGAGAGGTAGTCGATCTTGGGGTCCTGCGAACCTGTATGACAAGAAAGAGAGTGAATACATGTATAGAAACTGAATGATCACTTACCTGTTACACAACTGTATGCGAACAGTCAGCCAAATTCAGTTGCAGATCGACAGAAAGTCAGCCAACCGGCCATAGTTGTCAACTGAGATGCAGATGTAATGAACCTTGTTAATCCACCTTCAGACAGGGAGTCGATCTGGGGTCCGGCAAACCTGTATGACAAGAAAGAGTGTCAATACATGTATAGAAACTGAATGATCACTTACCTGTTACACAGCTGCATACGAACAGTCACCCTCATACAGTTGAAGATCAACAGAAAGTCTGCCAGCCAGCGATAGTTGTCAACTGAGATGCAGATGTACAGAACCTTGTTAATACACCTTCAGAGAGGGAGTCGATCTTGGCGTCCTGTGAACTTGTATGACAAGAAAGAGAGTCAATACATGTATAGAAACTGAATGATCACTTACCTGTTACACAGCTGCATACGAACAGTCACCCTCATACAGTTGCAGATCGACAGAAAGTCAGCCAGCCAATGTTCCAGATGGAGATGCAGCCAACCACATACATTTGCAGAAGGCAAGTCCCTTGTTGTGTGCATCCAGCTTCAAAGTGAGCCAGTCGTGAGGCCCTGCGAACCTGTATGACAAGAAAGAGAGTCAATACATGTATAGAAACTGAATGATCACTTACCTGTTACACATCTGCATACGAACAGTCACCCTCATACAGTTGAAGATCAACAGAAAGTCTGCCAGCCAGCGATAGTTGTCAACTGAGATGCAGATGTACAGAACCTTGTTAATACACCTTCAGAGAGGGAGTCGATCTTGGCGTCCTGTGAACCTGTATGACAAGAAAGAGAGTCAATACATGTATAGAAACTGAATGATCACTTACCTGTTACACAGCTGCATACGAACAGTCACCCTCATACAGTTGCAGATCGACAGAAAGTCAGCCAGCCAATGTTCCAGATGGAGATGCAGCCAACCACATACATTTGCAGAAGGCAAGTCCCTTGTTGTGTGCATCCAGCTTCAAAGTGAGCCAGTCGTGAGGCCCTGCGAACCTGTATGACAAGAAAGAGAGTCAATACATGTATAGAAACTGAATGATCACTTACCTGTTACACAGGTTCTGTACACTCCTTCAGAGAAGGAGTCGATCTTGGGGTCCTGCGAACCTGTATGACAAGAAAGAGAGTCAATACATGTATAAAAACTGAATGATCACTTACCTGTTACACAGCTGCATACGAACAGTCACCCTCATACAGTTGCAGATCGACAGAAAGTCAGCCAGCCAGCCATAGTTGTCAACTGAGATGCAGATGTAACGAAACTTGTTAATCCACCTTCAGAGAGGGAGTCGATATTGGGGTCCGGCAAACCTGTATGACAGGAAAGAGAGTCAATTCATGTATAGAAACTAAAAGATCACTTAACTGTTACACAGCTGTATGCGATCAGTAAGCCTAATACAGTTGCAGATGGACGGAAAGCCAGCCAGCCAGCCATTGTTGTAAAATGAGATGCAGATCTACAGAACCTTGTTAATCCACCTTCAGAGAGGGAGTCGATCTTGGGGTCCTGCGAACCTGTATAACAAGAAAGAGTGTCAATACATGTACGGAAACTAAATGATCACTTACCTGTTACACAGATGCATAAGAACAGTCACCCTCATACAGTTGCAGATCGACAGAAAGTCAATCAGCCATCCATAGTTGTAAACGAAGATGCAGATGTACAGAACCTTGTTAATCCACGTTCAGAGAGGGAGTCGATCTTGGCGTCCTGTGAACCTGTATGACAAGAAAGAGAGTCAATACATGTATAGAAACTGAATGATCACTTACCTGTTACACAGATGCATACGAACAGTCAGCCTCCTACTGTTGCAGATCTTTAGAACATCAGCCAGCCAATGTTCAAGATGGAGATGCAGACAACCACATACATTTGCAGAAGGCAAGTCTCTTGTTGTGTGCATCCAGTTTTAAAGTGAGCCAGTCGTGAGGTCCTGTGAACCTGTATGACAAGAAAGAGAGTCAATACATGTATAGAAACTGAATGATCACTTACCTGTTACACAGCTGCATACGAACAGTCAGCCTAATACAGTTGTAGATGGACAGAAAGCCAGCCAGCCAGCCATAGTTGTCAACTGAGATGCAGATGTACAGAAACTTTTTAATCCACCTTCAGAGAGGTAGTCGATCTTGGGGTCCTGCGATCCTGTATGACAAGGAAGAGAGTCAATACATGTATAGAAACTGAATGATCACTTACCTGTTAAAAAGCTGCATACGAACAGTTAGCCTCCTACTGTTGCAGATCATCAGAACATCAGCCAGCCAATGTTCCAGATGGAGATGCAGACAACCACATACATCTGCACAAGGCAAGTCCCTGGTTGTGTGCATCCAGCTTCAAAGTGAGCCATTCGTGAGGTCCTGCGAACCTGTATGACAAGAAAGAGAGTCAATACATGTATAGAAACTGAATGATCACTTACCTGTTACACAGCTGCATACGAAAAGTCACCCTCATGCAGTTGCAGATCGACAGAAAGTCAGCCAACCACCCATAGTTGGGAACTGAGATGCAGATGTACAGAAACTTGTTAATCCACCTTCAGAGAGGGAGTCGATCTTGGGGTCTTGCGAACCTGTATGACAAGAAAGAGATTCAATACATGTATAGAAACTGAATGATCACTTACCTGTTACACAGCTGCATACGAACAGTCAGCCTCCTACTGTTGCAGATCATCAGAACATCAGCCAGCCAATGTTCCAGATGGAGATGCAGACAACCACATACATTTGCAGAAGGCAAGTCCCTTGTTGTGTGCATCCAGCTTCAAAGTGAGCCAGTCGTGAGGTCCTGTGAACCTGGATGACAAGAAAGAGAGTCAATACATGTATAAAAACAGAATGATCACTTACCTGTTACACAGCTGCATACGAACAATCACCCTCATACAGTGGCAGATTGACAGAAAGTCAGCCAACCAGCCATAGTTGTAAATGAAGATGAAGATGTAAAGAACCTTTTTAATCCACCTTCAGACACGGAGTTGATCTTGGGGTCCTGCGAACCTGTATGACAAGAAAGAGAGTCAATACATGTATAGAAACTGAATGATCACTTACCTGTTACACAGGTTCTGTACACTCCTTCAGAGAAGGAGTCGAACTTGGGGTCCTGCGAACCTGTATGACAAGAAAGAGAGTCAATACATGTATAGAAACTGAATGATCACTTACCTGTTACACAACTGTATGCGAACAGTCAGCCTCATACAGTTACAGATCGACTGAAAGTCAGCCTGCCAGCCATAGTTGGAAACGAAGATGCAGATGTAAAGAACCTTGTTAGTCCACCTTCAGAAAGGGATTCGATCTTGGAGTCCGGCGAACCTGTATGACAAGAAAGAGAGTCATACATGTATAGAAACTGAATGATCACTTACCTGTTATACAGATGCATATGAACAGTCAGCCTCCTACTGTTGCAGATCATCAGAACATCAGCCAGCCAATGTTCCAGATGGAGATGCAGACAACCACATACATCTGCACAAGGCAAGTCCCTGGTTGTGTGCATCCAGCTTCAAAGTGAGCCAGTCGTGAGGTCCTGCGAACCTGTATGACAAGAAAGAGAGTCAATACATGTATAAAAACAGAATGATCACTTACCTGTTACACAGCTGCATACGAACAATCACCCTCATACAGTGGCAGATCGACAGAAAGTCAGCCAACCAGCCATAGTTGTAAATGAAGATGAAGATGTAAAGAACCTTTTTAATCCACCTTCAGAGACGGAGTTGATCTTGGGGTCCTGCGAACCTGTATGACAAGAAAGAGAGTCAATACATGTATAGAAACTGAATGATCACTTACCTGTTACACAGGTTCTGTACACTCCTTCAGAGAAGGAGTCGAACTTGGGGTCCTGCGAACCTGTATGACAAGAAAGAGAGTCAATACATGTATAGAAACTGAATGATCACTTACCTGTTACACAACTGTATGCGAACAGTCAGCCTCATACAGTTACAGATCGACTGAAAGTCAGCCTGCCAGCCATAGTTGGAAACGAAGATGCAGATGTAAAGAACCTTGTTAGTCCACCTTTAGAAAGGGATTCGATCTTGGAGTCCGGCGAACCTGTATGACAAGAAAGAGAGTCATACATGTATAGAAACTGAATGATCACTTACCTGTTACACAGATGCATACGAACAGTCAGCCTCCTACTGTTGCAGATCATCAGAACATCAGCCAGCCAATGTTCCAGATGGAGATGCAGGCAACCACATAGATTTGCAGAAGGCAAGTCCCTTGTTGTGTGCATCCAGCTTTAAAGTGAGCCAGTCGTGAGGTCCTGTGAACCTGTATGACAAGAAAGAGAGTCAATACATGTATAAAAACTGAATGATCACTTACCTGTTACACAGCTGCATACGAACAGTCACCCCCATACAGTTGAAGATCAACAGAAAGTCTGCCAGCCAGCGATAGTTGTCAACTGAGATGCAGATGTACAGAACCTTGTTAATCCACCTTCAGAGAGGGAGTCGATCTTGGGGTCCTGCGAACCTGTATGACAAGAAAGAGAGTCAATACATGTATAGAAACTGAATGATTACTTACCTGTTACACAGCTGCATACAAACAGTCACCCTCGTACAGTTGCAGATCGGCAGAAAGTCAATCAGCCATCCATAGTTGTAAACGAAGATGCAGATGTACAGAACCTTCTTAATCCACCTTCAGAGAAGGAGTCGATCTTGGGGTCATCCGAACCTGTATAACAAGAAAGAGTGTCAATACATGTATAGAAACTGAATGATCACTTACCTGTTACAAAGATGCATACGAACAGTCAGCCTCCTACTGTTGCAGATCATCAGAACATCAGCCAGCCAATGTTCCCGATGGAGATGCAGACAACCACATACATTTGCAGAAGGCAAGTCTCTTTTTGTGTGCATCCAGGTTTAAAGTGAGCCAGTCGTGAGGTCCTGTGAACCTGTATGACAAGAAAGAGAGTCAATACATGTATAGAAACTGAAAGATCACTTACCTGTTACACAATTGTGTGCGAACAGTCACCCTCGTACAGTTGCAGATCGACAGAAAGTCAATCAGCCATCCATAGTTGTAAACGAAGATTCAGATGTACAGAACCTTCTTAATCCACCTTCAGAGAGGGAGTCGATCTTGGGGTCCAGTGAACCTGTATGACAAGAAACAGAGTCAACACATGTATAGAAACTGAATGATCACTTACCTGTTACACAACTGTGTGCGAACAGTCAGCCTCATACAGTTGCAGATGGACGGAAAGCCAGCCAGTCAGGCATAGTTGTAAAATGAGATGCAGATGTACAGAACCTTGTTAATACACCTTCAGAGAGGGAGTCGATCTTGGGGTCCTGTGAACCTGTATGACAAGAAAGAGAGTGAACACATGTATAGAAACTGAATGATCACTTACCTGTTACACAACTGTGTGCGAACAGTTAGCCTCATACAGTTACAGATCGACAGAAAGTCAGCCAGCCAGCCATAGTTGGAAACGAAGATGCAGTTGTAAAGAACCTTGTTAATCCACCTTCAGAGAGGGAGTCGATCTTGGGGTCCTGCGAACCTGTATGACAAGGAAGAGAGTCAATACATGTATAGAAACTGAAAGATTACTCACCTGTCACACAACTGTATGCGGACAGTCAGCCTAATACAGTGGCAGATCGACAGAAAGTCAGCCAGCCAAGCATAGTTGTCAACTGAGATGCAGATGTAACGAACCTTGTTAGTCCACCTTCAGAAAGGGATTCGATCTTGTGGTCCGGAAAACCTGTATGACAAGAAAGAGAGTCAATACATGTATAGAAACTGAATGATCACATACCTGTTATACAGATGCATACGAAGAGTCAGCCACCTACTGTTGCAGATCATCAGAACATCAGCCAGCCAATGTTCCAGATGGAGATGCAGACAACCAAATACATTTGCAGAAGGCAAGTCCCTTGTTGTGTGTATCCAGCTTCAAAGTAAGCCAGTTGTGATGTCCTGTGAACCTGTATGACAAGAAAGAGAGTGCATACATTTATAGAAACTGAATGATCACTTATCTGTTACACAGCTGCATTCGAACAGTCAGCCAAATACAGTTGCAGATGGACGGAAAGCCAGCCAGCCAGCCATAGTTGTCAACTGAATTGCAGATGTAAAGAACCTTGTTAATCCACCTTCAGAAAGGGAGTCGATCTTGGGGTCCTGTGAACCTGTATGACAAGAAAGAGTCAATACATGTATAGAAACAAAATGATCACTTACCTGTTACACAGCTGTATACGAACAGTCACCCTCGTACAGTTGCAGATCGACAGAAAGTCAATCAGCCATCCATAGTTGTAAACGAAGATGCAGATGTACAGAACCTTGTTAATCCACCTTCAGAGAGGGAGTCGATCTTGGGGTCCTGCGAACCTGTATGACAAGAAAGAGAGTCAATACATGTATAGAAACTGAATGATCACTTACCTGTTACACAGGTTCTGTACACTCCTTCAGAGAAGGAGTCGATCTTGGGGTCCTGCGAACCTGTATGACAAGAAAGAGAGTGAATACATGTATAGAAACTGAATGATCACTTACCTGTTACACAACTGTATGCGAACAGTCAGCCAAATACAGTTGCAGATGGACGGAAAGCCAGCCAGCCAGCCAGCCATAGTTGTCAACTGAGATGCAGATGTAAAGAACCTTGTTAATCCACCTTCAGAGAGGTAGTCGATCTTGGCGTCCTGTGAACCTGTATGACAAGAGAGAGAGTGAATACATGTATAGAAACTGAATGATCACTTACCTGTTACACAGCTGCATACGAACAGTCACCCTCATACAGTTGAAGATCAACAGAAAGTCTGCCAGCCAGCGATAGTTGTCAACTGAGATGCAGATGTACAGAACCTTGTTAATACACCTTCAGAGAGGGAGTCGATCTTGGCGTCCTGTGAACCTGTATGA
The DNA here is from genome assembly GCF_030463535.1 of Salminus brasiliensis. NCBI lineage: Eukaryota > Metazoa > Chordata > Actinopteri > Characiformes > Bryconidae > Salminus > Salminus brasiliensis. The sequence goes on along the minus strand of NC_132894.1, from coordinate 21,159,632 downwards.
CAAGAAAGAGAGTCAATACATGTATAGAAACTGAATGATCACTTACCTGTTACACAGCTGCATACGAACAGTCAGCCTAATACAGTTGCAGATTGACAGAAAGTCAGCCAACCACCCATAGTTGTGAACTGAGATGCAGATGTACAGAAACTTGTTAATCCACCTTCAGAGAGGGAGTCGATCTTGGGGTCCTGCGAACCTGTATGACAAGAAAGAGAGTCAATACATGTATAGAAACTGAATGATCACTTACCTGTTACACAGGTTCTGTACACTCCTTCAGAGAAGGAGTCGAACTTGGCGTCCTGCGAACCTGTATGACAAGAAAGAGAGTCAATACATGTATAGAAACTGAATGATCACTTACCTGTTACACAGCTGCATACGAAGTCACCCTCATACAGTTGCAGATCGACAGAAAGTCAGCCAACTGGCCATAGTTGTCAACTGAGATGCAGATGTAACGAACCTTGTTAATCCACCTTCAGAGAGGGAGTCGATCTGGGGTCCTGCAAACCTGTATGACAAGAAAGAGTGTCAATACATGTATAGAAACTGAATGATCACTTACCTGTTACACAGCTGCATACGAACAGTCACCCTCATACAGTTGAAGATCAACAGAAAGTCTGCCAGCCAGCGATAGTTGTCAACTGAGATGCAGATGTACAGAACCTTGTTAATACACCTTCAGAGAGGGAGTCGATCTTGGCGTCCTGTGAACCTGTATGACAAGAAAGAGAGTCAATACATGTATAGAAACTGAATGATCACTTACCTGTTACACAGCTGCATACGAACAGTCAGCCTAATACAGTTGCAGATGGACGGAAAGCCAGACAGCCAGCCATAGTTGTCAACTGAGATGCAGATGTACAGAACCTTGTTAATCCACCTCCAGAAAGGGAGTCGATCTTGGGGTCCTGTGAACCTGTATGACAAGAAAGAGTCAATACATGTATAGAAACAAAATGATCACTTACCTGTTACACAGCTGTATACGAACAGTCACCCTCGTACAGTTGCAGATACACAGAAAGTCAATCAGCCATCCATAGTTGTAAAAGAAGATGCAGATGTACAGAATCTTGTTAATCCACCTTCAGAGAGGGAGTCGATCTTGGGGTCCTGTGAACCTGTATGACAAGAAAGAGTCAATACATGTATAGAAACAAAATGATCACTTACCTGTTACACAGCTGCATACGATCAGTCAGCCTCCTACTGTTGCAGATCTTTAGAACATCAGCCAGCCAATGTTCCAGATGGAGATGCAGACAACCACATACATCTGTACAAGGCAAGTCCCTGGTTGTGTGCATCCAGCTTCAAAGTGAGCCAGTCGTGAGGTCCTGCGAACCTGTAGTACAAGAAAGAGAGTCAATACATGTTTAGAAACTGAATGATCACTTACCTGTTACACAGCTGCATACGAAAAGTCACCCTCATGCAGTTGCAGATCGACAGAAAGTCAGCCAACCACCCATAGTTGTGAACTGAGATGCAGATGTACAGAAACTTGTTAATCCACCTTCAGAGAGGGAGTCGATCTTGGGGTCCTGCGAACCTGTATGACAAGAAAGAGAGTCAATACATGTATAGAAACTGAATGATCACTTACCTGTTACACAGGTTCTGTACACTCCTTCAGAGAAGGAGTCGAACTTGGCGTCCTGCGAACCTGTATGACAAGAAAGAGAGTCAATACATGTATAGAAACTGAATGATCACTTACCTGATACACAACTGTATGCGAACAGTCAGCCTCATACAGTTACAGATCGACTGAAAGTCAGCCTGCCAGCCATAGTTGGAAACGAAGATGCAGATGTAAAGAACCTTGTTAGTCCACCTTCAGAAAGGGATTCGATCTTGGAGTCCGGCGAACCTGTATGACAAGAAAGAGAGTCATACATGTATAGAAACTGAATGATCACTTACCTGTTACACAGATGCATACGAACAGTCAGCCTCCTACTGTTGCAGATCATCAGAACATCAGCCAGCCAATGTTCCAGATGGAGATGCAGGCAACCACATAGATTTGCAGAAGGCAAGTCCCTTGTTGTGTGCATCCAGCTTTAAAGTGAGCCAGTCGTGAGGTCCTGTGAACCTGGATGACAAGAAAGAGAGTCAATACATGTATAAAAACTGAATGATCACTTACCTGTTACACAGCTGCATACGAACAGTCACGCTCATACAGTTGCAGTTCGACAGAAAGTCAGCCAGCCAGCCATAGTTATCAAATGAGATGCAGATATAACGAAACTTGTTAATCCACCTTCAGAGAGGGAGTCGATATTGGGGTCCGGCAAACCTGTATGACAGGAAAGAGAGTCAATTCATGTATAGAAACTGAAAGATCACTTACCTGTTACACAGCTGTATGCGATCAGTCAGCCTAATACAGTTGCAGATGGACGGAAAGCCAGCCAGTCAGCCATAGTTGTAAAATGAGATGCAGATCTACAGAACCTTGTTAATCCACCTTCAGAAAGGGAGTCGATCTTGGGGTCCTGCGAACCTGTATAACAAGAAAGAGTGTCAATACATGTACAGAAACTTAATGATCACTTACCTGTTACACAGATGCATAAGAACAGTCACCCTCATACAGTTGCAGATCGACAGAAAGTCAATCAGCCATCCATAGTTGTAAACGAAGATGCAGATGTACAGAACCTTGTTAATCCACCTTCAGAGTGGGAGTCGATCTTGGGGTCCTGCGAACCTGTATGACAAGAAAGAGAGTCAATACATGTATAGAAACTGAATGATCACTTACCTGTTACACAGCTGCTTACGACTAGTCACCCCCATACAGTTGAAGATCAACAGAAAGTCTGCCAAGCAGCGATAGTTGTCAACTGAGATGCAGATGTACAGAACCTTGTTAATCCACCTTCAGAGAGGGAGTCGAACTTGGGGTCCTGTGAACCTGTATGACAAGAAAGAGAGTCAATACATGTATAGAAACTGAATGTTCACTTACCTGTTACACAGCTGCATACGAACAGTCAGCCTAATACAGTTGCAGATGGACAGAAAGCCAGCCAGCCAGCCATAGTTGTCAACTGAGATGCAGATGTACAGAACCTTATTAATCCACCTTCAGAGAGTTAGTCGATCTTGGGGTCCTGCGAACCTGTATGACAAGAAAGAGAGTCAATACATGTATAGAAACTGAATGATCACTTACCTGTTACACAGCTGCATACGATCAGTCAGCCTCCTACTGTTGCAGATCATCAGAACATCAGCCAGCCAATGTTCCAGATGGAGATGCAGACAACCACATAGATTTGCAGAAGGCAAGTCCCTTGTTGTGTGCATCCAGCTTCAAAGTGAGCCAGTCGTGAGGTCCTGTGAACCTGGATGACAAGAAAGAGAGTCAATACATGTATAAAAACAGAATGATCACTTACCTGTTACACAGCTGCATACGAACAGTCACCCTCATACAGTTGCAGATCGACATAAAGTCAGCCTGCCAGCCATAGTTGGAAACGAAGATGCAGATGTAAAGAACCTTGTTAGTCCACCTTCAGAAAGGGATTCGATCTTGGAGTCCGGCGAACCTGTATGACAAGAAAGAGAGTCATACATGTATAGAAACTGAATGATCACTTACCTGTTACACAGCTGCATACGAACAGTCACCTTCATACAGTTGCAGATCGACAGAAAGTCAGCCAGCCAGCCATAGTTGTCAACTGAGATGCAGATGTAACGAAACTTGTTAATCCACCTTCAGAGAGGGAGTCGATCTTGGGGTCCTGCGAACCTGTATAACAAGAAAGAGTGTCAATACATGTATAGAAACTGAATGATCACTTACCTGTTACACAGCTGCATACGAACAGTCAGCCTCCTACTGTTGCAGATCATCAGAACATCAGCCAGCCAATGTTCCAGATGGAGATGCAGACAACCACATACATTTGCAGAAGGCAAGTCCCTTGTTGTGTGCATCCAGCTTCAAAGTGAGCCAGTCGTGAGGTCCTGTGAACCTGTATGACAAGAAAGAGAGTCAATACATGTATAAAAACAGAATGATCACTTACCTGTTACACAGCTTCATACGAACAGTCACCCTCATACAGTTGCAGATTGAAAGAAAGTCAGCCAACCAGCCATAGTTGTAAATGAAGATGAAGATGTAAAGAACCTTGTTAATCCACCTTCAGAGAGGGAGTTGATCTTGGGGTCCTGCGAACCTGTTTGACAAGAAAGAGAGTCAATACATGTATAGAAACTGAATGATCACTAAGCTGTTACACAGGTTCTGTACACTCCTTCAGAGAAGGAGTCGATCTTGGGGTCCTGCGAACCTGTATGACAAGAAAGAGAGTCAATACATGTATAGAAACTGAATGATCACTTACCTGTTACACAACTCTATGCGAACAGTCAGCCTCATACAGTTACAGATCGACTGAAAGTTAGCCTGACAGCAATAGTTGGAAACGAAGATGCAGATGTAAAGAACCTTGTTAGTCCACCTTCAGAAAGGGATTCGATCTTGGGGTCCGGCGAACCTGTATGACAAGAAAGAGTGTAAATATATGTATAGAAACTGAATGATCACTTACCTGTTACACAGCTGCATACGAACAGTAAGCCTCCTACTATTGCAGATCATCAGAACATCAGCCAGCCAATGTTCCAGATGGAGATGCAGACAACCACATACATTTGCAGAAGGCAAGTCCCTTGTTGTGTGCATCCAGCTTTAAAGTGAGCCAGTCGTGATGTCCTGTGAACCTGTATAACAAGAAAGAGAGTCCATACATTTATAGAAACTAAATGATCACTTACCTGTTACACAGATGCATACGAACAGTCAGCCTCCTACTGTTGCAGATCATCAGAACATCAGCCAGACAATGTTCCCGATGGAGATGCAGACAACCACATACATTTGCAGAAGGCAAGTCTCTTTTTGTGTGCATCCAGGTTTAAAGTGAGCCAGTCGTGAGGTCCTGTGAACCTGTATGACAAGAAAGAGAGTCAATACATGTATAGAAACTGAAAGATCACTTACCTGTTACACAATTGTGTGCGAACAGTCACCCTCGTACAGTTGCAGATCGACAGAAAGTCAATCAGCCATCCATAGTTGTAAACGAAGATTCAGATGTACAGAACCTTGTTAATCCACCTTCAGAGAGGGAGTCGATCTTGGGGTCCTGCGAACCTGTGTAACAAGAAAGAGATTCAATACATGTATAGAAACTGAATGATCACTTACCTGTTACACAGCTGCATACGAACAGTCACCTTCATACAGTTGCAGTTCGACAGAAAGTCAGCCAGCCAGCCATAGTTGTCAACTGAGATGCAGATGTAACGAAACTTGTTAATCCACCTTCAGAGAGGGAGTCGATCTTGGGGTCCGGCAAAGCTGTATGACAGGAAAGAGAATCAATTCATGTATAGAAACTGAAAGATCACTTACCTGTTACACAGCTGTAAGCGATCAGTCAGCCTAATACAGTTGCAGATGGATGGAAAGCCAGCCAGTCAGGCATAGTTGTAAAATGAGATGCAGATGTACAGAACCTTGTTAATCCACCTTCAGAAAGGAAGTCGATCTTGGGGTCTGGCAAAGCTGTATGACAGGAAAGAGAGTCAATTCATGTATAGAAACTGAAAGATCACTTACCTGTTACACAGCTGAATGCGATCAGTCAGCCTAATACAGTTGCAGATGAATGGAAAGCCAGCCAGTCAGACATAGTTGTAAAATGAGATGCAGATGTACAGAACCTTGTTAATCCACCTTTAGAAAGGAAGTCGATTTTGGGGTCCTGCGAACCTGTATAACAAGAAAGAGTGTCAATACATGTATAGAAACTGAATGATCACTTACCTGTTACACAGCTGCATACGAACAGTCACCTTCATACAGTTGCAGATCGACAGAAAGCCAGCCAGTCAGCCATAGTTGTAAAATGAGATGCAGATTTACAGAACCTTGTTAATCCACCTTCAGAGAGGGAGTCGATCTTGGGGTCCTGCGAACCTGTATAACAAGAAAGAGTGTCAATACATGTATAGAAACTGAATGATCACTTACCTGTTACACAGCTGCATACGAACAGTCAGCCTCCTACTGTTGCAGATCATCAGAACATCAGCCAGCCAATGTTCCAGATGGAGATGCAGACAACCACATACATTTGCAGAAGGCAAGTCCCTTGTTGTGTGCATCCAGCTTCAAAGTGAGCCAGTCGTGAGGTCCTGTGAACCTGTATGACAAGAAAGAGAGTCAATACATGTATAAAAACAGAATGATCACTTACCTGTTACACAGCTTCATACGAACAGTCACCCTCATACAGTTGCAGATTGAAAGAAAGTCAGCCAACCAGCCATAGTTGTAAATGAAGATGAAGATGTAAAGAACCTTGTTAATCCACCTTCAGAGAGGGAGTTGATCTTGGGGTCCTGCGAACCTGTTTGACAAGAAAGAGAGTCAATACATGTATAGAAACTGAATGATCACTAAGCTGTTACACAGGTTCTGTACACTCCTTCAGAGAAGGAGTCGATCTTGGGGTCCTGCGAACCTGTATGACAAGAAAGAGAGTCAATACATGTATAGAAACTGAATGATCACTTACCTGTTACACAACTCTATGCGAACAGTCAGCCTCATACAGTTACAGATCGACTGAAAGTTAGCCTGACAGCAATAGTTGGAAACGAAGATGCAGATGTAAAGAACCTTGTTAGTCCACCTTCAGAAAGGGATTCGATCTTGGGGTCCGGCGAACCTGTATGACAAGAAAGAGTGTAAATATATGTATAGAAACTGAATGATCACTTACCTGTTACACAGCTGCATACGAACAGTAAGCCTCCTACTATTGCAGATCATCAGAACATCAGCCAGCCAATGTTCCAGATGGAGATGCAGACAACCACATACATTTGCAGAAGGCAAGTCCCTTGTTGTGTGCATCCAGCTTTAAAGTGAGCCAGTCGTGATGTCCTGTGAACCTGTATAACAAGAAAGAGAGTCCATACATTTATAGAAACTAAATGATCACTTACCTGTTACACAGATGCATACGAACAGTCAGCCTCCTACTGTTGCAGATCATCAGAACATCAGCCAGACAATGTTCCCGATGGAGATGCAGACAACCACATACATTTGCAGAAGGCAAGTCTCTTTTTGTGTGCATCCAGGTTTAAAGTGAGCCAGTCGTGAGGTCCTGTGAACCTGTATGACAAGAAAGAGAGTCAATACATGTATAGAAACTGAAAGATCACTTACCTGTTACACAATTGTGTGCGAACAGTCACCCTCGTACAGTTGCAGATCGACAGAAAGTCAATCAGCCATCCATAGTTGTAAACGAAGATGCAGATGTACAGAACCTTGTTAATACACCTTCAGAGAGGGAGTCGATCTTGGCGTCCTGTGAACCTGTATGACAAGAAAGAGAGTCAATACATGTATAGAAACTGAATGATCACTTACCTGTTACACAGCTGCATACGAACAGTCAGCCTAATACAGTTGCAGATGGACGGAAAGCCAGACAGCCAGCCATAGTTGTCAACTGAGATGCAGATGTACAGAACCTTGTTAATCCACCTCCAGAAAGGGAGTCGATCTTGGGGTCCTGTGAACCTGTATGACAAGAAAGAGTCAATACATGTATAGAAACAAAATGATCACTTACCTGTTACACAGCTGTATACGAACAGTCACCCTCGTACAGTTGCAGATACACAGAAAGTCAATCAGCCATCCATAGTTGTAAAAGAAGATGCAGATGTACAGAATCTTGTTAATCCACCTTCAGAGAGGGAGTCGATCTTGGGGTCCTGTGAACCTGTATGACAAGAAAGAGTCAATACATGTATAGAAACAAAATGATCACTTACCTGTTACACAGCTGCATACGATCAGTCAGCCTCCTACTGTTGCAGATCTTTAGAACATCAGCCAGCCAATGTTCCAGATGGAGATGCAGACAACCACATACATCTGTACAAGGCAAGTCCCTGGTTGTGTGCATCCAGCTTCAAAGTGAGCCAGTCGTGAGGTCCTGCGAACCTGTAGTACAAGAAAGAGAGTCAATACATGTTTAGAAACTGAATGATCACTTACCTGTTACACAGCTGCATACGAAAAGTCACCCTCATGCAGTTGCAGATCGACAGAAAGTCAGCCAACCACCCATAGTTGTGAACTGAGATGCAGATGTACAGAAACTTGTTAATCCACCTTCAGAGAGGGAGTCGATCTTGGGGTCCTGCGAACCTGTATGACAAGAAAGAGAGTCAATACATGTATAGAAACTAAATGATCACTTACCTGTTACACAGGTTCTGTACACTCCTTCAGAGAAGGAGTCGAACTTGGCGTCCTGCGAACCTGTATGACAAGAAAGAGAGTCAATACATGTATAGAAACTGAATGATCACTTACCTGATACACAACTGTATGCGAACAGTCAGCCTCATACAGTTACAGATCGACTGAAAGTCAGCCTGCCAGCCATAGTTGGAAACGAAGATGCAGATGTAAAGAACCTTGTTAGTCCACCTTCAGAAAGGGATTCGATCTTGGAGTCCGGCGAACCTGTATGACAAGAAAGAGAGTCATACATGTATAGAAACTGAATGATCACTTACCTGTTACACAGATGCATACGAACAGTCAGCCTCCTACTGTTGCAGATCATCAGAACATCAGCCAGCCAATGTTCCAGATGGAGATGCAGGCAACCACATAGATTTGCAGAAGGCAAGTCCCTTGTTGTGTGCATCCAGCTTTAAAGTGAGCCAGTCGTGAGGTCCTGTGAACCTGGATGACAAGAAAGAGAGTCAATACATGTATAAAAACTGAATGATCACTTACCTGTTACACAGCTGCATACGAACAGTCACGCTCATACAGTTGCAGTTCGACAGAAAGTCAGCCAGCCAGCCATAGTTATCAAATGAGATGCAGATATAACGAAACTTGTTAATCCACCTTCAGAGAGGGAGTCGATATTGGGGTCCGGCAAACCTGTATGACAGGAAAGAGAGTCAATTCATGTATAGAAACTGAAAGATCACTTACCTGTTACACAGCTGTATGCGATCAGTCAGCCTAATACAGTTGCAGATGGACGGAAAGCCAGCCAGTCAGCCATGGTTGTAAAATGAGATGCAGATCTACAGAACCTTGTTAATCCACCTTCAGAAAGGGAGTCGATCTTGGGGTCCTGCGAACCTGTATAACAAGAAAGAGTGTCAATACATGTACAGAAACTTAATGATCACTTACCTGTTACACAGATGCATAAGAACAGTCACCCTCATACAGTTGCAGATCGACAGAAAGTCAATCAGCCATCCATAGTTGTAAACGAAGATGCAGATGTACAGAACCTTGTTAATCCACCTTCAGAGTGGGAGTCGATCTTGGGGTCCTGCGAACCTGTATGACAAGAAAGAGAGTCAATACATGTATAGAAACTGAATGATCACTTACCTGTTACACAGCTGCATACGAACAGTCACCCCCATACAGTTGAAGATCAACAGAAAGTCTGCCAACCAGCGATAGTTGTCAACTGAGATGCAGATGTACAGAACCTTGTTAATCCACCTTCAGAGAGGGAGTCGAACTTGGGGTCCTGTGAACCTGTATGACAAGAAAGAGAGTCAATACATGTATAGAAACTGAATGTTCACTTACCTGTTACACAGCTGCATACGAACAGTCAGCCTAATACAGTTGCAGATGGACAGAAAGCCAGCCAGCCAGCCATAGTTGTCAACTGAGATGCAGATGTACAGAACCTTATTAATCCACCTTCAGAGAGTTAGTCGATCTTGGGGTCCTGCGAACCTGTATGACAAGAAAGAGAGTCAATACATGTATAGAAACTGAATGATCACTTACCTGTTACACAGCTGCATACGATCAGTCAGCCTCCTACTGTTGCAGATCATCAGAACATCAGCCAGCCAATGTTCCAGATGGAGATGCAGACAACCACATAGATTTGCAGAAGGCAAGTCCCTTGTTGTGTGCATCCAGCTTCAAAGTGAGCCAGTCGTGAGGTCCTGTGAACCTGGATGACAAGAAAGAGAGTCAATACATGTATAAAAACAGAATGATCACTTACCTGTTACACAGCTGCATACGAACAGTCACCCTCATACAGTTGCAGATCGACATAAAGTCAGCCTGCCAGCCATAGTTGGAAACGAAGATGCAGATGTAAAGAACCTTGTTAGTCCACCTTCAGAAAGGGATTCGATCTTGGAGTCCGGCGAACCTGTATGACAAGAAAGAGAGTCATACATGTATAGAAACTGAATGATCACTTACCTGTTACACAGCTGCATACGAACAGTCACCTTCATACAGTTGCAGATCGACAGAAAGTCAGCCAGCCAGCCATAGTTGTCAACTGAGATGCAGATGTAACGAAACTTGTTAATCCACCTTCAGAGAGGGAGTCGATCTTGGGGTCCTGCGAACCTGTATAACAAGAAAGAGTGTCAATACATGTATAGAAACTGAATGATCACTTACCTGTTACACAGCTGCATACGAACAGTCAGCCTCCTACTGTTGCAGATCATCAGAACATCAGCCAGCCAATGTTCCAGATGGAGATGCAGACAACCACATACATTTGCAGAAGGCAAGTCTCTTTTTGTGTGCATCCAGGTTTAAAGTGAGCCAGTCGTGAGGTCCTGCGAACCTGTATAAGAAGAAAGAGAGTCAATACATGTATTGAACTAAATGATCACTTACCTATTACACAGCTGCATACGAACAGTCACCCTCATACAGTTACAGATCGACAGAAAGTCATCCCGCTAGCCATAGTTGTAAATGAAGATGAAGATGTAAAGAACCTTGTTAATCCACTTTCAGAGAGGGAGTTGATTTTGGGGTCCTGCGAACCTGTATGACAAGAAAGAGAGTCAATACATGTATAGAAACTGAATGATCACTTACCTATTACACAGCTGCATACGAACAGTCACCCTCATACAGTTGCAGATATACGGAAAGCCAGCCAATCAGCCATAGTTTTAAAATGAGATGCAGATGTACAGAACCTTGTTAATCCACCTTCAGAAAGGGATTCGATCTTGGGGTCCTGCGAACCTGTATAACAAGAAAGAGTGTCAATACATGTACGGAAACTGAATGATCACTTACCTGTTACACAGACGCATAAGAACAGTCACCCTCATATAGTTGCAGATCGACAGAAAGTCAGCCAGCCAGCCATAGTTGTAAACTGAGATGAAGATGTATAGAACCTTGTTAATCCAACTTCAGAGAGGGAGTCGATCTTGGGGTCCTGTGAACCTGTATGACAAGAAAGAGAGTCAACACATGTATAGAAACTGAATGATCACTTACCTGTTACACAACTGTGTGCGAACAGTCAGCCTCATACAGTTGCAGATGTATGGAAAGCCAGCCAGTCAGCCATAGTTGTAAAATGAGATGCAGATGTACAGAACCTTGTTAATCCACCTTCAGAGAGGGAGTCGATCTTGGGGTCCTGCGAACCTGTGTAACAAGAAAGAGATTCAATACATGTATAGAAACTGAATGATCACTTACCTGTTACACAGCTGCATACGAACAGTCACCTTCATACAGTTGCAGTTCGACAGAAAGTCAGCCAGCCAGCCATAGTTGTCAACTGAGATGCAGATGTAACGAAACTTGTTAATCCACCTTCAGAGAGGGAGTCGATCTTGGGGTCCGGCAAAGCTGTATGACAGGAAAGAGAATCAATTCATGTATAGAAACTGAAAGATCACTTACCTGTTACACAGCTGTAAGCGATCAGTCAGCCTAATACAGTTGCAGATGGATGGAAAGCCAGCCAGTCAGGCATAGTTGTAAAATGAGATGCAGATGTACAGAACCTTGTTAATCCACCTTCAGAAAGGAAGTCGATCTTGGGGTCTGGCAAAGCTGTATGACAGGAAAGAGAGTCAATTCATGTATAGAAACTGAAAGATCACTTACCTGTTACACAGCTGAATGCGATCAGTCAGCCTAATACAGTTGCAGATGAATGGAAAGCCAGCCAGTCAGACATAGTTGTAAAATGAGATGCAGATGTACAGAACCTTGTTAATCCACCTTTAGAAAGGAAGTCGATTTTGGGGTCCTGCGAACCTGTATAACAAGAAAGAGTGTCAATACATGTATAGAAACTGAATGATCACTTACCTGTTACACAGCTGCATACGAACAGTCACCCTCATACAGTTGAAGATCAACAGAAAGTCTGCCAGCCAGCGATAGTTGTCAACTGAGATGCAGATGTACAGAACCTTGTTAATACACCTTCAGAGAGGGAGTCGATCTTGGCGTCCTGTGAACCTGTATGACAAGAAAGAGAGTCAATACATGTATAGAAACTGAATGATCACTTACCTGTTACACAGCTGCATACGAACAGTCAGCCTAATACAGTTGCAGATGGACGGAAAGCCAGACAGCCAGCCATAGTTGTCAACTGAGATGCAGATGTACAGAACCTTGTTAATCCACCTCCAGAAAGGGAGTCGATCTTGGGGTCCTGTGAACCTGTATGACAAGAAAGAGTCAATACATGTATAGAAACAAAATGATCACTTACCTGTTACACAGCTGTATACGAACAGTCACCCTCGTACAGTTGCAGATACACAGAAAGTCAATCAGCCATCCATAGTTGTAAAAGAAGATGCAGATGTACAGAATCTTGTTAATCCACCTTCAGAGAGGGAGTCGATCTTGGGGTCCTGTGAACCTGTATGACAAGAAAGAGTCAATACATGTATAGAAACAAAATGATCACTTACCTGTTACACAGCTGCATACGATCAGTCAGCCTCCTACTGTTGCAGATCTTTAGAACATCAGCCAGCCAATGTTCCAGATGGAGATGCAGACAACCACATACATCTGTACAAGGCAAGTCCCTGGTTGTGTGCATCCAGCTTCAAAGTGAGCCAGTCGTGAGGTCCTGCGAACCTGTAGTACAAGAAAGAGAGTCAATACATGTTTAGAAACTGAATGATCACTTACCTGTTACACAGCTGCATACGAAAAGTCACCCTCATGCAGTTGCAGATCTACAGAAAGTCAGCCAACCACCCATAGTTGTGAACTGAGATGCAGATGTACAGAAACTTGTTAATCCACCTTCAGAGAGGGAGTCGATCTTGGGGTCCTGCGAACCTGTATGACAAGAAAGAGAGTCAATACATGTATAGAAACTGAATGATCACTTACCTGTTACACAGGTTCTGTACACTCCTTCAGAGAAGGAGTCGAACTTGGCGTCCTGCGAACCTGTATGACAAGAAAGAGAGTCAATACATGTATAGAAACTGAATGATCACTTACCTGTTACACAACTGTATGCGAACAGTCAGCCTCATACAGTTACAGATCGACTGAAAGTCAGCCTGCCAGCCATAGTTGGAAACGAAGATGCAGATGTAAAGAACCTTGTTAGTCCACCTTCAGAAAGGGATTCGATCTTGGAGTCCGGCGAACCTGTATGACAAGAAAGAGAGTCATACATGTATAGAAACTGAATGATCACTTACCTGTTACACAGATGCATACGAACAGTCAGCCTCCTACTGTTGCAGATCATCAGAACATCAGCCAGCCAATGTTCCAGATGGAGATGCAGGCAACCACATAGATTTGCAGAAGGCAAGTCCCTTGTTGTGTGCATCCAGCTTTAAAGTGAGCCAGTCGTGAGGTCCTGTGAACCTGGATGACAAGAAAGAGAGTCAATACATGTATAAAAACTGAATGATCACTTACCTGTTACACAGCTGCATACGAACAGTCACGCTCATACAGTTGCAGTTCGACAGAAAGTCAGCCAGCCAGCCATAGTTATCAAATGAGATGCAGATATAACGAAACTTGTTAATCCACCTTCAGAGAGGGAGTCGATATTGGGGTCCGGCAAACCTGTATGACAGGAAAGAGAGTCAATTCATGTATAGAAACTGAAAGATCACTTACCTGTTACACAGCTGTATGCGATCAGTCAGCCTAATACAGTTGCAGATGGACGGAAAGCCAGCCAGTCAGCCATAGTTGTAAAATGAGATGCAGATCTACAGAACCTTGTTAATCCACCTTCAGAAAGGGAGTCGATCTTGGGGTCCTGCGAACCTGTATAACAAGAAAGAGTGTCAATACATGTACAGAAACTTAATGATCACTTACCTGTTACACAGATGCATAAGAACAGTCACCCTCATACAGTTGCAGATCGACAGAAAGTCAATCAGCCATCCATAGTTGTAAACGAAGATGCAGATGTACAGAAACTTGTTAATCCACCTTCAGAGTGGGAGTCGATCTTGGGGTCCTGCGAACCTGTATGACAAGAAAGAGAGTCAATACATGTATAGAAACTGAATGATCACTTACCTGTTACACAGCTGCATACGAACAGTCACCCCCATACAGTTGAAGATCAACAGAAAGTCTGCCAACCAGCGATAGTTGTCAACTGAGATGCAGATGTACAGAACCTTGTTAATCCACCTTCAGAGAGGGAGTCGAACTTGGGGTCCTGTGAACCTGTATGACAAGAAAGAGAGTCAATACATGTATAGAAACTGAATGTTCACTTACCTGTTACACAGCTGCATACGAACAGTCAGCCTAATACAGTTGCAGATGGACAGAAAGCCAGCCAGCCAGCCATAGTTGTCAACTGAGATGCAGATGTACAGAACCTTATTAATCCACCTTCAGAGAGTTAGTCGATCTTGGGGTCCTGCGAACCTGTATGACAAGAAAGAGAGTCAATACATGTATAGAAACTGAATGATCACTTACCTGTTACACAGCTGCATACGATCAGTCAGCCTCCTACTGTTGCAGATCATCAGAACATCAGCCAGCCAATGTTCCAGATGGAGATGCAGACAACCACATAGATTTGCAGAAGGCAAGTCCCTTGTTGTGTGCATCCAGCTTCAAAGTGAGCCAGTCGTGAGGTCCTGTGAACCTGGATGACAAGAAAGAGAGTCAATACATGTATAAAAACAGAATGATCACTTACCTGTTACACAGCTGCATACGAACAGTCACCCTCATACAGTTGCAGATCGACATAAAGTCAGCCTGCCAGCCATAGTTGGAAACGAAGATGCAGATGTAAAGAACCTTGTTAGTCCACCTTCAGAAAGGGATTCGATCTTGGAGTCCGGCGAACCTGTATGACAAGAAAGAGAGTCATACATGTATAGAAACTGAATGATCACTTACCTGTTACACAGCTGCATACGAACAGTCACCTTCATACAGTTGCAGATCGACAGAAAGTCAGCCAGCCAGCCATAGTTGTCAACTGAGATGCAGATGTAACGAAACTTGTTAATCCACCTTCAGAGAGGGAGTCGATCTTGGGGTCCTGCGAACCTGTATAACAAGAAAGAGTGTCAATACATGTATAGAAACTGAATGATCACTTACCTGTTACACAGCTGCATACGAACAGTCAGCCTCCTACTGTTGCAGATCATCAGAACATCAGCCAGCCAATGTTCCAGATGGAGATGCAGACAACCACATACATTTGCAGAAGGCAAGTCTCTTTTTGTGTGCATCCAGGTTTAAAGTGAGCCAGTCGTGAGGTCCTGCGAACCTGTATAAGAAGAAAGAGAGTCAATACATGTATTGAACTAAATGATCACTTACCTATTACACAGCTGCATACGAACAGTCACCCTCATACAGTTACAGATCGACAGAAAGTCATCCCGCTAGCCATAGTTGTAAATGAAGATGAAGATGTAAAGAACCTTGTTAATCCACTTTCAGAGAGGGAGTTGATTTTGGGGTCCTGCGAACCTGTATGACAAGAAAGAGAGTCAATACATGTATAGAAACTGAATGATCACTTACCTATTACACAGCTGCATACGAACAGTCACCCTCATACAGTTGCAGATATACGGAAAGCCAGCCAATCAGCCATAGTTTTAAAATGAGATGCAGATGTACAGAACCTTGTTAATCCACCTTCAGAAAGGGATTCGATCTTGGGGTCCTGCGAACCTGTATAACAAGAAAGAGTGTCAATACATGTACGGAAACTGAATGATCACTTACCTGTTACACAGATGCATAAGAACAGTCACCCTCATATAGTTGCAGATCGACAGAAAGTCAGCCAGCCAGCCATAGTTGTAAACTTAGATGAAGATGTATAGAACCTTGTTAATCCAACTTCAGAGAGGGAGTCGATCTTGGGGTCCTGTGAACCTGTATGACAAGAAAGAGAGTCAACACATGTATAGAAACTGAATGATCACTTACCTGTTACACAACTGTGTGCGAACAGTCAGCCTCATACAGTTGCAGATGTATGGAAAGCCAGCCAGTCAGCCATAGTTGTAAAATGAGATGCAGATGTACAGAACCTTGTTAATCCACCTTCAGAGAGGGAGTCGATCTTGGGGTCCTGCGAACCTGTGTAACAAGAAAGAGATTCAATACATGTATAGAAACTGAATGATCACTTACCTGTTACACAGCTGCATACGAACAGTCACCTTCATACAGTTGCAGTTCGACAGAAAGTCAGCCAGCCAGCCATAGTTGTCAACTGAGATGCAGATGTAACGAAACTTGTTAATCCACCTTCAGAGAGGGAGTCGATCTTGGGGTCCGGCAAAGCTGTATGACAGGAAAGAGAATCAATTCATGTATAGAAACTGAAAGATCACTTACCTGTTACACAGCTGTAAGCGATCAGTCAGCCTAATACAGTTGCAGATGGATGGAAAGCCAGCCAGTCAGGCATAGTTGTAAAATGAGATGCAGATGTACAGAACCTTGTTAATCCACCTTCAGAAAGGAAGTCGATCTTGGGGTCTGGCAAAGCTGTATGACAGGAAAGAGAGTCAATTCATGTATAGAAACTGAAAGATCACTTACCTGTTACACAGCTGAATGCGATCAGTCAGCCTAATACAGTTGCAGATGAATGGAAAGCCAGCCAGTCAGACATAGTTGTAAAATGAGATGCATATGTACAGAACCTTGTTAATCCACCTTTAGAAAGGAAGTCGATTTTGGGGTCCTGCGAACCTGTATAACAAGAAAGAGTGTCAATACATGTATAGAAACTGAATGATCACTTACCTGTTACACAGCTGCATACGAACAGTCACCTTCATACAGTTGCAGATCGACAGAAAGCCAGCCAGTCAGCCATAGTTGTAAAATGAGATGCAGATTTACAGAACCTTGTTAATCCACCTTCAGAGAGGGAGTCGATCTTGGGGTCCTGCGAACCTGTATAACAAGAAAGAGTGTCAATACATGTATAGAAACTGAATGATCACTTACCTGTTACACAGCTGCATACGAACAGTCAGCCTCCTACTGTTGCAGATCATCAGAACATCAGCCAGCCAATGTTCCAGATGGAGATGCAGACAACCACATACATTTGCAGAAGGCAAGTCCCTTGTTGTGTGCATCCAGCTTCAAAGTGAGCCAGTCGTGAGGTCCTGTGAACCTGTATGACAAGAAAGAGAGTCAATACATGTATAAAAACAGAATGATCACTTACCTGTTACACAGCTTCATACGAACAGTCACCCTCATACAGTTGCAGATTGAAAGAAAGTCAGCCAACCAGCCATAGTTGTAAATGAAGATGAAGATGTAAAGAACCTTGTTAATCCACCTTCAGAGAGGGAGTTGATCTTGGGGTCCTGCGAACCTGTTTGACAAGAAAGAGAGTCAATACATGTATAGAAACTGAATGATCACTAAGCTGTTACACAGGTTCTGTACACTCCTTCAGAGAAGGAGTCGATCTTGGGGTCCTGCGAACCTGTATGACAAGAAAGAGAGTCAATACATGTATAGAAACTGAATGATCACTTACCTGTTACACAACTCTATGCGAACAGTCAGCCTCATACAGTTACAGATCGACTGAAAGTTAGCCTGACAGCAATAGTTGGAAACGAAGATGCAGATGTAAAGAACCTTGTTAGTCCACCTTCAGAAAGGGATTCGATCTTGGGGTCCGGCGAACCTGTATGACAAGAAAGAGTGTAAATATATGTATAGAAACTGAAGGATCACTTACCTGTTACACAGCTGCATACGAACAGTAAGCCTCCTACTATTGCAGATCATCAGAACATCAGCCAGCCAATGTTCCAGATGGAGATGCAGACAACCACATACATTTGCAGAAGGCAAGTCCCTTGTTGTGTGCATCCAGCTTTAAAGTGAGCCAGTCGTGATGTCCTGTGAACCTGTATAACAAGAAAGAGAGTCCATACATTTATAGAAACTAAATGATCACTTACCTGTTACACAGATGCATACGAACAGTCAGCCTCCTACTGTTGCAGATCATCAGAACATCAGCCAGACAATGTTCCCGATGGAGATGCAGACAACCACATACATTTGCAGAAGGCAAGTCTCTTTTTGTGTGCATCCAGGTTTAAAGTGAGCCAGTCGTGAGGTCCTGTGAACCTGTATGACAAGAAAGAGAGTCAATACATGTATAGAAACTGAAAGATCACTTACCTGTTACACAATTGTGTGCGAACAGTCACCCTCGTACAGTTGCAGATCGACAGAAAGTCAATCAGCCATCCATAGTTGTAAACAAAGATTCAGATGTACAGAACCTTGTTAATCCACCTTCAGAGAGGGAGTCGATCTTGGGGTCCTGCGAACCTGTGTAACAAGAAAGAGATTCAATACATGTATAGAAACTGAATGATCACTTACCTGTTACACAACTGTGTGCGAACAGTCAGCCTCATACAGTTGCAGATGTATGGAAAGCCAGCCAGTCAGCCATAGTTGTAAAATGAGATGCAGATGTACAGAACCTTGTTAATCCACCTTCAGAGAGGGAGTCGATCTTGGGGTCCTGCGAACCTGTGTAACAAGAAAGAGATTCAATACATGTATAGAAACTGAATGATCACTTACCTGTTACACAGCTGCATACGAACAGTCACCTTCATACAGTTGCAGTTCGACAGAAAGTCAGCCAGCCAGCCATAGTTGTCAACTGAGATGCAGATGTAACGAAACTTGTTAATCCACCTTCAGAGAGGGAGTCGATCTTGGGGTCCGGCAAAGCTGTATGACAGGAAAGAGAATCAATTCATGTATAGAAACTGAAAGATCACTTACCTGTTACACAGCTGTAAGCGATCAGTCAGCCTAATACAGTTGCAGATGGATGGAAAGCCAGCCAGTCAGGCATAGTTGTAAAATGAGATGCAGATGTACAGAACCTTGTTAATCCACCTTCAGAAAGGAAGTCGATCTTGGGGTCTGGCAAAGCTGTATGACAGGAAAGAGAGTCAATTCATGTATAGAAACTGAAAGATCACTTACCTGTTACACAGCTGAATGCGATCAGTCAACCTAATACAGTTGCAGATGAATGGAAAGCCAGCCAGTCAGACATAGTTGTAAAATGAGATGCATATGTACAGAACCTTGTTAATCCACCTTTAGAAAGGAAGTCGATTTTGGGGTCCTGCGAACCTGTATAACAAGAAAGAGTGTCAATACATGTATAGAAACTGAATGATCACTTACCTGTTACACAGCTGCATACGAACAGTCACCTTCATACAGTTGCAGATCGACAGAAAGCCAGCCAGTCAGCCATAGTTGTAAAATGAGATGCAGATTTACAGAACCTTGTTAATCCACCTTCAGAGAGGGAGTCGATCTTGGGGTCCTGCGAACCTGTATAACAAGAAAGAGTGTCAATACATGTATAGAAACTGAATGATCACTTACCTGTTACACAGCTGCATACGAACAGTCAGCCTCCTACTGTTGCAGATCATCAGAACATCAGCCAGCCAATGTTCCAGATGGAGATGCAGACAACCACATACATTTGCAGAAGGCAAGTCCCTTGTTGTGTGCATCCAGCTTCAAAGTGAGCCAGTCGTGAGGTCCTGTGAACCTGTATGACAAGAAAGAGAGTCAATACATGTATAAAAACAGAATGATCACTTACCTGTTACACAGCTTCATACGAACAGTCACCCTCATACAGTTGCAGATTGAAAGAAAGTCAGCCAACCAGCCATAGTTGTAAATGAAGATGAAGATGTAAAGAACCTTGTTAATCCACCTTCAGAGAGGGAGTTGATCTTGGGGTCCTGCGAACCTGTTTGACAAGAAAGAGAGTCA
Source organism: Salminus brasiliensis (assembly GCF_030463535.1). Taxonomy (NCBI): domain Eukaryota; kingdom Metazoa; phylum Chordata; class Actinopteri; order Characiformes; family Bryconidae; genus Salminus; species Salminus brasiliensis. The sequence continues at coordinate 21,139,399 of NC_132894.1, read as the reverse complement.
ATACATGTATAGAAACTGAATGATCACTAAGCTGTTACACAGGTTCTGTACACTCCTTCAGAGAAGGAGTCGATCTTGGGGTCCTGCGAACCTGTATGACAAGAAAGAGAGTCAATACATGTATAGAAACTGAATGATCACTTACCTGTTACACAACTCTATGCGAACAGTCAGCCTCATACAGTTACAGATCGACTGAAAGTTAGCCTGACAGCAATAGTTGGAAACGAAGATGCAGATGTAAAGAACCTTGTTAGTCCACCTTCAGAAAGGGATTCGATCTTGGGGTCCGGCGAACCTGTATGACAAGAAAGAGTGTAAATATATGTATAGAAACTGAATGATCACTTACCTGTTACACAGCTGCATACGAACAGTAAGCCTCCTACTATTGCAGATCATCAGAACATCAGCCAGCCAATGTTCCAGATGGAGATGCAGACAACCACATACATTTGCAGAAGGCAAGTCCCTTGTTGTGTGCATCCAGCTTTAAAGTGAGCCAGTCGTGATGTCCTGTGAACCTGTATAACAAGAAAGAGAGTCCATACATTTATAGAAACTAAATGATCACTTACCTGTTACACAGATGCATACGAACAGTCAGCCTCCTACTGTTGCAGATCATCAGAACATCAGCCAGACAATGTTCCCGATGGAGATGCAGACAACCACATACATTTGCAGAAGGCAAGTCTCTTTTTGTGTGCATCCAGGTTTAAAGTGAGCCAGTCGTGAGGTCCTGTGAACCTGTATGACAAGAAAGAGAGTCAATACATGTATAGAAACTGAAAGATCACTTACCTGTTACACAATTGTGTGCGAACAGTCACCCTCGTACAGTTGCAGATCGACAGAAAGTCAATCAGCCATCCATAGTTGTAAACGAAGATTCAGATGTACAGAACCTTGTTAATCCACCTTCAGAGAGGGAGTCGATCTTGGGGTCCTGCGAACCTGTGTAACAAGAAAGAGATTCAATACATGTATAGAAACTGAATGATCACTTACCTGTTACACAGCTGCATACGAACAGTCACCTTCATACAGTTGCAGTTCGACAGAAAGTCAGCCAGCCAGCCATAGTTGTCAACTGAGATGCAGATGTAACGAAACTTGTTAATCCACCTTCAGAGAGGGAGTCGATCTTGGGGTCCGGCAAAGCTGTATGACAGGAAAGAGAATCAATTCATGTATAGAAACTGAAAGATCACTTACCTGTTACACAGCTGTAAGCGATCAGTCAGCCTAATACAGTTGCAGATGGATGGAAAGCCAGCCAGTCAGGCATAGTTGTAAAATGAGATGCAGATGTACAGAACCTTGTTAATCCACCTTCAGAAAGGAAGTCGATCTTGGGGTCTGGCAAAGCTGTATGACAGGAAAGAGAGTCAATTCATGTATAGAAACTGAAAGATCACTTACCTGTTACACAGCTGAATGCGATCAGTCAGCCTAATACAGTTGCAGATGAATGGAAAGCCAGCCAGTCAGACATAGTTGTAAAATGAGATGCAGATGTACAGAACCTTGTTAATCCACCTTTAGAAAGGAAGTCGATTTTGGGGTCCTGCGAACCTGTATAACAAGAAAGAGTGTCAATACATGTATAGAAACTGAATGATCACTTACCTGTTACACAGCTGCATACGAACAGTCACCTTCATACAGTTGCAGATCGACAGAAAGCCAGCCAGTCAGCCATAGTTGTAAAATGAGATGCAGATTTACAGAACCTTGTTAATCCACCTTCAGAGAGGGAGTCGATCTTGGGGTCCTGCGAACCTGTATAACAAGAAAGAGTGTCAATACATGTATAGAAACTGAATGATCACTTACCTGTTACACAGCTGCATACGAACAGTCAGCCTCCTACTGTTGCAGATCATCAGAACATCAGCCAGCCAATGTTCCAGATGGAGATGCAGACAACCACATACATTTGCAGAAGGCAAGTCCCTTGTTGTGTGCATCCAGCTTCAAAGTGAGCCAGTCGTGAGGTCCTGTGAACCTGTATGACAAGAAAGAGAGTCAATACATGTATAAAAACAGAATGATCACTTACCTGTTACACAGCTTCATACGAACAGTCACCCTCATACAGTTGCAGATTGAAAGAAAGTCAGCCAACCAGCCATAGTTGTAAATGAAGATGAAGATGTAAAGAACCTTGTTAATCCACCTTCAGAGAGGGAGTTGATCTTGGGGTCCTGCGAACCTGTTTGACAAGAAAGAGAGTCAATACATGTATAGAAACTGAATGATCACTAAGCTGTTACACAGGTTCTGTACACTCCTTCAGAGAAGGAGTCGATCTTGGGGTCCTGCGAACCTGTATGACAAGAAAGAGAGTCAATACATGTATAGAAACTGAATGATCACTTACCTGTTACACAACTCTATGCGAACAGTCAGCCTCATACAGTTACAGATCGACTGAAAGTTAGCCTGACAGCAATAGTTGGAAACGAAGATGCAGATGTAAAGAACCTTGTTAGTCCACCTTCAGAAAGGGATTCGATCTTGGGGTCCGGCGAACCTGTATGACAAGAAAGAGTGTAAATATATGTATAGAAACTGAATGATCACTTACCTGTTACACAGCTGCATACGAACAGTAAGCCTCCTACTATTGCAGATCATCAGAACATCAGCCAGCCAATGTTCCAGATGGAGATGCAGACAACCACATACATTTGCAGAAGGCAAGTCCCTTGTTGTGTGCATCCAGCTTTAAAGTGAGCCAGTCGTGAGGTCCTGTGAACCTGTATGACAAGAAAGAGAGTCAATACATGTATAGAAACTGAAAGATCACTTACCTGTTACACAATTGTGTGCGAACAGTCACCCTCGTACAGTTGCAGATCGACAGAAAGTCAATCAGCCATCCATAGTTGTAAACGAAGATTCAGATGTACAGAACCTTGTTAATCCACCTTCAGAGAGGGAGTCGATCTTGGGGTCCTGCGAACCTGTGTAACAAGAAAGAGATTCAATACATGTATAGAAACTGAATGATCACTTACCTGTTACACAGCTGCATACGAACAGTCACCTTCATACAGTTGCAGTTCGACAGAAAGTCAGCCAGCCAGCCATAGTTGTCAACTGAGATGCAGATGTAACGAAACTTGTTAATCCACCTTCAGAGAGGGAGTCGATCTTGGGGTCCGGCAAAGCTGTATGACAGGAAAGAGAATCAATTCATGTATAGAAACTGAAAGATCACTTACCTGTTACACAGCTGTAAGCGATCAGTCAGCCTAATACAGTTGCAGATGGATGGAAAGCCAGCCAGTCAGGCATAGTTGTAAAATGAGATGCAGATGTACAGAACCTTGTTAATCCACCTTCAGAAAGGAAGTCGATCTTGGGGTCTGGCAAAGCTGTATGACAAGAAAGAGTCAATTCATGTATAGAAACTGAAAGATCACTTACCTGTTACACAGCTGAATGCGATCAGTCAGCCTAATACAGTTGCAGATGAATGGAAAGCCAGCCAGTCAGACATAGTTGTAAAATGAGATGCAGATGTACAGAACCTTGTTAATCCACCTTTAGAAAGGAAGTCGATTTTGGGGTCCTGCGAACCTGTATAACAAGAAAGAGTGTCAATACATGTATAGAAACTGAATGATCACTTACCTGTTACACAGCTGCATACGAACAGTCACCTTCATACAGTTGCAGATCGACAGAAAGCCAGCCAGTCAGCCATAGTTGTAAAATGAGATGCAGATTTACAGAACCTTGTTAATCCACCTTCAGAGAGGGAGTCGATCTTGGGGTCCTGCGAACCTGTATAACAAGAAAGAGTGTCAATACATGTATAGAAACTGAATGATCACTTACCTGTTACACAGCTGCATACGAACAGTCAGCCTCCTACTGTTGCAGATCATCAGAACATCAGCCAGCCAATGTTCCAGATGGAGATGCAGACAACCACATACATTTGCAGAAGGCAAGTCCCTTGTTGTGTGCATCCAGCTTCAAAGTGAGCCAGTCGTGAGGTCCTGTGAACCTGTATGACAAGAAAGAGAGTCAATACATGTATAAAAACAGAATGATCACTTACCTGTTACACAGCTTCATACGAACAGTCACCCTCATACAGTTGCAGATTGAAAGAAAGTCAGCCAACCAGCCATAGTTGTAAATGAAGATGAAGATGTAAAGAACCTTGTTAATCCACCTTCAGAGAGGGAGTTGATCTTGGGGTCCTGCGAACCTGTTTGACAAGAAAGAGAGTCAATACATGTATAGAAACTGAATGATCACTAAGCTGTTACACAGGTTCTGTACACTCCTTCAGAGAAGGAGTCGATCTTGGGGTCCTGCGAACCTGTATGACAAGAAAGAGAGTCAATACATGTATAGAAACTGAATGATCACTTACCTGTTACACAACTCTATGCGAACAGTCAGCCTCATACAGTTACAGATCGACTGAAAGTTAGCCTGACAGCAATAGTTGGAAACGAAGATGCAGATGTAAAGAACCTTGTTAGTCCACCTTCAGAAAGGGATTCGATCTTGGGGTCCGGCGAACCTGTATGACAAGAAAGAGTGTAAATATATGTATAGAAACTGAATGATCACTTACCTGTTACACAGCTGCATACGAACAGTAAGCCTCCTACTATTGCAGATCATCAGAACATCAGCCAGCCAATGTTCCAGATGGAGATGCAGACAACCACATACATTTGCAGAAGGCAAGTCCCTTGTTGTGTGCATCCAGCTTTAAAGTGAGCCAGTCGTGATGTCCTGTGAACCTGTATAACAAGAAAGAGAGTCCATACATTTATAGAAACTAAATGATCACTTACCTGTTACACAGATGCATACGAACAGTCAGCCTCCTACTGTTGCAGATCATCAGAACATCAGCCAGACAATGTTCCCGATGGAGATGCAGACAACCACATACATTTGCAGAAGGCAAGTCTCTTTTTGTGTGCATCCAGGTTTAAAGTGAGCCAGTCGTGAGGTCCTGTGAACCTGTATGACAAGAAAGAGAGTCAATACATGTATAGAAACTGAAAGATCACTTACCTGTTACACAATTGTGTGCGAACAGTCAGCCTCATACAGTTGCAGATGTATGGAAAGCCAGCCAGTCAGCCATAGTTGTAAAATGAGATGCAGATGTACAGAACCTTGTTAATCCACCTTCAGAAAGGGATTCGATCTTGGGGTCCTGCGAACCTGTGTAAAAAGAAAGAGATTCAATACATGTATAGAAACTGAATGATCACTTACCTGTTACACAGCTGTATGCGATCAGTCAGCCTAATACAGTTGCAGATGGACGGAAAGCCAGCCAGGCAGGCATAGTTGTAAAATGAGATGCAGATGTACAGAACCTTGTTAATACACCTTCAGAGAGGGAGTCGATCTTGGGGTCCTGTGAACCTGTATGACAAGAAAGAGTGAACACATGTATAGAAACTGAATGATCACTTACCTGTTACACAACTGTGTGCGAACAGTTAGCCTCATACAGTTACAGATCGACAGAAAGTCAGCCAGCCAGCCATAGTTGTAAATGAAGATGCAGATGTAACGAACCTTGTTAATCCACCTTCAGAGAGGGAGTCGATCTTGGGTTCCTGCGAACCTGTATGACAACAAAGAGTGTCAATACATGTATAAAAACTGAATGATCACTTACCTATTACACAGCTGCAAATGAACAGTAACCCTCATACAGTTACAGATCGACAGAAAGTCAGCCAGCCAGCCATAGTTGTAAATGAAGATGCAGTAGTACAGAACCTTGTTAATCCACATTCAGAGAGGGAGTCGATCTTGGGGTCCTGCGAAACTGTATGACTTGAAAGAGTGTCAATACATGTATAGAAACTGAATGATCACTTACCTGTTACAAAATTGTGTGCGAACAGTCAGCCTAATACAGTTGCAGATCGACAGAAAGTCAGCCAGCCAAGCATAGTTGTCAACTGAGATGCAGATGTAAAGAACCTTGTTAGTCCACCTTCAGAAAGGGATTCGATCTTGTGGTCCGGAAAACCTGTATGACAAGAAAGAGAGTCAATACATGTATAGAAACTGAATGATCACATACCTGTTATACAGATGCATACGAAGAGTCAGCCACCTACTGTTGCAGATCATCAGAACATCAGCCAGCCAATGTTCCAGATGGAGATGCAGACAACCAAATACATTTGCAGAAGGCAAGTCCCTTGTTGTGTGTATCCAGCTTCAAAGTAAGCCAGTTGTGATGTCCTGTGAACCTGTATGACAAGAAAGAGAGTCCATACATTTATAGAAACTGAATGATCACTTACCTGTTACACAGCTGCATTCGAACAGTCACCCTCATACAGTTACAGATGGACGGAAAGCCAGCTAGTCAGCCAGTTGTAAAATGAGATGCAGATGTACAGAACCTTTTTAATCCACCTTCAGAGAGGGATTCGATCTTGGGGTCATGCGAAGCTGTATGACAAGAAAGAGAGTCAATACATGTATAGAACCTGAATGATCGCTTACCTGTTACACAGATGCATAAAGAACAGTCACCCTCATACAGTTGCAGATCGACAAAAAGTCAGCCAGCCAGCCATAGTTGTCAACTGAGATGCAGATGTAACAAACCTTGTTAATCCACCTTCAGAGAGGGAGTCGATCTTGGGGTCCTGCGAACCTGTATGACAAAAAAGAGTGTCAATACATGTTTAGAAACTGAGTGATCACTTACCTGTTACACAACTGTATGCGAACAGTCAGCCTCATACAGTTACAGATCGACAGAAAGTCAGCCAGCCAGCCATAGTTGGAAACGAAGATGCAGATGTAAAGAACCTTGTTAGTCCACCTTAAGAAAGGGATTCGATCTTGGGGTCCGGCAAACCTGTATGACAGGAAAGAGAGTCAATACATGTATAGAAACTGAAAGATCACATACCTCTTACTCAGCTGTATGCGATCAGACAGCCTAATACAGTTGCAGATGGACGGAAAGCCAGCCAGTCAGCCATAGTTGTAAAATGAGATGCAGATGTAAAGAACCTTGTTAATCCACCTTCAGAAAGGGATTCGATCTTTGGGTCCTGCGAACCTGTATGACAACAAAGAGAGTGAATACATGTATAGAAACTGAATGATCACTTACCTGTTACACAGCTGCATACGAACAGTCAGCCTCCTACTGTTGCAGATCATCAGAAAATCAGCCAGCCAATGTTCCAGATGGAGATGCAGACAACCACATACATTTGCAGAAGGCAAGTCCCTTGATGTGTGCATCCAGCTTCAAAGTGAGCCAGTCGTGAAGTCCTGTGAACCTGTATGACAAGAAAGAGAGTCAATACATGTACAGAAACGGAATGATCACTTACCTGTTACACAGATGCATAAGAACAGTCACCCTCATACAGTTGCAGATTGACAGAAAGTCAGCCAGCCAGCCATAGTTGTAAACTGAGATGCAGCTGTAAAGAACATTGTTAATCCACCTTCAGAGAGGGAGTCGATCTTGGGGTCCTGCGAACCTGTATGACAAGAAAGAGAGTCAATACATGTATAGAAACTGAAAGATCACTTACCTGTTACACAGCTGCATACGAACAGTCACCCTCATACAGTTGCAGATCGACAGAAAGTCAGCCAGCCAGCCATAGTTGTAAATGAAGATGCAGATGTAACGAACCTTGTTAATCCACCTTCAGAGAGGGAGTCGATCTTGGGGTCCTGCAAACCTGTATGACAAGAAAGAGAGTCAATACATGTATAGAAACTGAGTGATCACTTACCTGTTACACAGCTGCATACGAACAGTCACCCTCATACAGTTACAGATCGACTGAAAGTCAGCCAGCCAGCCATAGTTGGAAACGAAGATGCACATGTAAAGAACTTTGTTAGTCCACCTTGAGAAACGGATTCGATCTTGGGGTCCAGCGAACCTGTATGACAAGAAAGAGAGTCAATACATGTACTGAAACTGAATGATCACTTACCTGTTACACAGCTGCATACGAACAGTCACCCTCATACAGTTGTAGATCGACAGAAAGTCAGCCAGCCAGCCATATTTGTCAACTGAGATGCAGATGTAAAGAACCTTGTAAATCCACCTTCAGAGAGGGAGTCAATCTTGGCGTCCTGTGAACCTGTATGACAAGAAAGAGAGTCAATACATGTATAGAAACTGAGTGATCACTTACCTGTTACACAGCTGCATTCGAACAGTCACCCTCATACATTTGCAGATCGACAGAAAGTCAGCCAGCCAGCCATAGTTGTAAACGAAGATGCAATTGCACAGAACCTTGTTAGTCCACCTTCAGAGAGGGAGTCAATCATGGGGGCTTGCGAACCTGTATGACAAGAAAGAGAGTCAATACATGTATAGAAACTGAATGATCACTTACCTGTTACACAGCTGCATTCGAACAGTCACCCTCATACAGTTGCAGATCGACAGAAAGTCAGCCAGCCAGCCATAGTTGTAAACGAAGATGCAGATGTAACGAACCTTGTTAATCCACCTTCAGAGAGGGAGTCGATCTTGGGGTCCTGTAAACCTGTATGACAAGAAAGAGAGTCAATACATGTATAGAAACTGAGTGATCACTTACCTGTTACACAGCTGCATTCGAACAGTCACCCTCATACAGTTGCAGATTGACAGAAAGTCAGCCAGCCAGCCATAGTTGTAAGCAAAGATGCAATTGCACAGAACCTTGTTAGTCCACCTTCAGAGAGGAAGTCAATCATGGGGGCTTGCGAACCTGTATGACAAGAAAGTCAATACATGTATAGAAACTGAATGATCACTTACCTGTTACACAGATGCATACGAACAGTCAGCCTCATACAGTTGCAAATCGTCAGAACATCAGATCATCAGAACATCAGCTAGCCAAAGTTCCAGATGAAGATGCAGACAACCCCATGCATTTGCAGAAGGCAAGTATTTTGTTGTCTGCATCCAGCTTTAAAGTGAGCCGTGAGTGAGTCGTGTGGTCCTGCGAACCTGTATGACAAATAAGAAAGTCAATTCATGTATAGAAACGGAATGATCACTTACCTGTTACACAGCTGCATACGAACAGTCAGCCTCATACAGTTGCAGATGGACAGAAAGTCATACTGCAAGGTTTGAAATATGAGCAAGTGATACTAATATTGCGTTAAAAGAAGTAGAGAAATGGCAGGACAAATTATTTGAATCGAGTAAATAAATACTAACCTGACTTACCTGTGTGACTGGGTAGGGACAATAATTCCTAGAGTAGCACCTTCTCAATGATACCGGAAAACAAGACATATCCCAGGCAGCACAGGTGAAGCCTTTCTAGGTGGTAGGGGAGCGGACATCAAACCTGCAGTCAGCAGTGGAGCGCAAAAAATCAGCTGAACGGCTTGCTCCCTCGATTTTGGTGTCTGTCTTCTTCCTAACAGTGTCTCTCCACGGCCATCATGTTTCCTGATAATAAACACAGAGGTTAGTTATGAACACACATGACAGTATGACACGTGAATTTCATGACAAACAGCTTTCAGGGTCTCCTCAGGACTTCTTTCACTTAAGTTTGGGGAGTTAGTTTGATATTGGATCAGCAGATATTCACTTCTTCCCTTCTCTCACTCAAGGTTTTAAAATCTCAGATTTTTTTTTAAACGATGGAACAGAAACTACAATCATTATATTTCCTCAACATTTCCAGTCTTATAGGATATTTAATCAAAATAGCCAGAATTCCTGCAGCAGGTGCTGTAGATGGTAAAAAGCCTGTCTATAAAGTGCGGAAACCTAAAACTCTCACAGAGAGAAGTGATGGTTATTTACAGTAAAAAACATGTTAAACAAATATATTATACCAATAGGCCTTAGCGTGACACAACTTACACTTAAACTCACACTCACACTTAAACTGGTGTAAAGCCCTTGTGCAATAGGGAGGGGCTTAGTTAGGGGTGAAATAGAGGTGAACAGCTTGGAGGGCGTCCAAAGTTCTCAGTTCAGTGGAAGTCAGCACAATCAGCTCTGCAGGTGTCAGCACTTTTTTTTAAAAAAGAGACATGTGATGGCATAAGACATAAGCGGATGCAAAAAGTACCTAGGTCTCCAAGAAAGGGACCCTTTGTTCTGAACATAAGCAGGTCCATCCTATATGCATTGTAACAAAAAAAAGAAGGCCTGAAGTAAGCCTCAACTAAACCTCTTGGATACTGCTCGGTTCCCTCTTTTTGGCTTGTAACCTGGCCTATTTTCAATATATTGCCACATAGTAGGAATTACCAAGAAAAAAAACATGCCGTTTGTCTCAACACTGGAATCATATGGGTGTCAGCTATGTCTTCAAGTAGGCCTACGTTGTAGGATTTGTTTTATGCCACAACCACAACAGGCCCAATAAGACCATAAGCACATGACAACAGGTCCAAATGAGAACTTAGGAACATGAAAACAGGCCCAATGTGACCTAAAGAACCAGCACAACAGGTCCGATGAGACTACTGATGCACCCATACAATAATACAACTGGATATTTGTCGCGATATTGGCAATGTATATATACATAGGGAGAGCAAATACAGAAACAAACAAAGATCAAGAAAAAAAGAGAAGCTTTCTGCAAAAGCACAACAGCACACAAACACATGCATAAAACACACACAAACCTTGAAAAAATATACAAATAATTAAAGGATTGCAAACTTACAATGAGTATTAAAACCTAAAGTTCCTTCATTCAGTCTTCATTACAGTGAGGCCTGAAGTGAGCCTCAACTAAACCTCTTGGATACTGCTCGGTTCACTCCTTTTGGCTTGTAACCTGGCCTATTTTCAATATACTGCCACATTCCTACAGAGTAGGAATTACCAAGAAAAAAAACATGCCGTTTGTCTCAACACTGGAGTCATATAGGTGTCAGCTATGGCTTCAAGTAGGCCTAAGTTGTAGGATTTGTTTTTTGCCACAACCACAACAGGCCCAATGAGACCTAAAGAACCAGCACAACAGGCCCGATGAGACTTGTGATGCACCCATACGATAATACAATTGGATATTGGTCCTGATATTAGCAATGTATATATAGGAAGTGCAAATAGAGAAACAAATAAAGATCAAGAAAAAAGAAAAGCTTTCTGCAAAAGCACAACAGCACACAACCTCATGCATAAAACATACACAAACCTTGACAAAATATACAAATAATTAAAGGATTGCAAACTTACAATGAGTATTAAAACCTAAAGTTCCTTCATTCAGTCTTCATTACAGTGAGGCCTGAAGTGAACCTCAACTAAACCTCTTGGATACTGCTTGGTTTCCTCCTTTTGGCTTGTAACCTGGCCTATTTTCAATATACTGCCACATTCCTACAGAGTAGGAATTACCAAGAAAAAAACATGCTGTTTGTCTCAACACTGGAGTCATATAGGTGTCAGCTATGGCTTCAAGTAGGCCTAAGTTGTAAGATTTATTTTATGCCACAACCACAACAGGTCCAATGAGACCTAAAGAACCAGCACAACAGGCCCGATAAGACTTGTGATGCACCCATCAGATAATACGATTGGATATTGGCCCTGATATTAGCAATGTATATATATAGGAAGTGCAAATAGAGAAACAAACAAAGATCAAGAAAAAAGAGAAGCTTTTTGCAAAAGCACAACAGCACACAAACTCATGCATAAATCATACACAAACCTTGACAAAATATACGAAGAATTAAAGGATTGCAAACTTACAATGACCTAAAGTTCCTTCATTCAGTCTTCATTACAGTGAGGCCTGAAGTGAGCCTCAACTAAAGCTTTTTTTTGGCTTGTAACCTGGCCTATTTTCAATATACTGCCACATAGTGGACGGAGTAGGAATTACCAAGAAAAAAACACTGGAGTCATATGGGTGTCAGCTATGGCTTCAAGTAGGCCCGTTGTAGTTGTAGGATTTGTTTTATGAGACCTGACTTCTATTAATACTTCGTCATTGTAAGGCAAATTCTGTGCCAAGATCCTGCACAATTGTTTTTTATTTTAGTAATAAAATAAATAGCAATTCAATACATGTATATCTGTGTTAATTTGTTATATTTTATTTTATAAAGTTAGTGAGGTTAGCTGATGCTTTAAATTTCTCCCACATGTTGGGGTATACAGTTTATTTATTTAACAACGGTATCGGATCAGTATTGTGTATCTATCAATATGTTTATGTATTGTATTAGATCTGAAAAAGGTTGGTGCATCTGTAAATGTAACATATTGGACACAGCATATGACAGCATTGTTGTAGTTTTTTTTTTGACAAGTTTACTGGTTAATAGAATATGCCTACAATGATGAAAGTTTTACCCTGATTGGTGAATGTTTAGCCTGTCAAATGCATGCTTGAATGTGATTGGCTAATGGCAACCACAGTAATTGACATATCAGGTCCTTTGGAGAGATTATTATAGAATAGGCTAAAGATGCAGCATGTAAAATTGTAGCTTGACTGGATGAATGGTTTTCTCAGAAACAGTTACGTACCACTGGCCTCACCTTCTTCTGACATATGTCCATCAAACTTCACATGCCACTTTAAAATCACGTGCTAAACAGATTTTGTTGAAATGGGCTCAAGCGTTCAAGCTTGTTCCAGGCTTACATTTTTGGATAATTATTAGTTATTAAGACTTTTGCAAGTATTTTGATACCAAATATGTGAGGAGTGGTAAAAAAAAAAAAAATCTTGGACTAGTTAGCAGAAGTAGGAAGGCATCAAGGAATCAGTCAAACATTAGACGTTATTGAATAAAAACATTTAATGCTTTGCTGCAGCGCCACCATCAGAATGTGCGCTCAAATTTATATATTTTTCCTTGCAAGAGCATATACTCTTTTCTTGCTGCAGGATCATACTCATCAGGCTCTGCCAAATCAAGGAAAGTCTCTAAATATCAGCTTAAGGCTCAGTGTATATAAACACCTTTCTGTCTCTTCTTATCTGTTTCTCTCTCTGACACTCACATTCACTCATACACAAACAAACATACCCTCAACAATGCCAAGAAGGACGAGCCATGAAGTTTTGCAAATCGAGGATATAGGTCTTACAAACATCTGATAATGATTCAATTCCCAAGCACCTAGCTCCAATCTGTGGCCTGTGGGAGGGCATAAACGCACTCCACTGGCGTCTGCATCTTTGTAATCAACAGGTAGTGTTCAGACACAAAGACTGTCGAAAAACACTGCTCTGACATAGAACTGCTGAACTGCTAATGGTGAAGTGCAGAACCTTTTATCTGCCAAGAGAGTTCAGCGCTGTGTATATCCTTGCTGTTTCCATTCCGTCACATGCGAACTCAGCGACGGTGCTGGGGCAGCTGCATGATGCAATCAAATCAAATCAAATTTTATTTGTCACATACATAGTCATAGACAGTATAACTTGCAGTGAAATGCTTTTATGACAGTCTGTCACATCAAAGCTATACAATAAAGATCTACGTTTAAACTTAACTAAACCTTAACTTAATGAAGTAAAGTGCAAAAGAAAAATAAAATAAAAAAATAAAAATAGAATAAGTTACATTTAAGTTGTGAGTGTATGTGTGAGTTAAAAAGAAATATTTTCGTAATTGTCCGTAGTGTGTTTTCCGCAAGCCATGGTTGTGTATTGTAGTGAGTGAGGGTCCAGTTTGTGTATGTCGATTTTTTTAATTTAGTGTCCTAGTCCCTGTCCCCATTCAGGGCACGGATGGCTCGTGGAAAGAAGCTCCTCCTCATTCTCTCTGTGTTAGCCTTCAGGGTTCTTAAGCGTTTCCCCGAGGGCAACAGAGAAAACAGTCCATTGTTGGGATGACTGGGGTCCTTCACAATCTTCTTGGCCTTGGTCCAACACCGCTTCTTGTAGATGGACTGCAGGTCAGGAAACTCCATCCTAGTGATTCGCTCTGCTGAACGTCTCACTCGTCGTAGCGCTTGCCTGTCCTGCTTGGTGCTGTTCCCAAACCAGACTGTGATGTTCCCCGTGAGGATGCTCTCGATGGTGCAGGAGTAGAAGGATCGTAGTACCTTGGAGGGCAGTCTGAAGTCCCTCAGTCGTCTCAGGTGGTATAGGCGCTGACGAGCCTTCTTCGTTATGGTGTTGATGTGGCAACTCCATGACAAGTCCTGAGAGATGGTCACTCCAAGGTATTTGAAGCTTTCTACCCTATCCACTGGCGTTCCACTGATGTGGACAGGTTGGTAGCTCCTCTGCTGTTTCCTGCTAAAGTCCACAATCAGCTCCTTCGTTTTGCTGGCATTTAGCTGGAGATTATTATCCTGGCACCAGTTCTCCAGGGTTCTAATCTCTTCCAGGTAGGCCTTCTCGTTATTTCCTGAGATCAGGCCCACCACAACTGTGTCGTCAGCAAACTTAATGATGTTGGCTTTGCAGTCTGAGGTGTACAGCGAGTACAGCAGAGGGCTAAGGACACAGCCCTGAGGGGCTCTGGTACTGAGGGTGAGGGTGGGTGAGACATGCTTGCCTACCCGAACAGCTTGTGGTCTGTTTGTGAGGAAGTTGGAGATCCAGTCACAGATGGATGAGTGGAGACCTAGATCTTCCAGCTTTGTGGTGAGTCTTTAGGGAATAATAGTGTTAAATGCTGAACTCTAGTCCACAAACAGCATTTTAACATAATTACCCCTCCCAGCATCCAGATGTGTCATCGATGTGTGGAGAAGGTGAGCGATGGCATCATCTGTGGAACGGTTTGGACGGTATGCAAACTGAAACGGGTCCAGGGTGTCGGGCAGCGTGGATGTGATGAACTCTCTCACCAGCTTCTTGAAGCACTTCATCACGACTGATGTGAGGGCGACTGGGCGGTAGTCGTTGAGGCAGGCTGGCTGTGGTTTCTTCGGGACAGAAACGATGATGGACTGTTTGAAGCATGATGGAACAATCCCTTGCGTCAGTGAGAGATTAAAGATGTCAGTGAATACCGGGGCTAGCTGATCTGCACAGGCTTTTAGGACTCGACCACAGATGCCATCAGGTCCCGCAGCCTTCCTGGTATTCACTCTACTGAACACCCTCCGTACATGTCTCTCTGTGATGGTGAAGGCTCTTTGTTCTCTGGCGTGCTCCTCTATGTCAGCTGTGCCGGTGTTACTGTAGTTAACGTTGCCGGCTGCAGCATCAAAGCGAGCATAAAAGGTGTTTAGCTCGTTCGCCAGAGATAAGTCTGCACTTCCCAGTCCACAGGGTGGGCTCCTATAGTCCGTTATTGTTCTCAGTCCCTGCCACAGGCTCCTAGAGTCGTTTTGCTGGAACTGGGACTCTAGTTTCCTCCCGTAGCGTTGCTTCGCCTCCTTTACCGCCTTCCTTACTCCATATGACGCAGACTTGTTTTCCTGCATATCTCCGCTGATCAGTCCCATGTTGTAGGCAGCAGTGCGGGCATTCAGAGCCTCCCGGATGCTTTTATCCACCCAGGGCTTCTGGTTGGGAAATGTTTTGACTGTAGATTTCTGGACAGTGTGGTCCGCTACTTTCCCGATAAAACCCACGACCGCTTCCGTAAACATGTTGACGTCATCGGAGCTGCGCCGGAACATGTTCCAGTCCGCGTCATCAAGAGCGTCCTGTAGCGCGGCCACTGATTGGTCCGTCCAGCGCTCGACCTCTCTCACCACCGGAAGCTCTTGCTTCAGCCTTTGTTTATATTTTGGTAGGAGAAAGATGGCGACGTGGTCTGACTTCCCAAACGGTGGTACTGATTGCGCTTTGTAGCTGTCTTTATGTGTGGTGTAGCAGTGATCTAAAGTCCGGTGGCCCCGGGTGGGGCAGGTGATGTGTTGGTGAACGTTTGCTGCCACACTTTTGAGGTTGGCGTTGTTAAAATCCCCAACAACAATGAGTGCAGCGTCCTTATGGTGGGTTTGGAGCTGTGTGAGTGTGTCGTGAAGCTCACACAGCGCGGTGTCCTTCTGTACATCGGGTGGAATGTACACTGTACAGACAATCAGCAAACAAGATGCCGCACATCCGGACGCTGTGTTCATTGTCGCCGGCAGTTTTAACCACAGCAACCTGAGGACTGTCCTCCCCAAATACCATTATCACGTGAGCTAGTGTGGAATGAAGAAACTGATCTGGTAAGCACCAGGACTGCTTTGACAAAGCAAACTTGGATGTGTTCAGAACTGCTACTGTATTGTTGACTTAGAAGACTATGCCTCTGGAGTAACCAGCTACATCAGCACCTGCATAGAAACCACTGTTCCCACAAAGCATTGTATCTTCAATTCCAAGATGGTGCCCACTGTGCCAGACTTACTAGTTTTAAAAAGTTCATTGTTCAAATTTCACAGTACTGTGAAGCCGGTGTTCGAGGAATCAGAGTCTCTGTGCTCTTTGTTTAGCTTGCTTCTCTACTTTCTTACACTTATTTTTATATATCTGTTTAGTCGTTTACTGCGTCGTAAGCCTTCTACCCATTTCCACAGCCAGAACTAGAAAAAAATTATTTCCTCAGCAAATTGTACAAACTGTACAAAAATACTAAAAGAAATACTCCCAATTATAACCAGACCTCTTTTAACAATGGTAAATGCATCCCTTAGCTTGGGGCATGTACACAAAACCCTTATATTAGCAGTCATAAAACCTTTAATCAAGAAACCAAATCTTGATCCTAGTGTATTTCTAATTACAGACCCATCATATGGATATACTTTTATATCCAAGACATTAGAAAAAGCTATGGCCCAACAATTCTTATACATGAGCAAAAATTACATGTGTGTGAAATTCCAATCTGGATTCAGACCCCATCATAGCACTGAGACAGCCCTACTGAAGATTACAAACGATCTCCTTCTTGCCTCTAATCAAAGCTACATATCTTTATTAACCCTGCTAAGCCTCAGTGCAGCATTTGATACAATAGATCACACTATTCTCTGAGAAAGATTAGAGAACATGGTTGGAATTACAGGAACAGCCCTAACGTGGTTCAAATCATATCTAACCAGACGCTATCAGTTCATGAAGGTAAAAGATTTATCTTCAAATTACACAAAAGTAAGTTATGGAGTTCTGCAAGGCTCTATTTTTAGGACCACTATTACTTACATTATACATGTTACCACTGGGCTCAGTTATAAACAGACATGGTGTTACTTTCTATTGTTATGTAGATGACATACAGCTCTATATATCAGCCAAAGCTGATGATAAATCTAGATTATTGAAAATTGAGGACTGTGTAAAGGATATAAAACTCTGGATGTCACATAACTTCCTTCTTCTTAACAGTAACAAAACCGAGGTTCTCCTTTTAGGTCCAGGGACCTCAATAAACTTTACCTAGTTCAAAATACTGCAGCCAGGGTCTTTACTAAAACTAGAAAATTTAACCATATTAATCCAGTTTTATCAGCACTGCATTGGCTCCCAGTTAAATTTCGTATTGACTACAAATAAATCTTCTATTAACACACAAAACTCTACATGGCCTCGCTCCTGAGTACCTTATTACATATTCTGAACCATCAAGATTACTTAGATCTCAGGGTGCTGGATTCTTAGTAGTTCCCAAAATTCAGAAAACCTCAGCAGGGGGAAGAGCTTTTTTTATAAAGCCCCCCAACTCTGGAATAACCTTCCAGATAATGCTCAGGACTCAGACACAGTCTGAATTTTTAAATCTAGGCTGAAAACTAATCTGTTTAGTTTAGCTTTTGGTACGTAATGTTTCCCCTTAGATTAAGGTTGTAGTTCCAGGGATTCACAGACACAGGGAATTGTAGTATACTGAGATGCTCAGCATACCTGGTTCTACCCAGTCACACCGGCCAGGTAAGTGTACTAAATAATGAGCAGGTAAGTGATCTATACCATTTTCATAATTCAGCCTGCCATTTTCCTGCTTCTATTTCAGCATGCACAATTTCCATGTCTTTTCCTCATAACAGTGCAAATAAACAATTCAATATTGAGACTGTGTCTGTCCCCTGTGTAGCTTATAATCAAAAAAGCCAGAAAAACTGTTTTAACAACCTCATTAGAATTAAAACAAACCTGTCCGTCCCTCAGAGCAACAGTAACTACCACATTAAATTAGGACTGTTAAATAACAGACTGCCAGTGTTGCGCCAATTAGGATAAAACAAATTAGGCAGAAAAGATAGCTCTGTGGTATAATGATCACACACGTATGTTAAAACAAACCGCTCATAGCTATGAACGTAAATAGTGACACACAAAACTAGAGTCATTCCGACTCATAGCATCATCATCATCAGCCTAGTCTTGCAGACTACAAAAAAGTCCAAATTAAAAACAAATCTCAGTATTTATCCGCTCTCGTTGAGAAAAACGAAGACAACCCGAGATTCCTTTTTTTAATACTGTGACTAAACTTACCAACAAAACAAACTAGCTCAATTAACCCTGCTGAAAATAGTAGCAAAAAAGCAACGACTTCATGAAATCTTTGATGATAAAATAAAGAATATTAGACTAAAAATCCAATGTCATTCCCAAACCACAGTGGTAGACAATGATGAATGCTGCACCAGCTCCACGACATACCTACAGTACTTTGGCTCAGTTATAGAAGAAGACTTGCTCAATATAATTCATTTTAAATTAATTATAATGAGCAAAATTTTTGAAAAAGTAGCTGTGCACCTATCCGCAGAACAACAGCATTCATGAAGTTCATCAGTCTGGATTTAGACAAAACCATAGTACTGAAACAGCATTACTAAGAGCATCTAATGATTTACTTTCCACCCTTGATAGGGGCAGCACTGCCATCATGTGCTGCTAGATCTTAGTGCTGCCTTTGACACCATAGATCATAAAATTCTCAATAGGTTAGAAAATCTCGGGATCTGCCCTCACCTGGTTTAGATCATATCTGAATGATCAACATCAGTATATTTATGTAAATAACGATTGCTTCTATCACACTAGATTAAATATGGTGTTCCACAAGGATCAGTACTGGGCCCATTACCCGTTATATTTTACCGCTGTGTAAAATAATCTGTAAACACGGTATTAACTTTCACTATTATGCCGATGATATCCAAATTTACATATCAGCTAAACCTAACGAGGAAAATAACAGACTGTAATAAAGAAATTAAAAAAGGGATGACTCAATTTTCTTTTACTCTGATAAAACAGAGGTCCTTCTACTTGGTCCTAATATAGATAAAAATATAAATGATAATACTGTGGTAAACATAGATGCTCACTTAGTTATACCTGGTAAAACAGTGAGAAACTTAGAGGTCGTTTTTATTGTTTCTATTCTCTCATTTGATGCACATATATGCAGCATAGTTAAAACTGCTTTCTTTTATTTATGCAACATTGCTAAACTCCGCAGCATACTATCCCAGGAGGATGCTTCATAAGCTCCAGCTTGTTCAGAATGCCGCTGCCAGGGTACTAACCAGAGCTAGGAAATTTGATCATATTAGTCCAATTCTTTCATCCCTACACTGGTTACCTCTCTCAGTGGCCCCACATTATCTGGAGGAACTTCTTACACCTTATAACCCTCTACGTACCTTCCGCTCGCAAGATGCTGACCTAGGAGGAAGAGCGTTCTTATATAAAGCCCCCAACTTTGGAACAACCTCCCTGTTAATATCCGGGAATCAGACACACTCTCAGTCTTTAAATCGAGATTTAAAACTTCTCTCTTTACACCAGCTTTCAGAGAACTCTCATGTTCTGTATTCTGTCCTGCTCTGATTATATTTCACCACTGTTCTGTCCTGCTCTGATTACAGGCTTTTTATTACTATTATTATGGTTGTCTCGTCTTTCTGCTACAGGTCCCTCACTAAACCTAAACCTTGTTTTAATCTGCTTCTTTTTGTCTCTCTCCCCTCATGTCTTGAGCTGCATGCCTGAGTTCTTTTTTGGTTTGGTTGTTGCGTCTTGGTACCTGTACCTTGTACCTGTTCCTACATTAGCTATAGCTCTTCATTATTTCTCTGTCCAGCACCTACTCACACTCATACTTCATTACCTGTTCCTACATTAGCTATAGCTCTTCATTTTCTCTCTGTCCAGCACCTACTCATACTCATTCTTCATAACCTGTTCCTACATTAGCTATAGCTCTTCATTATCTTCCTGTCCAGCACCTACTCACACTCATACTTCATAACCTATTCCTACATTAGCTATAGCTCTTCATTTTCTCTCTGTCCAGCACCTACTCAAACTCATACTTCATAACCTGCTCCTACATTAGCTATAGCTCTTCATTATATCTCTGTCCAGCACCTACTCACACTCATACTTCATAACCTGTTCCTACATTAGCTATAGCTCTTCATTATCTCCCTGTCCAGCACCTATTCACACTCATACCTTATAACCTGTCCCTACATTAGCTATAGCTTTTCATTATCTATCTGTCTAGTTCTTTGTGTAATGACATTTGTTTGTTTGTTTGTGCTGTGCGGGTCGACCTAAGGCAGATGGGTTCCTTGGTCTGAGTCTTCCCAAGGTTTCTTCCTCTTAGTATGAGGGAGGCTTTTCCTTGCCACTGTCGCGACCACCTCCATTGTGGTGCTTGCTCATAAGAGATGTGGACCTATATATATATGCATACATTTTGAATTAAATTACTCTTACCATCACTGCCATGACAATATTAGGTTCTACTACACCATGATTATTATATTATGATTAAGAATATGTTGCACACCTGAGCAGTACAACAGTACAGATGGTTTGGTGACTTTTTTTCAATAATTTATAAATAGTTCTGATCAGAGGAGGATGGTTATCTTGTGAGTCTTGGTTCCTGCCAAGGTTTCTTGCTTCTGCTCTAAGGGAGTTTTTCCTTGCCACTGTCATCGTTGGCTTTTACTAATTACTGATTGTGTAAAGCTGCTTTGTGACAACAGTTGTAAAAAAGAGCTAAGCAAATGAATTTGATTGGATTGTTTTAGCTACACAATTGCAGTTCTTTAAAAATAAACAATCAATCAAACAAACAAAAAACTATAATTAAGAGAGCGTTACCTAGTCTAGTTAATACTATAGCAGTGTTTTTTACCTCACTTACTATTTGCATAGGTAGCCTAACAAATTTAGGCATATGTTGTCTCAGGAAAAACATGTTTAATGTTTACACAAGGATATCATATACTGTACAGTACCAGTCAGAAGTTTAAACAGAAACTGGAATAGTTTAACAGTATTAAAGAAGTACCCAGAGGTGCTGAGCTCTTGTTGGCTGCGTCCCCTTTACTCTGTGCTTCAGCTCATCCCTGACCATCACAATTGGGTTTAGGTTTGGTTGTGGATGCCTAATAATTTAAATCTGTTATCTTTATGTCTACATATGAAGGTTGTGTGCAAATGTTTTATGGCATTTACACAGAATACTTAAAAAGCCACTTTTACTTCCTTAAAGAACCATGTTTTTAATAGAAATGAAGTGAATAAAGAACCATTACATGATGTATTTACCTGAACCATTTTGAAGGTTCTTCACTTTCAGTCATTTCTATCATAAACATAGTTCTTTATTGAACTAAAAATGCCTAGCTAAACATTTTTTTTTATGAGTAAAGTAAGCCACTTAGCACACCTACTGTCCTAGATACTGTCCTGGGCTTGAGGTGGGAAAATCATGTTTAGTAGACAATCTAGATTCACATCCCATTTTATGTTTGAACTAGTTAATTTATGTACAATAACATATCTAGCTTCATATGGCAAATAATAAGATAATGTAGCAATAATAAGATGCCAAAAAATCTGTAATGATGACTTACGCGGTTGAGGACATTGTGACTATATTACATCACTGGTTGTGCATTTAGTTTATAGGAAGAGTTTCAATGTCAAACGCAGAACAATGCAATTGTAGATAAGTGGTTTTATGCTTTTAATTTGACTATTATATTTTATACCTCTACTTTGCTGCATTTTTTCCTCTGAAACCATTTATTTGTCAGCTACTTACTCTTAACTTTAGAATTATATTTGCACTATTGTATAGCCATGTTTAGGGCTTAAAACAAATCGTTTACATTGTTTGCAGTTTTGTTTTTGTATCCTCATGTTTACAGTTTCAAATGGACAGTTTTGTACTTTGTTAACCAATTGTTTCTTCTTCACAAAGTAAGACGAGGACACTGTCTTTTGCAAAAACAACTTCCTGTACAAAGACCAAGTTGTACAGGAAGTACAACTTGGTAGTGTTTATACTTGTTAGGTCCTACGAATCCCAAATAGCTAGGAGAAATAAAAAATGTCCGGGTCTCAGGAGGTTAAGAAAGAGGACGATCATGGGACATTTATAGAAGCTACAATCAAAAGAATGACTTCAGAGGGGTATAAGGGATATTTTCTGTGATGGAAACAATAAGATATCAGGATCCAAGATTCAAGATTAAAAATGATTGGCTTAGCCACAAAGTCACTGTTCAACGTACTTACAATGAGCACAATAGGAATGTTGCAGATTCTGAAAAAAGGTTCAAACAAACAAAAGATTTCCAGTATGTCCAGATTTGATCAAACGAATTGAAAAATAGATCTCATTAGGTGTCAAACCGGTTGCATAGAAACCATTTCCAGCCTTTTTTTGTGGTCCTAAACCATTGTAAATATACCTGTAAAGATAAAAAAAACACAAAAACATCTAGTTATTTATTTAATGAAATAAGAATAAGTTTGTAGGCCCTGCTACTGGCCGGGCCACACAACACATTCCTTTTATTACTTGGGATAAACTAAAAAATAGTTAAATTGAGCTACCACACCATCTAATGGTTATAAAAGGTTAACCAATCCCACCAGTTCCCACTCAGGTTTGGTATGTAATTACCAAAGGTGAATTAAGATGATGATAACTTTGCACATAATATTATTTTATTAGAACACTCAATATGTAAAATGATTGCGCGTAAACATTAGTAAAAATTAGAAAATGTCGTATTACAACCTCAAGTACCAATTATCCATTTAACTGGATATA
This sequence comes from Salminus brasiliensis, assembly GCF_030463535.1. Taxonomy (NCBI): domain Eukaryota; kingdom Metazoa; phylum Chordata; class Actinopteri; order Characiformes; family Bryconidae; genus Salminus; species Salminus brasiliensis. The sequence continues at coordinate 21,116,401 of NC_132894.1, read as the reverse complement.
TAGGAAGTCAGTAGCACAACCATGAAACAAACACAATGAGATACAAGAACTTAAAGGGCGCAACAAAAATAAAATAAAATAAATTAATTAAATAAATAAGTGAACACTACAAACTTCCCTACAAAACCACCAAATTATAAATACAGTGGGGAAAAAAAGTATTTAGTCAGTCACCAATTGTGCAAGTTCTCCCACTTAAAAAGATGAGAGAGGCCTGTAATTGACATCATAGGTAGACCTCAACTATGAGAAACAAAATGAGAAAGAAAATTCAGAAAATCTGATTTTTAAAGAATTTATTAGCAAATAATGGTGGAAAATAAGTATTTGGTCAGCTACAAACAGTAAGACTTCTGGCTGTCATATACCTGTAACAACTTTAAGAGGCTTCTCTGTCCTCCACTTATTACCTGTATTAATGGCACCTGTTTGAACTCATTAACAGACACCTGCCCACAACCTCAAACAGTCAACACTCCAAACTCCACTAGGGTGAAGACCAAAAAGCTGTCGAAGGACACCAGAAACAAAATTGTAGATCTGCACCTAAAAATTGAAAATCTGCACTAGGCAAGCAGCTTGGTGTGAAGAAATCTACTGTGGGAGAAATAATCAGAAAATGGGAGACCTACAAAACCACAGCTAATCTCCCTCGATCAGGGGCTCCACTCAAGATCTCAGCCCACGGGGGGACCTAGTGAATGACCTGCAGAAAGCTGGGACCAACGTTAAAAAGGCTACCGTCAGTAACACACTACGCCACCAGGGACTCAGATCTTGCAGTGCCAGACGTGTTCCCCTGCTTAAGCCAGTACATATCCGGGCGCGTCTGAAGTTTGCTTGAGAGCATTTGGATGTTCCGTAAGAGTATTGGGAGAATGTCTTATGGTCAGATGAAACCAAAGTAGAACTGTTTGGTACAAACACAACTCGTTGTGTTTGGAGGAGAGTGAATGCTGAGTTGCATCCAAACAACACCATACCAACTGTGAAGCATGGGGGTGGTCACATCATGCCCTGGGGCTGTTTCTCTGCAAAGGTACTAGGACGACTGGTCCGTGTACATGAAAGAATGAATGGGGCCATGTATTGTGAGATTTTGAGTGCAAACCTCCTTCCATCAGCAAGGGCATTGAAGATGAAACGTGGCTGGGTCTTTCAGCATGACAATGATCCCAAGCACACTGCCAGGGCAACAAAGGAGTGGCTTTGTAAGAAGCATTTCAAGGTCCTGGAGTGGCCTAGCCAGTCCCCAGATCTCAACCCCATAGAAAATGGGCAGTGGTGGCTCAGCGGTTAGAGCGCCGGGATATCGATAACAGGGTTGTGGGTTCGATTCCCGGGCTCGGCAAGCTGCCACTGTTGGGCCCTTGAGCAAGGCCCTTTACCCTCTCTGCTCCCCGGGCGCTGGAGTTGGCTGCCCACCGCTCTGGGTGTGTGTGTGTACTCACTGCCCCTAACACGTGTGTGTGTGTGAGTGTGTTCACTACCAGATGGGTTAAATGCGGAGGACACATTTCGCTGTACAGTCCACACTGTACAGTAACGAATACGTACGTGCACCTTTAAAACCGAGTTGCCTGCCGACAGCCCCAAAACATCACTGCTCTAGAGGAGATCTGCATGGAGGAATGGGCCAACATACCAGCAACGGTGTGTGCAAACCTTGTGAAGACTTACAGAAAACGTTTGACCTCTGTCATTGCCAACAAAGGATATATAACAAAGTATTGAGAGGAACTCTTGTTATTGACCAAATACTTATTTTCCACCATTATTTGCAAATAAATTCTTTAAAAATCAGACAATGTGATTTTCTGAATTTTTTTTCTCATTTTGTCTCTCATAGTTGAGGTCTACGTATGGTGTCAATTACAGGCCTCTCTCATCTTTTTAAGTGGGAGAACTTGCACAATTGGTGACTGACTAAATACTTTTTTCCCCACTGTACATGTGAATCATACATTCCACAATGACCCAAAGCTTGTTACTCACTTCGATTTACGATGTTACAGTAAAAAAAAACTTACTACTTTTCATTTATTAATTGGTTGTACATTGAAACAACTAATCTAAAGATATAACACTGGTCTAAGATATTGGCAGTCAATAAAGCAATGAGATGAGAAACACACTACATTAATGCTTTGCAGCTTCCACCAAAAGCTGAACAATGAACCAAACAATAATTGGGCAAATTTTACGAGACTTCGTTCATACTTTCTACGAACCCACAACGTGCCGAGCGTCTCAAAGGCGCCACCCCCTACCAGGTAAGCCTTAGAAAGGTGTACCAGCTCTTCTCCTACCACAATACCCTTAGTATGGGTCACAAGTGCATAAATTTACCCCATCTGTAAAGAACATCATCCAGCCACTGCCCATCATCTAATGTGGTCAATGAGTTCTCGGTCAGTGAAGGTGCTTTAGAAGTCCTTTAGATTGATCATGAAATGGCAACAAGGCATGTTACAACAACTGAACATTATAATTATTTAAAAATAACAAAAAAGCTTCTATTTTACATCAACACACCTTTTCCTTCCTCCATGGCAGAATGGTTTCTGTGCACATAAAAATGTCCATACAATTTATCCCAACCACAAAGATTTAATGTTATCTACACAAAATTATATTCTGACACTACTTGTATGTTAGAATAAAGAATGAAATTTCTGGATCAAAAAAACTGACTGCGTCAGGTTTCATGTACTTGTAATCCTGCTGCAGTGATTGTCAGGGGACAGTCAGCTTGTAGGTGATCATTCAAATAGTCAGCCTCACACCATTGCAGATGGACAGACAGAGCTGCAGATGGATAAGAAGCTAATACTATGCCAGGGAAGGACCTCGTTGGCAGCATTCAATAAACTTTTCAAGGTTTTCAGTCTAAGCTATGACAAATCACTCAGCAGCATGTACACATTTCTCCAGACAACAGTGTATAGTAGTGATGTAGGCACCACAAGAGAGAGTCCAAAAGTTAAAGAACCGACAGCATAGTTTTTGAATATGGTTGAATAATGTTACATTTGCAGATCACTGCATGATACACCTAAGTTTTTTCATCTGCAGGAAAAAAAAATGCCTGATGTGCTCAGGATAATTGTTCTCTGCAGTTTTGCAGGCTTTGAAACGCACCTGAAAATTGTTCATGTTAGAGATACATATGATGCCATGATGACCCCAGAAAATTCCAGGAGAAAGTGACTTAAACACAGATGCTAAATGGGGGGTTGTCGAGCCTACGGAAATTCATTTAGGTGGATTCCCATAACCCACAATCCCATAATCATGCCAAATGGGCAAATGGCAGCTTAAGAAAGTCTCTACTGACAAAAAGTGACAAAAAAAAAAAACACCACTGGACTTAGGAGGTGTTATCGAAAATAGTAAATAATTCTCACATGGAAGAAGAGGCAGGAATGGCCACTAGGTTTAAAAGGTAAAAAGACGACCCAACCTTCAGAAAAAAAAACGTGATGAAGAACCAGAATCATGTTGTAGCGATATCTCAGCAAACACTGGACCAAGATGGAGGGCAGATAAAAAATAAAAAAAAACCAGTGGAAGCAGCAAATTTGAAGCTGATTTTAAAAGAAAAAGGACTTTCTGCAGGACAGTAACACTTTGCTCCAAGCCATTAAAGGAGAGATTAACTCAATGAAAATTAAAAAATGAACTCAAGGTTAGACATCAAAGGTTCTCTGCTCTGTCAGATCCCAAAAATATTCTACTGGTCCTATTAGAAGTGGAAATAACCCTATACTAGGACTAGCAGCAGAAAAACCTGATCTGTACATTGTATGTTTTAGATTGAAAGCTCCCAGTAAGTCACAATGTTGAGTTGAAAATGCAGCTAGAGATGTCCATCTTTTTTCTTTGGTAATATAAACCCTCACTTGAGACTCCCTTGTTTTAGAACCTTCAAAATTCCTAATAAATAAAAAAAATTCTAATCGGAACAGCCCTGAGAAATAAATCATTTTCAAAACCTTGCCTTAAATTCTTTGATTTTCTTTCTTAAAAATAAATCCAGATTCTACAAACAAATTCTGTAGGTTGAACAGTACTGAGAATGAAATATCCTAAAATCTTAGTGTCTTAGTGTCTTTGAATTTTAATGAATTTGGATGCCTGCAAAATTCTCAGGTTTAAACAATCCTGAGAATGGAAATACTCCAAGACAATATTTTAGAATCTTCGGATTGAAATAAAATCCAGATCCAAAGAAATGTCCAGTTCATACAACTGTGAGACTCTAATGATCTTAAAGCAATGCTTTGGAAATCTTCTGAATTTGAGTCGAACCCCCCCCCCCCCCCCCCTTAAAACTTTTGGATTACTTTAACCCAGATCCCTTTTAAACAGCATCCCATCTTCTCCTGTGTGTCCCATGTGTTCTAAATTCTTAAGGCAACTGATCTTATTAATTAGCTTACTGTCACTTCGGGTACAGAGTCAGTAGAGCTGGGATGACGGTGGCCGCCTCTGTCGGTTTCTGAAACTGTCTCTGAAAACTCTGGACCCAGAGGAATATTGGGATCTCTGTGGAACCTCCAAAACTGTGGTAGTCTGATTTAGATCTTCTCCGCGCTTAAAGAATCAACTCGATCAGTCAGTCTTAGGAATGTAGAGAAACACACGGACACCATACAGCAAGGTTTTTATCAGATGAAGGTCTGAATCCTTCCACCGGCGTTACGTTTACTGCAGAATGAATCACTTTTTATACCCCACAAATTCACGATGTACTACGTCACATTCACACACATTGGTTTTCATTTGTCCTTTTGATGTCCATTTACTGAAGCATTTTGATTTTTATTGCCTTTGATGCACTTAGGAATTATGTTTTTGACCTCTTTTCAGGAGAGTTCTTTTCAAACAGCCGATCCAGCCTTCCCCTATAACAGCAATATTAAGGGAGACTCCTCAAAGGCTTTATCTATGTGATGTATCTAAATGTGGTGGCTTTTGCCACATTAGTAGCAAGGCTGCTTATATTGCTTAAATGTGAAGAGGAAAAGCCCTCCTAGCTTCAAAAAGGGGTTAAACGATTTGATGCAGTTAATGGAATTAAAAAGAATCTGATACTCTTTCGCTGGCTGCAGTGGTAGATTAATATTTGTCAAGCTGTCTTGACTTAAATAGACAATATGGACTCTGTTAATGAACGGGCTGGTTAGCACCCAGTTTGGAATCTATTTTAATATTTACTTTTACTTTCTCTCTTCTTGCCTTCCCTCGGACACTTGTATGTGCTTTTATTATTTCACATTTACATACTACCTGTATTTTTATTGAAGACTGAAGTTCAAATTTGGCCCAATGTCGCCAAACTGCACCTGAATGTCACATTACATTCCAACAAGGACATAGCAAACGTATGTAGCCTAGAATGAAGATGTCCATGGCAGAGACTCAAGAAAATTAGAGTGAAATGTCCCAACTAAACACCACATTTACATTTCAATAAAGGATATTGATAACATGCCTCTGAAGTTTGACTTTTTGTTCCATTACAATACATCCCAACCTTTTACTTTTATACTTCAAGTATAAAAACCACTTACCATTACTTTTACACTTTTAAAGTAAGAGTAAAAGCTTAAATTGATACTTCAACTTTTAAAGAAGTCTTTTTAAACCCTGCCTGAGTAATGAATGAATACTTTTGACACCTTTGCTTGCTAATAACGCTGTTTCTATGTCGTAGCTAATAAAATCCATATAGCTACACATTTAGTAGAGATTACTCAGATTTGTGACTGAATTTGTGCATGTGGTCAGATTTATATGTACATTTACATTTATGGCGTTTAGCAGACGCTCTTATCCAGAGCGACTTACAAAGTGCCTTGCTATTTACCCAAGAAAACCTTAGCTAGTTAGAATAGACTAATAGTTCAAAGATACCTCTAAGCGTTAGACATTGCTAAACACAAGACAATAAGGTGACCATAGTACTCTATTCATCCAAGTATTCTCGGAAGAGGTGGGTCTTCAGTCTGAGTTTGACGACAGCGAGCGACTCGGCCGTTCGGACACCCAGGGGAAGTTCGTTCCACCACTTTGGTGCCAGGACAGAAAAAAGCCTGGATGCCTTGAAGCTCGAAGGGCTCTAGGTGCGGAACGACTATTGACCATTGCCATCAAGTACGGAGGGGCTGGTTCGTTCTTGGCTTTGTAGGCCAGTGTCAAGGTTTTGAATCTGATGCGGGCAGCTACAGGAAGCCAGTGAAGAGAACGCAGCAGTGGTGTGACATGGCTGAATTTAGGGACATTGAAGATGCATTCTGGAGGAGTTGCAGGGGCCAGATGGTGCGCAGAGGGAGACCAGCCAGAAGAGAGTTGCAGTAGTCAAGTCAGGAAGTGACGAGAGACTGAACAAGCACCTGGGCGGACTCTTTAGAGATTCGGCGGCGTTTGCAACATGACTTGAGAACAATAACTGATCATCCATGACTACACCAAGGCTTCGAGCTTCTGTAGAAGGAGTGACCAGTGAGTCCTCAAAGGTGATGGCAAGATCGTTTTTTGGTCCAGCAGTTCCCGGGATGTACAGCAGCTCCGTCTTGCTGGGGTTGAGTTTGAGGTGGGGAGCCGCCATCCAAGAAGAGACGTCAGCGAGGCATGCTGAGATGCGGGCAGAAACCTGTGTGTCAGACGGTGGAAAAGAGAGCATGAGTTGAGTGTCATCGGCGTAACAGTGGTAAGAGAATCCATGAGAGGATATCACTTTACCAAGAGAGCTAGATTTCACTACATTGTAATTTCATATTTTAGTGAAATGTACACTTTTCTGTGTAAATGTAAGTTGATTGTGGTTTATTCTTTTTTTAGCTTTGAATGTCCAAGCACCCCTAGCCCTTGTCCAGTTTTGGGTGTTCATCAAGTGGAACACTTTCAGACCGGTCTAACTAATATGTTTTCAAACCACATTGTGAATTAAATATCCTATCATCAAAACAGAATTATAATATTATTGATGGCCTACAAGTTTACAAATAGAACAATTTTATCTGTACAGAGAAGATCTAGCACATATAGAAGAAGGGTTGTAAGCTCTGGAGAGCACCATGGATGCCTCTGAAGTCCTGGAGAAGAGGTAAATATTACTAAATATAAGACAAAAAATAGTAGCTGCAATCCACACCAATGCTGACAGTGTTAAATTCTTTATCATATAGTCTTCAGAATATGAGTGTCCAAGACAACAAAAACCTAAACATGAATAAACTTGAGATCAATGACCTCAGGAACAGTGTGTAAGTTATAAATCATTGTTTTGAGCAGTGCTGGAGAAGTAAATGTACTTTTAATATGATTCCTAGTATTTATTAATCTCAAATTTGACAGTTTTGATTGGGGAACAGATGATCAGGAAGAAAAGGAAAAGGTGATGACAGCCCAGATGAGGAATGTGTAATAATAAGGGGGGATTTAAGGCATTTTTTATTACTTTCTTCAAAGCTTAAATACACCAAGATCACTATGCTTTTAAAGAAATTTGGGACAACCCATTTAATGAGGTCATGTCTTGGAAGTTTCTGATTGTTTTTTGGCAACATCTGAGTTAATTAGAGACACACCTGTGGATATATTTTAAGGCACACCTGAAACACACTGCTGTTTCGTGTAACATCATGGGAAATCACCAAGGATATCAGGAAGAGAATTGTGGACTTGCACAAGTCTGGCTCAACCTTGGGTGCAATTTCCAGATGCCTGAAGGTGCCACGTTCATCTGTACAAACATTTTTAAAAAGTACAAACAAGATGGAAATGTCTAGCCATCATACCGCTCAGGAAGGAGACAGGTTCTGTGTCACAGAGATGAACTTGCTTTGGTCCGAAATTTGCAGATCAACCCAAATCAAAAGCAAAAGACCTTGAGAAGATGCTGGCTGAAGCTGTTAAGAGTGCGTCATTATCCACAGTGAAACAGATACTGTATCGACATGGGCTGAAGGTCACTCTGCCAGGAGGAAGCCATTACGCCAAAAGACTGACAAACCTAAAATGTGACTGTTTGGCCATAATGACCATTGTTATGTTTGGAGGAAAAAGGGGGAAGCTTGCAAGCCTGAGAACACCATCCCAACTGTGAAACACAGGGGTGGCAGCATCATGTTGTGGGCATTATTAGGAAAGAACATTATGTGGAAATACTGATGCAACATCTCAAGACATCAGCCAGGAAGTTAAAAGCTTGGGCGCAAATGGGTCTTCCAAATGGACAATGAGCCGAAGCTAACTGCCAAACTGGTTACAAAGTGGCTTAAGAAGAACAAAGTCAATGTTTTGGAGTGGTCATCACAAAGCCCTGACCTCAATCCTATTGAAAATTTATGGGCAAAGCTGAAATGACTTGTGCAAGCAAGGCGGCCGACAAACATGGCTCATAACACCAGTTCTGTCAAGAGGAATGGGCCAAAATTCCTGCCAACTATTGTGAGACGTTGTGGAAGCATATCCAAAATGTTTGACCCAAGTCATACAGTTTAAGGACAATGGTACCAAATACTAATAAAATGTTTTTAAACTGTTGACTCTGAAGAAAGTCATAAAAATTGCCTTAAAAAAATCCCCCTTTCATTATTCTGGCATTTAGCGAATATATTTTAAAGAAATCATTTTGGTAATCCTAATTGACCTAAAACGGAAAAAAGTTTATTCTAAATTCATGTCAGACAGTGAGAAATAAATGGCGAGTTTTTATTTTTTAATTTTATATAGTATATGTAAACGTCTAGTTTCAACTGTACATCACACTGTGTCGAAGAACTAGCCCAAAAAACAATAACCACATTTTTTGTGTAATAACTTTGATTCTCCACAGTGCCAGTGTTCCAGACTAACGAGCAACAATTCCCACTGGATTAAGAGCTGCACGTCTCTCAAGTCACTTTATAGTCTGTTATATATTTTTCTGTTTCACATTTATCCAAATGTGTTGCTGTAATTTTAGTTGTGCATTATTTTTACAACAAGATCATTGCACTGATTGGAGTTTGTATACTAATCTTAGCATTTCTAGTATTGTTTATTATATGCCATGTACAGCAATTAGCTCTACTAATTTGTTTAACTTATTAATATTCTAAATCATGTTCATACACCATTTTAAACAATGTGATAACCATTTTGATACTTTTTGTGTGTATGTAACTCTTAAACCCTTTTTTCTCTGTAAACAGGAAATTCATAGTAATTCATAGTAGTCAAGTGTTTAATAAAATATATCACTTTCATCATCTCATAAGTCAACCTGATTCATGTATTTTTAAAGAAACAGTTGTTACAACATCACTGTTCATTAATAATGTGACTTTATTTTCAGAATGTTAACAAAGTAAATGAGGTTAAACACAATCTAATAAACTAATGTGTAACAATAACTACATCAAATGGAAGTACCTGGGTAAGGATTCTAATATAAGAAAACTGAAGAGCTGGAAGCCCTGATGATGTCTCCATCGATGGACTTTGGAGTGCCTTTACAACAGCAGCTGGATCTGCGGGTCAAGCTTGACGTCCTCCCTGCAAAGCGCCTGGAGAGCTCGTCCCTCTGCGGTTGCCATGTTCCGAACCTAGAGTAAACACAGAGACAGAAACGCAAATGATGGTCAGTGAAGACAGAGTACTGTACAGTAACACAGGGAGCAGAGAGCACAAGGATCACAACAACTGTCTCAGATGAAGAAGACAGAGCTGATATTAAAGACTATAAAGTAGGGACAGTCGCTCGACATTCTGTGTCGATTCACGTCTCGTTCTTTTAAAGCAGAACTGCATCGAAACAGCATTTCACAATCACGTTTCAATACGCGTCAGTTCCTAGGTCCCGCTGTAGACCCGAGCGCAATAAGCAGAATATAAACTGAAATATGGCCTTAAATAAAATAAATATAGTAAGTGTGAGAATTTAAACACTTTTCATTTTAAAAGCAACAAACGTCCTCCTTCCGTTTTTAACTGGAAACGATGGAAAATTACTTTGACTAACATTTAAGTCTGTGTTCAACAGATGTACAGTCTACATGCATATTCAACAGTGGTATATATTAGAGAGGATAAAGATGATTGGCTTTAATTATTTTAATTAATTTAATTATTTTTTTGCATTCTACAAGACTAATTCTGCTTGTCGTTGACGTTCACAGCTACAAGTGATCGGTTTCAGAGTACAGGTCTGGTCATTATACCATGGTGCTTTATCTACCAAATGTGTTTGATTCTGAGCAACACTATCAAGGCTAGAACAGAGCACAATCTACAGATCATCTGTTACATGTTCTAGATCTTTAGGGTGAAATGGGAAGGAGAAATCTGGAAGGTTATTAATGATGACACTAGCTGTCGGGCATTTAGCTTCAGAACCTGACATTCGGGTTGTGCATAGACCTATAAATTGGGAAGATGTCGCCACAACCACTTCCACGTAGAGCTGTCGCGATAACCAACAATATTGGGCTATTAACAAGCAAACCGCAGGGAATGGCAAGCAATCTCCACACCACAGTGTTCATGTTTTCTCTGTTTTGCAATGCACCAGTTTAGACAAGGTACTATGCAAAATTTGTGAGACGAAGCCTGCATGTTGGACGTCAGCTATAGAGGAGTCATGTCAATGAGTAGACAAAACCACGCACTCAGAGATTCTGGTAGTGCACCTGCCTTAATACTCTAGAGAATTCGAGCAGATCACTCAGAGCTCCATCAGAGATAGTGTTAGTGCTTGGTCACTCAGATTCTTTCTAAACCACACAAGGCGAACAAGTTTTTCTTAATCAGTAAACAGGAGAGGGTCAAAACCAGAGCTGTGGCAACCATAAGAGAAGGGCTGAGGCAAAATCAGAAGAAGAGAAACAGGCAGAGGTCTGGTATAAAAGACTGACAAAACTGGGCAAAAGAGTCTAAACATAAATAGGTCAGAACACAAAGCAAAACGGAGCAAACAAGCACACAGGAGATAAACAGGGGAAGGTTAAGTAGCCGAGCTGATGAGCTTCAGGGGCACGTTCTAAAACTCCAGCGATCTGGCTTTGTCCCGATTGGCCAGAGCGGTTACAGTGTGGGAAATTGAGTACATATACAACAACTGACGGTAAAACTGCATATCGCAATGTTGAACCACCCTAAATCACTGCGGGGTGATTCTACTTCCACACGAGTAACTGCAATAGCTAAAACCTTGGGGAGTAGATGCATTTAGACTGAAACAGCGACAGCCTCTGTGAACTCTCACCAAGGACGTGGAGAACATAGCCACAATAAACCAAGTATCAAGTTTACAATAGGCTTTATTACCTGAATGTAGTCAATGACCACAGTGGTGATGGTTGCAACATTAAAACACAGCATGAAATCCTTAATCCCTGTAATTATGATGTTTCCACATTACTGGATGCAGTGGAGAACATGGAAGTCAAGAGTAAGGTTGATAAACTGAGCAGATTTCTCTTGTATGCAGGCTTCACAGTTTAGGCTCAGAGTAGAAACTAAGAACCTGACACACGAGCAAAAGCAGTACTTGATCTAGTAAACACTGACCAAGCTGGTCCTATAGATCATAGTGTGCTAAAGAGGGCTGTAGAGACACTCTGGCGTTTACTGAGGGTCACTCAGGTGCAGTCTGTGAACTTTCAGAAAACTAAAAGGTGAAACCGTAAAAGCTACTTAGCGATAGTACACGCTCTCCAAAGAGAGATAGGAGAGCGCCTCAGTACTCAGCTGACTGAGTCAGATACTGAAGACCAGACACTGACCAATGCTGACCATCACTACAGGGTCTGTAATGTACCACAGAGCTTGTCATGCACAGTCAAGCAATGGGATGGATTACAAGGAGACCTCTTTAACTGCAGACGTTATACACTCTGATGCAGATGACCACACAGTCCGACCTTCAGCTTCACCAGATGGACGTTACAACAGCCTACTTGACCTCTCTGATTAATACTGAGATCTGTATGGAGCGACCAGAGGGATTTGAAGGAAAGTCTAATCCAGGTGAAAAGGTCTGTAAACTGAATAAGTCACTGTGTGCTCTCAAACAGTCTGGAGGAACCTGGATCCATGGTTCCTTTATTATCTAGATAAAACATGGCTTTACACAGAACCCAGCTGACCCTTCTGTTCACAACACACACACTAAAAACAGGAGGAGAATACTGATAGTCTGGGGAGATGATTATTCACCAGGTTTCCTACCCTTAGGATGCAGCAGCAGCACAATCCCTCTATATCGTTGTTTTTTTCAGTGATGAATGTTTGCTTATAATCCTCTCGTCTGTGTTTTTCTGAAGCGGCAGGGCTCCTTCTGGACCTCCGCGTCGGGCGGAGAATAGCGACAAGAGAAAACAGGAGACCGTGGCGGTCCTCTTTGGGCTCCGATACTTTTCAGTGTTTTACAGAAGAACCTCCAACAGTGAGAACACCGCCCTGAGGAGCTGTCCTCGCTACCGGAGCAAGTGAAGAGCCGAGGACCTCGAACCAGTCAGCAGAGGTGAAAACCGGCTGTGGTGGTGGAGGAGTAGCGAACGAACTTCTGTCAAAATAAAAGTCCCTCCTAAACCTGAATAAAAAGACTTTCTGACTCTCTAAATTAGAAATGATAAACTAATTTAAGAAAACAAAGTGTTTACAACAATTTAAACGCTTTTAAAAGTAACTTAAATTAATAACTGTAAATAATAATACATATAAAGGAGAAATCTGACACAGGACATATACATATTTAATAAAATTGGTCTTATGAAGGAAAATATTCAGCTTTCTAACACTGGCACCATGTTTAACCCGTTATGACAAAGTGAAAACAGAGTTTTAGAAATTTTTGCTCATTTATTGAAAAGGAAAAACTAAATTTTTGACATAAGTATTCAGACCCTTTACTCGGTACTTAGTTGAAGCACCTTTGGCAGTGATTACAGCCTCCAGTCCTCTTGGGTATGATGCCACAAGGTTTGCTCACCTGGTTTTGGGGATTTTCTGCCTTTCTTTTCTGCAGATCCTCTCTGTAAGGTTGGATATGGACGTTGGTGGACAGCCATTTTCAGGGCTCTCCAAAGATTTTTGATAGGGTGTAAGGCAGGGCTCTGGTTGGCCACTCAGTAGCATTCACAGAGTTGTCTCTAAGCCATTCCTGTGTTGTCTTGAGTCACTGACTTGTTGGAAGGTGAACCTTTGCTCTTTTGGACGATTTTTGATCAATTACTGTAAACGTGGCGTCTACCTCACATGTTCCCATGTTTGTGGGTACTGAAACTTTATCATACCTACTGTTCTATAATTAGAAATTTTATTATCAGGGTACACAGACCCAGACGAATTGCATGGTAATGTGACACAAAAACCGTTGTCACCAATGTTTGTCCTTTGAGGTAAATGAACAAGTGCACACAGTTACGCACCTTTAAGGCTTTTGTATGTCCACTACATCATTTTCAGGAATCCAGCTGTTGAATTCTGATGGCCAACCTAACCATTTCACTAAAAACAATGTTTTTTTTTTTCTTTTTCTCAATGGTTTTATTTTATCTAAAATATTTGAATGCATAATCTTTGCATTAACTCTTCTTCATTTAAACTACCTTGTATAATATCACCCTCATAATCTTTCAATCTATGAACAGGTGGTTGGTGCTGGATGCAGTCTGATATGGTGAAAAACTCTTGTGTATCGTTCTCCTCATAACCCTTTGTAAATGGCCCCCTAACATTAGAAATACGTGAAACATCACCTATCTTAAATGTGGCTTTCTTGTCTAGTTTGTTTCTCAAACCATACAATGTTTTAGACACAATAGATTCATTTTTTTGTCACATTGACAGGCTTCATTTTGATACAATGTTGACTAATGTTGGCTATTGTTGTACCCACTCATTATATCTTGTAAGACATCAATATACCTTTAGGAATTTATAGTAGTTAGATATTGCCACATGTGTATTTTTAATGTTCGGTTAAATCGTTCTATGATGCAGGCTTTTAGTTCATTACCCATTTTGTTTTTTGACACAACATTTTAAAAATTTGTATTGAAAAACTCTACCCCTGTCAGTTTGTAACTTTCGAGGTACTCTACCTTCTTCTAGTATTGGCTTGAAGGCCTTTGAAACTTCCAAACCTGACTTTTATTTTTTTATAAACGGACCTATGAGTATTTGCTAAATACATCAATACATGTCAGCATGTATTTTTAACCGCTGTTTTCCTCAGAATATATACTCATATCAACAAGATCAGCTTGGAATTTAGTCAATACCGTATACTATAGCTCTGTTTCTTTTGTACTTATGCTGTATCTGAAACCTGTTGATCAGACAGGTGCACTCCAGTATTTTCTAAAACACCCCGTTTCAAACGATTTTTACCACCAAATGAACCAGAATTAGATGGCGTGTAATACGCTGACCTCATAAGATTTGACATGTTGATAGATGACATTGTTTGAAATAATGATTCCACAGATTGTTTAGTTGACTGTTTTATTCAAAACTCAATCAATGAAGTCTAAAAAGAAAATCACACACCAATCTACATTTCTCTCAGTTAGATATTACAAGTGATTCAATCACTTTACAAACATTGATCGGTTTCTTTTTTATCACACAAATGTCTAAGATGTATGTATGTATGTTTTTGAAGAATATTGTCATGAATGCGATTTAGAGCAGCTTGTCTACGCTGTTTAATAGAAATTTGTGATCTTTGTTAATCAAATCTGTAAATTGTATTGAATAATAAAACTAATTTACACATAATCACTATGTTACAAAGAATAATGAATATTGTTCATTTTGTATGGTCTTACCCAATGGTGAGTGGTTGTCTTCCAACCTAAGACACTTTCTATACGAACGTGACGCATCAGCGACACCAAATCCAAAACTAGCACGTTTTCCTTACCAACTCACTGATGACCCTTGGGCCGCTTTGACTTCCCCGGACTGCTGGTTAAACACGGCTTAAAGGTCGTTGGTGCATGTAATAATTTAATTACTGTGTAAATCATGTATTTTGGAGGTTATCAATTACCATTTACTCCGGTGCATGTAAAGTCATTAATCGGATTACTGACATGACAGTTATGTGTTTGTAAACATGTGTTTGTGAGACTCTCACTAAAACATGCATATATGTTTACCGTAATTCTGACCCAGGAGCCACTTCATTTATTTGTTAATGCAAAGTAACGAGTAAAGTAAAAAAAAAAAAAATGTATCGCAGCATCAATTACTTTTATACATTTACATATACAATTAATACATTACTATCTGCCTTTACACAGATATCCCACAATGCTTAGTGACTTTATAATCCTAACTCTGAATGATGAGTAATAGCCTCTCATGAGCAGGTTTTTGTATTTTGTTAACCCTTACGTCTCAGCTCATCTATAATTCTCAGTCCATTAAGTCGGTTATTAGCATTGAGTCTCGTGTTAGCCACTCTTTAGCTTTAGCTCATGTTAGCCCACAGCATGGAAATATCTGTTCTGTATGTTTAACTTTGTGAATTTGTTTTCCTCCTGCACAAGTTACTTGGAGAAGAAGATTTTTTACAGCTGTTTTTAAAGTTGAGATTTTTTTTTAGGTGTTTTATAAGACACTGCTGTTGCTTCTGAAGCACGCCGCGGAGGGGAAAGCGTTCAGAGGCTCAGAAGCACTGCTGGAGGCTAAGCAGGGAGCCTGAGTGTGTAGCAGCAGGTCAGCCTACAGTGACCCAGCGCATGGTGAGTAAGACCCAGGCGACCATGCTTAGTACAATCACTGTTGTACAAGCTTCACTCAGTCAGGCTGATGTAAGATATGGGGGTCTTCCAGGAACAGGCAGTGTACTTGTAATTCTCTCATGTTTCTAGCTGTTCTTTATGAGTGCACACACCTTACAAACACTGATCTAGATTTCATTTTAGAACAAGGAGATTTGTTGTATGTTTGTGTTAGACAAAAACTTAAGTGAATGTAGATTTGTTTATGATTACTTGGCTTTAGATGAACTTTCTAATGAAGTTGCAGTATATGAGCACTCAAACAGTGTTTGTAAACATCTGTTACGGTATGGATATTTGAGAAAGCAAGGACCTAATGGTGCAGAGGATTTCCTGAAACTTTCAGAAAGACTGCAGTGCCTTTCGACAGACGAAAAGTACGCCCTGCATACACTGAGAAGACTGACGTCTTGCCCTGTTCCGGGACCAGTCAGGAAGATTTAGCAATATATTTTTATTTCCGAGGGACCTCCATTTTAAGGATCCTCTGACTATTAGGGACTTGACCCCAGGACCTTTTGCCATGCCCTAGCCATGCTTTTGAGGCCCTAGCCATGCTTTTGGGCCCCTTATAACAAAAAATGGATGAGGTGTTGTGGCACTGCTCTGACTTTAACTTCTGGCTATTAGGGGTCCTAGGAAAGAGGGGGGCCTATTTTTTTAGAGGGCCCTGGTTATGAAAGCCCCTACCAGGGGGCCCTAGAGAAGAGCGGGGCATACCATTAGAGGGCCCTCGATCACGAGGGCCCCTGCTTCCATAGAAGTCGTTTACCATAGTTCCTTGACTTTCTAGGGACCTACAAATTGCCAGGCAAGCTACCATATTTAATAACAGATGTTTTGTTCGCAATTCAGGCCATTACTTAATGTTTCTGAGTTTGTATTGTTTCAAAATTATTATGTTCAATTTTTGCAGTGCAGAGACAAATTAATTTAGCAATTTTGCAATTATTTAAATTTAAGACAAGCAATTTGTCTGATGAATGCTATCTTTGACACCAATTAAATGTGAATTAAATTTGGCCAAGGGTATGATTTCACTTATGTGAAAACAACAAGCCATTTGACTAGTTTCATCTGGGCTTGACTAGATCAGCCCACAATGGTAATTTTTTGGGCAGCATAGAACTCTTAGCCAAATTTGACCCATTCCTAGCTGAGCAGAATTTATCCATTTGATGGGACAGAGAACAAAGCAGGCAATTGTTAATGAGATCAAGGAATCAAAATACTTCTCTGTTATAGTTGACTCCACTACAATAGAGTCCGAGCTCATCTTAAACAATAAACCCCTTTTTTTTTTTTACGTCCCCTGTGCAGCACATTCACTGAATTTAGTTGGTGTCAGTGCTGTTGACAGTAGCCCAGAAGCTGGATGTTTTTTTTGACTTTGTACAGGCAATGTACACATTTTGTACATCATCTACACACAGGTGGGGAAAGGTTTTCTGTGATACTGATATCAAACTCGCACTGAAATCACTGTCAGGTACTCGATGGAGCGCACAAGCTGAGTCAGCTGAGGCTCTTTGGAAATATTATGCACAACTGAGAGAGGCATTGAATGATATGTCTAAAGATATGGAGGAGAAATGTGTAACTCGAAGTGAAGCCTCTGCACTCTGACAAATTGGACACGTTGGAGATGGCCTTCATGGCATGCTTCTGGGACACAGTACTACAGAGGTTCCAAGCCACAAGCCTGCGGCTGCAGAAGCATAATGTCACCACTGCTGACTCCCAAGGGAACAGGCATGACCTCCAGCAAACAAAGAAGCGCAAAATTATGTCTGATGGTGCAGAGCCAGGTGTGGCATTTAACGGAAAGGATCGAAACTTTCAATGTTGTCATTGACAAACTTGTGTCCTGTCTCAACCACAGTTTGAATGCAAACACACACTTAACTGAGCTATTTGATGTTCTTTTCATGCTTGACAATATGTCAAACAGTGAGCTCACTTTAAAGGCTAACTCACTCACTGCAGCATATTCTTCAGAGCTGAACATGAGCCTGGCAGATGAATTGATACAATACAAGTCATTCATAACAGAAAAAGAAAAATGTCCTAGTAAAATGCTCAAAACCATGATCAATTTGAATTTACAGTCAACCTTTCCAAATGTCTACATATAATTTTTTTTGACTGTGCCTATCACAAATTGTGAAGGGGAGCGTTCATTCTCCAAACTGGCTCGTATTAAGAATTAACTCGGGATTAGGATGCGCCAAAACTGCCAGAACTCACGGTCACTTCTGGCCATTGAATCAGATTTGGTCAGACAGCTTAATTTTGATGAATTAGTGGATGACTTTGCAAGAAAGAGGAGTAGAAAGAAACTTATATAAAATAGATTCTTGTGTTCGGGTTAGTTATTGACAGGTTTGTTTAATTGTTGCTATGGTGTCAGAGGTGGTTGCTATGGTGTCCCACATGATTGCTATGGTGTTGCTAGGTGGTTGCTATGGTGTCCCAGGTCATTGCTATGTTGTTGCTAGGTGGTTGCTATGGGGTTGCTAGCTGGTTGCTATTGTGTCACAGGTTGTTGCTATGGTGTTGCTAGGTGGTTGATTTGGTGTTGCTAGCTGGTTGCCATGGTTTCACAGGAAGTTGCTAAGCTGTTGCTAGGTGGTTGCTGTGGTGTTGCTAGCTGGTTGCTATTGTGTCACAGGTTGTTGCTATGGTGTTGCTAGGTGGTTGCTATGGTGTCTCAGGTGGTTGCTATGGTGTTGCTAGCTGGTTGCTATGGTGTCTCAGGTGGTTGATTTGGTGTTGCTAGCTGGTTGCTATGGTGTTGCTAGCTGGTTGCCATGGTTTCACAGGAAGTTGCTATGCTGTTGCTAGGTGGTTGCTGTGGTGTTGCTAGCTGGTTGCCATGGTTTCACAGGAAGTTGCTATGGTGTCTTAGGTTGTTACTATGGAGTTGTTGGTGGTTGCTATGGTGTCCCAGATGTTTGCTATTTCGTTGCTTGGTGGTTGCTATGGTGTTGCTAGGTGGTTGCTTTGGTGTCTCGGGTTGTTACTGTTGTGTCGCTAGATTGTTGCTATGGTGTCACAGGTGGTTGCTATGGTGTCACAGGTGGTTGATTTGGTGTCACAAGTGGTTGCTATGGTGTTGCTATGGTGTTAGGTGGTTCCGATGGTGTCACAGGTAGTAGCTTTGGTGTCTGAGGTTGTTACAATGGAGTTACTAGGTTTTTGCTGTGGTGTCATAGGTGGTTGCTATGGTGTCCCAGATGGTTGCTTTTTTGTTGCTAGGTGGTTGCTATGGTGTTGCTATGGTGTCCTAGGTCGTTGCTATGGTGTTGGAAGGTGGTTGTTTAGGTATCTTAAGTGATTGCTTCAAGTTCCACCTTAACATTCAGTGTCAGTGTAAACTCAGCACTACCTTAAAAGAAGTTCCACCTTAAAATCCTGTGCTAATTAAGCACAATTCCACCTTAAGCTCAGTTCCACCTTAAAGAACTGACTGTGTGCTGCTGCTGCTGCTGCTGAGCATTAGGCTGTGAGCATGGGAGACATTGGGCTCCGTGCGTGAGTCTGTGTGGTGTGTGAGAGTGTGACATCACGCTGTCCAACATTCCGTCAGTGCGTTTCTATGAAATTTATTAAAAATGATCAATTGGATCGACTCCAAAAATACATAGTAGACCGCACAGCGTGATTATCTACGAAACGGTGTTTGAACCGCGTCTGTACGTTAAGCGGTTCGGCCTGTTTTAATCGCACAAATGTGTGGAAGAATCACTGAATGAAAAGGAATAACAATATACAGTGCTTTTCAGATGGTTGCTATTGGATTGCTGGGTGGTTGCTATGGTGTCACTTGTCATTGCTATGGTTTTGCGAGGTGGTTGCTATGGTGTCACAAGTGGTTGCTATGGAGTTGCTAGGTGCGTGCTATGGCATCATTGGTGGTTGATCTAGTGCTTCTAGGCAGTTCCTGTGGTTTCACAGATAGTTGCTGTGATGTTGCTAGGTAGTCGTTATTGTGTTCCAGGTGCCAACTTAATCATTTTTGTCTTCCACCCTAAAATTCAGTGTCACTGTAAACTCAGTATTACCTTAAAAGAAGGTCCACCTTAAATGTCAGTGAGGGTGTAAATTCAGTGAGTGTAAATTCACAATTGATTAAAAACGATAAATCTGATCGACTCATTTAAAGCATTTAGCAGACGCTCTTATCCAGAGTGACTTGCAAAAGTGCTTTGCTGTTTACCCAAGAATAACCTCAGCTAGTTTGAATAAGCTAAAAATTCAAAGATACCTCTAAGTCAGTAAGGAGACCACTCTTGCAATTTGCCCAAGTACTCTCGGAAGAGGTGGGTCTTCAGTCTGCGTTTGAAGACAGCAAGCGACTCCCAGGGACACCCAGGGGAAGCTCGTTCCACCACTTTGGTGCCAGGACAGAAAAAAGCCTGGAAGCTTGTCTTCCATGGATTTTGAGGGATGGCGGGTCGAGCCGAGCCGTACTTGAAGCTCGAAAGGCTCTTGGTGCGGATCGGTCTTTTGACCTTTGCCATTAAGTACGCAGGGGCTGGTCCTTTTTTTGGCTTTGTAGGCCAGTGGTTCAAGGTTTTGAATCTGATGCTGGCTGTAGAGGCAGTGATGGCATCAACGGTTAGAGCTCCAGGCTATTGATGACAACTTTGTGGGTTCAATACCCGGGCTCAGCAAACTGCCACTCTTAAGTAAGACCCTTCACCTTCTTTTGTGGGCACCGCAGCAATGGCTGCCCACCGCTCCAAGCATGTGTGCTCACTGTCCATTGTGTGTTTTCAATGTGTGTATGTGTGTTTTCACTGCACAGCTGGGTTCCGGGTTACAGGTTGAAGCTGAATTCAGTCTGTGCCACAAAAAATGTCAAATAGTGAGTCTGGTTTTCTTGTCTTGTACGTTGACGCTGCAATATTGTGGGGGAATCTTTTCAGGCGTTTCAATTCATATTCAATGTATACGTTGTTTTCAGAAACAGACAGATGGTGGCTTTGTAACAGTGCGCGGAGAAGCAAATCCGACTACCGCAGTTTTGGAGGTTCCACCGAGATCCCAATATTCCTCTGGGTCCAGAGTTTAGAGACAGGATCAGAAACCGACAGAGGCGGCCGCCGTCATCCCAATGAGTGATTCTGAGTCAATTCAGGCGCTCTACTGACTCCGAGACTCTGTACCCGAGGTGACTGTAGGTAAATTAATTGGACCGTTTGCCTTACGAATTTAGAATAAACGGAAGGAGACGAGACGGCATATTCTTAGACCTTCAGGTTACTTTAACCCGGATCCCTTTGATATCATGTCTCACAGTTGTCTAAAACTTCAAATTTTAATAAATTTGGATCCTTGAAAATTTCTCCGGTTTAAACAACGCTGAGAATGTAAATATTAAAAAACAGATTTTAGGAGGTTTACTTCTCAGTACTGTTCAATCTAGAGAATTTTGTAAAGGAATTCGAATTCAATTTTTTAGAAAATAATATTATTGTACAGTAACAATGTTATTTTTCAAAGCTGTTCGAATTAGAGATTGAATAGGATAAGGTGGGAGAAAATGTAGTCAGTCTGTAAAGAGCATTTAGAAACCCAGTGAGGAACCCATTCCAAACATAAGGATTTGCTGGGAAATTAATTCCGTTTTGGTTGACTCGGGTGCAGCAGTTTCAGTACGGACACAATTCTAACAGTGGATGTTTCAGGCTTACCACTCACAGAACATTTGTGCAGTCCTGTGAAGGTGAAATTGGGTAATAGAACAGTAAAACACTGGTTTATAGTCTCCACACATTGCCCTGTGAATTTACTAGGACGTGACTTATTGGGAGCTTTAAGTCTAAACCTACAAGGTACAGATTCAGGTTTTTCTGATGCTAGTCCTAGTATAGGGATATTACCATTTCTAATAGGCCCAGTAGAATATTCTTGATCTGACAGAGCAGAGAACCTGATGCGTCACATGGAGCTCTGTCAAAGGTTGAATGGGAAAATGTATGGCTGTCACCCCAGAATGAAGCCTCTTCTGAGATCTGTACACAAGAAAGCTCACAAACAGTTTGCTGAAGACCTGTCAACAAAGGACATGGATTACTGGAACCATGTCCTATGGTCTGATGAGACCAATATTAATTTGTTTGTTTCAGATGGTCTCAAACATGTGTGGCGGCAATTAGGTGAAGAGTACAAAGATAAGTGTGTCATGCCTACAGTCAAGCATGGGAATGCCATGGTCTGGGGCTGCATGAGTGCAGCAGGTGTTGGGGAGTTACATTTCATTTAGGGACACATGAACTCCAATATGTACTGTGAAATACTGAAGCAGAGCATGATCCCCTCCCTCCGAAAACTGGGTCGCAGGGCAGTGTTCCAGCATGAAAATGACCCCAAACACACCTCTAAGACGACCACTGCTTTATTAAAGAGGTTGAGGGTAAAGGTGATGGACTGGCATGTCTCCAGACCTAAATCCAATAGAACATCTTTGGGGCATCCTCAAGCAGGAGGTGGAGGAGCGCAAAGTCTCGAATATCCGTCAGCTCCGTGAAGTGGAAAAGCACTCCAGTGACAACCAGTGTGAAGCTCTGCTAAACTCCATGCCCAGGAGAGTTAAGGCAGTTCTGGAAAATAATGGTGGCCACACAAAATATTGACACTTCAGGAACTTTCACTAAGGGGTGTACTCACTTTTGTTGCCGGTGGTTTAGACATTAATGGCTGTATATTTTAGTTCATATTCAGCTCGTTGCGCTCGGGTCTGCAGCGGGACCGGGAAACTGACGCGCCTTGACACGTGACTGCGTTCAGTGACGTAACGCAGCGTAGCTTCCAGCGGTCACGTGATCTCCGGTCAGAGTCAGCGACTCTTCGCTCCACTGCTGCTTCGGGATTGGTGCGGCAGCGTTGGAGCTGGACTTCAGAGACAACTGGGAGAGTTTTCGGGAGTGTCCAGCCCTCTACCGTAGAGATGGGCTTCACCCGAGCCGCCTGGGGTCTGTCGTTCTCTCCGGGAACATCAGGAAGGTGGTCCGCTACAACTGACTGGCTCTATCAAGTCCTACCACTCGGGTAGGTGAATTAGAGAGTTTTTACTCCATTTAAACCAGTCATTCTGACAGTTCTTGCATGGTGTGGGGAATAGTCCTTTACCAGGATCACCGTCATATAACTGATCAGACAAACCCTACAGTGCTGAGACTGTGTCTGTCCCCCATATAAACCGCAATTGTAGATGTTAGAAAATCAATTCGCTTCGTGTTTCCCGCATTAAGTTGGGGCTGTTAAATATAGGATCTCTAGAAGCTAAAGCAGTCTCTGTCACTGAGATTATTACTGAAAACCTCCTCAGTTCACTGTGTCTTTGTGAAATGGAGGTTAAAGCTAATGAATCATTGCTTTGAATGAATCAACTCCCCCAGGCTTGAACTCCTGCAGTTCTCCTTGCAGGTCTGGTCACAGCAGCGGCGTAGCCTCAGTCCATGTTTCAGTTCTAGACATAATCCAAAACTCAGGTTATGAAGCGAAATCGTTTATAGTGCTTACTCTGAAAGTGGCAGGCTCTTCCCCAGCTTCTAAAAAGCAGCTCTCTTTTCTGTTTATTACAGTCTGTCGTCCTCCTGGACTTTATACAGATTTTCTTAGTGAATTGGCTGACGTCTTATCAGAGGTAGCTATCTCTACTGATAAGGCTTTGATTGTCAGAGATTTTAATATTCACTTGGAGAAGACTCAGGACCCCTTAGAACTGGGTTTAATCAATCTTAGATGCCTTGGGATTCATTCCAAATGTTAAAGGTCCAACTCATAGATGCAACCCTACACATCTAGTTCTGACCCTGGGTATTGAAGCAGTCAGCATTTCCCAGCCCGACTCCATCTCTGACCACTACCTAACCATGTAGCCTTAAACCGGGATATTCCCCTGCAGCCTCGCTTTATGAGCAAGCGTACCATAACAACCTCTACAGCTAGTGTATTTATTAATAACCTTCCAGATTTAACCATCTCCTGCCCATCTCTTCCTATAGATCCTGAGCATGAAACATGATATGCTGTCTGTGCTCCGCTCTAATCCTGACCGTGTTGCACCAATTAAGAAAAGGCTAGCGCCTTGGTCCCATCAGCATCTGCGTCCTCTAAACAGAGAACTCGTATTTACTCTTTATAAGCTGCCGCTGGGCAAAATAATCTGCAAACATGGCATTGACTTGACTTTCATGGTTATGCTGATGACACCCAGCTATACTTATCTGCCTGAATAAAATAACAGACTGTCTTAAAGACATAAAGAGGTCTTACTTATTGATCCAAATATGGAATCCAAAAATGCAAATATTGCTGTAGATTTAGATGGATTCTCAGTCTTACCCAGGAGCACTGTAAAAAAAAAAAAAACTAGGAGTTGTTTTTGACTCTGTCCTCTTGTTTGATGCACACATCTGTTACATGGTTAAAACTGACTTCTTCCACCTACGTAATATTGCCAAGCTGCGTAATGACATGATTACATGATGCAGAGAAGCTGGTGCAGCATTCATAACTTCTAGATTGGATGACTGTAATGCTCTTTTGGTTGGAAGTTCATGTAAACCATTAAAAAAGCTCCAACTCGTTCAGAATGCAGCTGCTAGAGAGCTCACTAGGGCTAGGAAATTTGACCATATTAGTCCCATTCTCTCGTCCCTGCACTGGTTACCAGTTAAATTTCGTGTTGATTATAAAATACTCCTTCTAAACGGTTTGGCCCCACAATATCTTGGGAAACTTCTAAAACCTACAACCAGTCACGTACACTTCGTTTGCAGGACGCTGGCCCTCTGTGAGTTCCTCGCTTTAGGAGAATCAACACTGGAGGAAGAGCTTTCTCTTATAAGGCTCCCCAACTCTGGAATAAACTTCCTGTTGCTGTTCGGGACTGTTCAGACACACTCTCTGTGTTTAAATCCAGATTAAAAACTTACCTTTATGATCAAGCTTCCAGATAATCCATCAATGCACTGTACTGTTACCCTTGCTGATGTAGCTTGTATAGATACTAACATGTTTTGGACTGTTCTGCTCTCTGTTCACAGGTTCCTGATCAGTTCTGCAGTCTCTCTAATCTACTTCCTTTACAGGCCGGACATCAGTCTGATCTGACATCTCCTAAACGTATCATCATTTTCTCCTTTTTTTTTTTCTCTCCCCTATGTGCTGAGCTGCCCCCCTGCTGAGCTCTCCCTAACCCTCTGTGTTTTTCCCCTCCTTTCTGTTTCTATCTCTTTCACATGTCTTGAGATGCCTGGTTCCAAATGTTCCATCTTGGTACCGCCTGACCGGACCTGGCTCTCCACTATCCTCCTGCCCGCTGGTCTGCTCTGGGGCCTCGCATTGATTCATCCTCACCTCCCTGCATGACTCTGCTTCTGACTCTTTTTCTGCATGGACTTTATCACTCTCACTCACATTCTCATTTTGTTTGGCTTGATGCCAGATTTACTTTTTTATTGTGTTTATTCCTGTTTTGATTTTTATTATGATCTGGTGTCGACCTGATGAGTCTGGGTTCCTCTCCAAGGTTTTTCCTAGCCACTGTTGCCACTGGCTTGCTCAGAAGAGGCTCTGACACATATCTCTGTAGAGCTGCTTTGTGACTACATTTGTTGTGAAAAGCTCTATATAAATAAAAGTGAATCGAATTATCTGGCTGTGTGTATTTAGGGGATTCAGACTGATTCAGAACTGTGGGAACGTCAGAGTAAATGGACTTGGTCTAAAATGAAGATCCCAGTCCTGCTTCTGGACCCACAGCACTGCACATTTCAACCTTACCAGCAAACTGATAGACAGTGACTGCTGGCATGTTTCATGGCTTGTGAATGATAATTATCGGCCCTAAACAAATTTCAGAAAGTTTCACACACTTGTATATTTTTTTTCCCCCTGAACAACAAGGACCTACCGTGTTGCTTCTACAATTAAGAGAGTCACAGAATTGCATCAAAGGTACCAGGGTAGGAGGCTATGAAACAATGAGACTGGTAAGAGATGGCCATTCAGGTTTATTAGAAAACTCATTCAGCATTTATTACTGCTTTAGTGCATCACCTGAATACACACTGCTTTCTGAAACATGGGCTCATTTATTTAAAACATTAAAAGTGAACTTATGACCCTGGTTATCACACTGTCTAAAATCTACCAAAGTTGAGGTCTAGGGCTTTGGGGAGAAAAATTAACGAACCAGCACAACAGATCTGATGCTCAGGTGAAATCTTGTATTATTTTCAACATGACAAAGAAACAACGGTCAACATCATATAACTTCAGGGTGAGATAAGACCAAAATAAACAAAATCTCACATCCCATCTTACTAACTAACCTAGAAAAAGAAAAAACTAAATAAATCAACTAAATAAATGACCCTCATCCCGACACTGATGTGACCAGAGCTAGACTGCTGACCATCAACATATTTACAGGAAAATACTACATTTACAAGAACTACAAGAGCTAAAAGGCTAAAGCTAAAAGATGGTCAGAGCAGCAGGAAATCCCAAGCTGCCTGAACGGGACCGCCATTGGCGGAGTGAGAACACCGCCAGTGTTGCTGCTGCTCCTCAGTAAGGAAAGCAGCTATTGGCTGATAAGTCACTAACCGTCGCTAAATGACTTCATCTCCTAATTTGCAATAATTGTCTACAAATGAACTCTGAATAAATGAACTTCTTAAGTTGATTCCTTTTTTGCATTTAAAATAGGTAAAATATCCCACATTACAGAAATCATTTTTACATAAATGACATTAATCAGTTTTGTCCTGTGTTGTTACATGTTAGCATATCAAATTTAATCAGAAGACTGTTATGTGGGGAGGAAGTGCTACTCTACACTCAGCCCTCCTCCTATATCCGGGCTTCAGACCTACAAAGTGACCCTAAAAGAGACAGTTTGGTAGAAGTACTTAGTTTTTTACTTTTTGACAAAAGTTTATGACAAAAAAGAAAGTCAATACATGTATAGAAACTGAATGATCTCTTACCTGTTACACAGATGCATACGAAAAGTCACCGTCATACAGTTGCAGACCGACAGAAAGTCAGCCAGTCAGCCATAGTTGTAAACGAAGATGCAGATGTACAGAACCTTGTTAGTCCACCTTCAGAAAGGGAGTCGATCATGGGGGCTTGCGAACCTGTATGACAAGAAACAAAGTCAATACATGTATAGAAACTGAATGATCAATTATGTGGGGGAAATGGGCACGTTTTCACAACGGTATCATAAATTGGATGGATACCCAGCCTCAGAATTCTCAAATAATTAAATAAATCAGTCTCATTAATAAATTAAATCAGTCTCATATATATGTTCAAATCATTAATATCTCAATCACTAATTTCTAACTAGAGAAAGCTATATTAATGATTTGAGTTCTGAAGGTTTTAAAAAATGTGAATTCTTTTTACAGTTATTGGCAACAACCAGTATTAAATGATATCAAGACGAACAACTTGGTGTAAATAAATGAAGCATTTATTAACACAAACTACACTAAACACAAATTACACCATCAGTCAGTATATTTACAATGTCTCAGAGCTAGATGGTTAGCTAAGAGTGTGTGGTAGAGGGAGAGAGAGAGGGCGAGAGTGTGTGCGCGCTAAACAATGTAAAGAGTATGCGCGCGTGTGCGCTTTCGCAGTGCGCGATGACGCGATAAGAGGTGGAGATTTACTTTGTTCCGTGAACAAAGGAAGAGAAAGGCGCGGAGTTTAAAATGTTTAAATATGGAGGTCGCCACTATATGTAAATGAGGTCAGTCCATCTTTGTTCTGCTTTCAGCTAGAACAAAGAGTGAAGCTGACTGTAAGAACATGTGTTAAAGCTGCTGCTATGACTAATGTGGCTGTATTTCCAGTGTTAAGAAAGAGAGGTTGCATGCAAAGAAGATTTATATCACTGCGCTCACAGATCTGAGTTTGCAGGGTCTAACAGTTACTGGTTCTTTCAGAAAGATAAATAATACATTTGAATGCATTAAACCTTAAGATAAAGGAATCTTTTGTTAAACTATGCCCAGATGTTAAAGTACAGTCTCACGTGACGGATATTTTCTCAAATATCCAGTGGTTGTCGTCCTCAGCTGATTTGAGGGAATTTTCACCATTCTTTGAAGAATGAAGATTCTTGACGTGCCGTCCAGGTACTGCTTCTGGGAATGCTCGTCCTTCTGGCTTCTGGTCCAGGAAAAGTTCACAGTTGCAAGTAAAGGAAATGTTCGCTTTACTCTCGTTCAGGTTGTGACCACCCGTTGCAAGCTTGACTTGAAGAAAGTAGCTGTGGAAACGCTGATCAGATGTCCAGCTGAAATTCTAAAGGCTCCTAAGGTGATTAGAGCTAGGCCCATCAAGAGCTGGCTGTCCTTTGTTAGGACAATGGTTGATGGCTCCTTTGGTTCCTTTGTTTCTCTCTGTAAAGTGTTTACCTTGGTGGGTAAACTCAGAGAGTGCTGTCAATTCTCTCTGTTAAACGTTTACCTGTGTAGATAAACTCAGAGAGGTTAATTCTTTGTTCGGACAATCTTTTTATCACCTGTGTAGCCACACCCATTTTCTTCTTCTGGTGTTAAACATGCATTGGGAGTTTCTGGTGGTGCTGTCACCTACTGGTGAGCAAGGGTACCTACACTTACCTGTTACACAGCTGTAAGCGAACAGTCAGCCTAGAACAGATGCAGATCAACAAAAATTCAGCCAGCCAGCCATAGTTGTAAACTGAGATGCAGATGTACAGAACCTTTTTAATCCACCTTCAGAGAGGGAGCCGATCTTGGGGTCCTGCAAACCTGTATGACAAGAAAGAGAGTCAATACATGTATAGAAACTGAATCATCACTTACCTGTTAAACCGCTGCATTCGTACAGTCACCCTCATACAGTTGCAGATCGACAGAAAGTCAGCCAGCCAGCCATAGTTGTAAATGAAGATGCAGATGTACAGAACCTTGTTAATCCACCTTCAGAGAGGGAGCTGATCTTGGGGTCCTGGCAACCTGTATGACAAGAAAGAAAGTCAATACATGTATAGAAACTAAATGATCACTTAACTGTTACACAGAAGCATACTAAAAGTCACCCTCATACAGTTGCAGATCGACAAAAAGTCAGCCAGCCAGCCACAGTTGTAAACTGAGATGCAGATGTACAGAACCTTCTTAATCGACCTTCAGAGAGGGAGCCGATATTTGGGTCCTGCGAACCTGCATGACAAGAAAGAGAGTCAATACATGTATAGAAACTGAATCATCAATTACCTGTTACACAGATGCATAATAACAGTCACCTTCATACAGATGCAGATCGACAAAATGTCAGCCAGCCAGCCATAGTTGTAAACTGAGATGCAGATGTACAGAACCTTGTTAATCCACCTTCAGAGAGGGAGTCGATCTTTGGGTCCTGCGAACCAGTATGACAAGAAAGAGAGTCAATACATGTATAGAAACTGAATGATCACTTACCTGTTACAGAGAAGCATACTAACAGTCACCCTCATACAGTTGCAGATCGACAAAAAGACAGCCAGCCAGCCATAGTTGTAAACTGAGATGCAGATGTACAGAACCTTGTTAATCCACCTTCAGAGAGGGAGTCGATCTTTGGGTCCTGCGAACCTGTATGACAAGAAAGAGAGTCAATACATGTATAGAAACTGAATGATCACTTACCTGTTACACAGCTGCATACGAACAGTCACCCTCTTACAGTTGCAGATTGAAAGAAAGTCAGCCAGCCAGTCATAGTTGAAAACGAAGATGCAGATGTACAGAACGTTGTTAGTCCACCTTCAGAAAGGGATTCGATCAGGGGTCCTGCGAAGCTGTATGAGAAGAAACAAAGTCAATACATGTATAGAAACTGAATGAACACTTACCTGTTACACAACTGTATGCGAACAGTCAGCCTAATACAGCTGCAGATGGACGCAAAGCCAGCCAGCCAGCCATAGTTGTAAACGGTGATGCAGATGTATAGAACCTTCTTACTCCACCTTCAGAGAGGGAGTCGATCATGGGGGTTTGCGAACCTGTATGACAAGAAAGAGTCAATACATGTATAGAAACTGAATGATCACTTACCTGTTAAAAAGCTGCATACCAACAGTTAGCCTCCTACTGTTGCAGATCATCAGAACATCAGCCAGCCAATGTTCCAGATGGAGATGCAGACAACCACATACATTTGCAGAAGGCAAGTCCCTTGTTGTGTGCATCCAGCTTCAAAGTGAGCCAGTCGTGAGGTCCTGTGAACCTGTATGACAAGAAAAAGAGTCAATACATGTATAGAAACTGAATGATCACTTACCTGTTACACAGATCCATATGAACAGTAACCCTCATAAAGTTACAGATTGACAGAAAGTCAGCCAGCCAGCCATAGTTGTAAATGAAGATGCAGATGCACAGAACCTTGTTAATCCACCTTCAGAGAGGGAGTCGATCTTGGGGTCCTGCGAACCTGTATGACAAGAAAGAGTGTCAATACTTGTATAGAAACTGAATGATCACTTACCTATTACACAGCTGCATATGAACAGTAACCCTCATACAGTTACAGATCGACAGAAAGTCAGCCAGCCAGCCATAGTTGTAAACGAAGATGCAGTTGTACAGAACCTTGTTAGTCCACCTTCAGAGAGGGAGTCGATCTTGGGGTCCTGTGAACCTGTATGACAAGAAAGAGAGTCAATACATGTATAGAAACTGAATGATCACTTACCTGTTACACAGCTGCATGTGAACAGTCACCCTCATACAGTTGCAGGTCGACACAAAGTCAGCAAGCCAGCCATATTTGTCAACTGAGATGCGGATGTACAGAACCTTGTTAATCCACCTTCAGAGAGGGAGTCGATATTGGGGTCCTGTGCACCTGTATGACAAGAGAGTCAATACATGTATAGAAACTGAATGATCACTTACCTGTTACACAGCTGCATACGAACAGTCAGCCTCCTACTGTTGCAGTTCATCAGAACATCAGCCAGCCAATGTTCCAGATGGAGATGCAGACAACCACATACATTTGCAGAAGGCAAGTCCCTTGTTGTGTGCATCCAGCTTCAAAGTGAGCCAGTCGTGAGGTTCTGTGAACCTGTATGACAAGAAAGAGAGTCAATACATGTATAAAAACAGAATGATCACTTACCTGTTACACAGCTGCATACGAACAGTCACCCTCATACAGTTGAAGATCAACAGAAAGTCTGCCAGCCAGCGATAGTTGTCAACTGAGATGCAGATATACAGAACCTTGTTAATACACCTTCAGAGAGGGAGTCGATCTTGGCGTCCTGTGAACCTGTATGACAAGAAAGAGAGTCAATACATGTATAGAAACTGAATGATCACTTACCTGTTACACAGGTTCTGTACACTCCTTCAGAGAAGGAGTCTATCTTGGGGTCCTGCGAACCTGTATGACAAGAAAGAGAGTCAATACATCTATAGAAATTGAATGATCACTTACCTGTTACACAGCTGCATACGAACAGTCACCCTCATACATTTGCAGATTGACAGAAAGTCAGCCAACCAGCCACAGTTGTCAACTGAGATGCAGATGTACAGAACCTTGTTAATACACCTTCAGAGAGGGAGTCGATCTTGGCGTCCTGTGAACCTGTATGACAAGAAAGAGTCAATACATGTATAGAAACTGAATGATCACTTACCTGTTACACAGCTGTATACGAACAGTCACCCTTGTACAGTTGCAGATCGACAGAAAGTCAATCAGCCATCCATAGTTGTAAATGAAGATGCAGATGTACAGAACCTTGTTAATCCACCTTCAGGGAGGGAGTCGATATTGGGGTCCGGCAGACCTGTATGACAGGAAAGAGAGTCAATTCATGTATAGAATCTGAAAGATCACTTACCTGTTACACAGCTGTATGCGATCAGTCAGCCTAATACAGTTGCAGATCGACAGAAAGTCAGCCAGCCAGCCATAGTTGTAAACTGAGATGCAGATGTACAGAACCTTGGTAATCCACCTTCAGAGAGGGAGTCGATCTTGGGGTCCTGTGAAACTGTATAACAAGAAAGAGAGTCAATACATGTATAGAAACTGAATGATCACTTACCTGTTAAAAAGCTGCATACCAACAGTTAGCCTCCTACTGTTGCAGATCATCAGAACATCAGCCAGCCAATGTTCCAGATGGAGATGCAGACAACCACATACATTTGCAGAAGGCAAGTCCCTTGTTGTGTGCATCCAGCTTCAAAGTGAGCCAGTCGTGAGGTCCTGTGAACCTGTATGACAAGAAAGAGAGTCAATACATGTATAGAAACTGAATGATCACTTACCTGTTACACAGCTGCATACGAACAGTCACCCTCATACAGTTGCAGATCGACAGAAAGTCAGCCAACCAGCCACAGTTGTCAACTGAGATGCAGATGTACAGAACCTTCTTAATCCACCTTCAGAGAGGGAGTCGATCTTGGGGTCCTGCGAACCTGTATGACAAGAAAGAGAGTCAAAACATGTACAGAAACTGAATGATCACTTACCTGTTACACAGGTTCTGTACACTGCTTCAGAGAAGGAGTCGATCTTGGGGTCCTGCGAACCTGTATGACAAGAAAGAGAGTCAAAACATGTATAGAAATTGAATGATCACTTACCTGTTACACAGCTGCATACGAACAGTCAGCCTCCTACTGTTGCAGATCATCAGAACATCAGCCAGCCAATGTTCCAGATGGAGATGCAGACAACCACATACATTTGCAGAAGGCAAGTCTCTTGTTGTGTGCATCCAGCTTTAAAGTGAGCTAGTCGTGAGGTCCTGTTAACCTGTATGACAAGAAAGAGAGTCAATACATGTATAGAAACTGAATGATCACTTACCTATTACACAGCTGCATATGAACAGTAACCCTCATACAGTTACAGATCGACAGAAAGTCAGCCAGCCAGCCATAGTTGTAAACGAAGATGCATTTGTACAGAACCTTGTTAGTCCACCTTCAGAGAGGGAGTCGATCTTGGGGTCCTGCGAACCTGTATGACAAGAAAGAGAGTCAATACATGTATAGAAACTGAATGATCACTTACCTGTTACACAGCTGCATGTGAACAGTCACCCTCATACAGTTGCAGGTCGACACAAAGTCAGCAAGCCAGCCATATTTGTCAACTGAGATGCGGATGTACAGAACCTTGTTAATCCACCTTCAGAGAGGGAGTCGATATTGGGGTCTTGTGCACCTGTATGACAAGAGCGTCAATACATGTATAGAAATTGAATGATCACTTACCTGTTACACAGCTGCATACGAACAGTCAACCTAATACAGTTGCAGATGAATGGAAAGCCAGCCAGCCAGCCATAGTTGTAAAATGAGATGCAGATGTACAGAACCTTGTAAATCCACCTTCAGAGAGGGAGTCGATCTTGGCATCCTGTGAACCTGTAAGACAAGAAAGAGAGTCAGTACATGTATAGAAACTGAATGATCACTTACCTGTTACACAGCTGCATACGAACATTCACCCTCATACAGTTGCAGATCGACAGAAAGTCAGCCAACCAGCCACAGTTGTCAACTGAGATGCAGATGTACAGAACCTTCTTAATTCACCTTCAGATAGGGAGTCGATCTTGGGGTCCTGCGAACCTGTATGACAAGAAAGAGAGTCAAAACATGTACAGAAACTGAATGATTACTTACCTGTTACACAGGTTCTGTACACTGCTGCAGAGAAGGAGTCGATCTTGGGGTCCTGCGAACCTGTATGACAAGAAAGAGAGTCAAAACATGTATAGAAACTGAATGATCACTTACCTGTTACACAGCTGCATACGAACAGTCAGCCTCCTACTGTTGCAGATCATCAGAACATCAGCCAGCCAATGTTCCAGATGGAGATGCAGACAACCACATACATTTGCAGAAGGCAAGTCCCTTGTTGTGTGCATCCAGCTTCAAAGTGAGCCAGTCGTGAGGTCCTGTGAACCTGTATGACAAGAAAGAGAGTCAATACATGTATAAAAACTGAATGATCACTTACCTGTTACACAGCTGCATACGAACAGTCACCCTCATACAGTTGAAGATCAACAGAAAGTCTGCCAGCCAGCGATAGTTGTCAACTGAGATGCAGATGTACAGAACCTTGTTAATACACCTTCAGAGAGGGAGTCGATCTTGGCGTCCTGTGAACCTGTATGACAAGAAAGAGAGTCAATACATGTATAGAAACTGAATGATCACTTACCTGTTACACAGGTTCTGTACACTCCTTCAGAGAAGGAGTCTATCTTGGGGTCCTGCGAACCTGTATGACAAGAAAGAGAGTCAATACATGTATAGAATCTGAAAGATCACTTACCTGTTACACAGCTGTATGCGATCAGTCAGCCTAATACAGTTGCAGATCGACAGAAAGTCAGCCAACCAGCCACAGTTGTCAACTGAGATGCAGATGTACAGAACCTTCTTAATTCACCTTCAGATAGGGAGTCGATCTTGGGGTCCTGCGAACCTGTATGACAAGAAAGAGAGTCAAAACATGTACAGAAACTGAATGATTACTTACCTGTTACACAGGTTCTGTACACTGCTGCAGAGAAGGAGTCGATCTTGGGGTCCTGCGAACCTGTATGACAAGAAAGAGAGTCAAAACATGTATAGAAACTGAATGATCACTTACCTGTTACACAGCTGCATACGAACAGTCAGCCTCCTACTGTTGCAGATCATCAGAACATCAGCCAGCCAATGTTCCAGATGGAGATGCAGACAACCACATACATTTGCAGAAGGCAAGTCCCTTGTTGTGTGCATCCAGCTTCAAAGTGAGCCAGTCATGAGGTCCTGTGAACCTGTATGACAAGAAAGAGAGTCAATATATGTATAAAAACAGAATGATCACTTACCTGTTACACAGCTGCATACGAACAGTCACCCTCATACAGTTGCAGATCGACAGCAAGTCAGCCAACCAGCCATAGTTGTAAATGGAGATAAAGATGTAAAGAACCTAGTTAATCCACCTTCAGAGAGGGAGTTGATCTTGGGGTCCTGCGAAACTGTATGACAAGAAAGAGAGTCAATACATGTATAGAAACTGAATGATCACTTACCTGTTACACAGGTTCTGTACACTCCTTCAGAGAAGGAGTCGATCTTAGGGTCCTGCGAACCTGTATGACAAGAAAGAGAGTCAATACATGTATAGAAACTGAATGATCACTTACCTGTTACACAGCTGTATACGAAGAGTCAGCCTCCTACTGTTGCAGATCATCAGAACATCAGCCAGCCAATGTTCCAGATGGAGATGCAGACAACCACATACATTTGCAGAAGGCAAGTCCCTTGTTGTGTGCATCCAGCTTCAAAGTGAGCCAGTCGTGAGGTCCTATGAACCTCTATGACAAGAAAGAGAGTCAATACATGTATAGAAACTGAATGATCACTTACCTGTTACACAACTGTATGCGAACAGTCAGCCTCATACAGTTACAGATTGACTGAAAGTCAGCACGGCCAGCCATAGTTGGAAACGAAGATGCAGATGTAAAGAACCTTGTCAGTCCACCTTCAGAAAGGGATTCGATCTTGGGGTCCGGCGAACCTGTATGAGAAGACAGAGAGTCAATACATGTATAGAAACTGAATGATCACTTACCAGTTACACAGATGCATACGAAAAATCAGCCTCCTACTGTTGCAGATCATCAGAACATGAGCCAGCCAATGTTCCAGATGGAGATGCAGACAACCACATACATTTGCAGAAGGCAAGTCCCTTGTTGTGTGCATCCAGCTTCAAAGTGAGCCAGTCGTGATGTCCTGTGAACCTGTATGACAAGAAAGAGAGTCAATACATGTATAGAAACTGAATGATCACTTACCTGTTACACAACTGTATGCGAACAGTCAGCCTCATACAGTTACAGATTGACTGAAAGTCAGCCAGCCAGCCATAGTTGTAAATGAAGATGAAGATGTATAGAACCTTGTTAATCCACCTTCAGAGAGGGAGTTGATTTTGGGGTCCTGCAAACCTGTATGACAAGAAAGAGAGTCAATACATGTATAGAAACTGAGTGATCAGTTACCTGTTACACAGCTGCATACGAACAGTCACCCTCATACAGTTGCAGATTGACAGAAAGTCAGCCAACCAGCCATAGTTGTCAACTGAGATGCAGATGTACAGAACCTTGTTAATCCACCTTCAGAAAGGGAGTCGATCTTGGGGTCCTGTGAACCTGTATGACAAGAAAGAGTCAATACATGTATAGAAACTGAATGATCACTTACCTGTTACACAGCGGCATACGAACAGTCACCCTCGTACAGTTGCAGATCGACAGAAAGTCAATCAGCCATCCATAGTTGTAAACGAAGATGCAGATGTACAGAACCTTGTTAATCCACCTTCAGAGAGGGAGTCGATCTTGGGGTCCTGCGAACCTGTATGACAAGAAAGAGTGTCAATACATGTATAGAAACTGAGTGATCACTTACCTGTTACACAGATCCATATGAACAGTCACCTTCATACAGTTGCAGATCGAAAGAAAGTCAGCCAGCCAGCCATAGTTTTAAATGGTAATGCAGATGTATAGAACCTTCTTAGTCCACCTTCAGAGAGGGAGTCGATCATGGGGGCTTGCGAACCTGTATGACAAGAAAGAGTGTCAATACATGTATAGAAACTGAATGATCACTTACCTG
Organism: Salminus brasiliensis; assembly: GCF_030463535.1. Taxonomy (NCBI): domain Eukaryota; kingdom Metazoa; phylum Chordata; class Actinopteri; order Characiformes; family Bryconidae; genus Salminus; species Salminus brasiliensis. Next base: position 21,079,884 of record NC_132894.1, on the reverse strand, counting down.
TTACAAAGATGCATACGAACAGTCAGCCTCCTACTGTTGCAGATCATCAGAACATCAGCCAGCCAATTTTCCAGATGGAGATGCAGACAATCACATACATTTGCAGAAGGCAAGTCTCTTGTTGTGTGCATCCAGCTTTAAAGTGAGCCAGTCGTGAGGTCATGTGAACCTGTATGACAAGAAAGAGAGTCAATACATGTATAGAAACTGAAAGATCACTTACCTGTTACACAACTGTGTGCGAACAGTCACCCTCGTACAGTTGCAGATCGACAGAAAGTCAATCAGCCATCCATAGTTGTAAACGAAGATGCAGATGTACAGAACCTTCTTAATCCACCTTCAGAGAGGGAGTTGATCTTGGGGTCCGGCTGAACCTGTATGACAAGAAAGAGTGTCAATACATGTATAGAAACTCAATGATCACTTACCTGTTACACAGTTGCATACAAACGTCACCCTCATACAGTTGCAGATCGACAGAAAGTCAGCCAGCCAGCCATAGTTGTAAATGAAGATGCAGATGTACAGAACCTTGTTAATCCACCTTCAGAGAGGGAGTCGATCTTGGGGTTCTGCGAACTTGTATGACAAGAAAGAGTGTCAATACATGTATAGAAACTGAATGATCACTTACATATTAAACAGCTGCATATAAACAGTAACCCTCATACAGTTACAGATCGACAGAAAGTCAGCAAGCCAGCCATAGTTGTAAACGAAGATGCAGTTGTACAGAACCTTGTTAGTCCACCTTCAGAGAGGGAGTCGATCTTGGGGTCCTGCGAACTTGTATGACAAGAAAGAGAGTCAATACATGTATGGAAACTGAATGATCACTTACCTGTTACACAGCTGCATGTGAACAGTCACCCTCATACAGTTGCAGGTCGATAGAAAGTCAGCCAGCCAGCCATATTTGTCAGCTGAGATGCGGATGTACAGAACCTTGTTAATCCACCTTCAGAGAGGGAGTCGATCTTGGGGTCCTGCGAACCTGTATGACAAGAAAGAGAGTCAATACATGTATAGAAACTGAATGATCACTTACCTGTTACACAGCTGCATACGAACAGTCAGCCTCCTACTGTTGCAGATCATCAGAACATCAGCCAGCCAAAGTTCCAGATGGAGATGCAGACAAACACATACATTTGCAGAAGGCAAGTCCCTTGTTGTGTGCATCCAGTTTCAAACTGAGCCAGTCGTGAGGTCCTGTGAACCTGTATGACAAGAAAGAGAGTGAATACATGTATAAAAACAGAATGATCACTTACCTGTTACACAGCTGCATACGAACAGTCACCCTCATACAGTTGCAGATCGACAGAAAGTCAGCCAACCAGCCATAGTTGTAAATGAAGATGAAGATGTAAAGAACCTAGTTAATCCACCTTTAGAGAGGGAGTTGATCTTAGGGTCCTACGAACCTGTATGACAAGAAAGAGAGTCAATACATGTATAGAAACTGAATGATCACTTACCTGTTACAAAGGTTCTATACACTGCTTCAGAGAAGGAGTCGATCTTGGGGTCCTGCGAACCTGTATGACAAGAAAGAGAGTAAAAACATGTATAGAAACTGAATGATCACTTACCTGTTACACAGCTGCATACGAACAGTCAGCCTCCTACTGTTGCAGATCATCAGAACATCAGCCAGCCAATGTTCCAGATGGAGATGCAGACAACCACATACATTTGCAGAAGGCAAGTCCCTTGTTGTGTGCATCCTGCTTTAAAGTGAGCCAGTCGTGAGGTCATGTGAACCTGTATGACAAGAAAGAGAGTCAATACATGTATAGAAACTGAAAGATCACTTACCTGTTACACAACTGTGTGCGAACAGTCACCCTCGTACAGTTGCAGATCGACAGAAAGTCAATCAGCCATCCATAGTTGTAAACGAAGATGCAGATGTACAGAACCTTCTTAATCCACCTTCAGAGAGGGAGTTGATCTTGGGGTCCGGCTGAACCTGTATGACAAGAAAGAGTGTCAATACATGTATAGAAACTCAATGGTCACTTACCTGTTACACAGTTGCATACAAACGTCACCCTCATACAGTTGCAGATCGACAGAAAGTCATCCAGCCAGCCATAGTTGTAAATGAAGATGCAGATGTACAGAACCTTGTTAATCCACCTTCAGGGAGGGAGTCGATCTTGGGGTTCTGCGAACTTGTATGACAAGAAAGAGTGTCAATACATGTATAGAAACTGAATGATCACTTACCTATTACACAGCTGCATATAAACAGTAACCCTCATACAGTTACAGATCGACAGAAAGTCAGCAAGCCAGCCATAGTTGTAAACGAAGATGCTGTTGTACAGAACCTTGTTAGTCCACCTTCAGAGAGGGAGTCGATCTTGGGGTCCTGCGAACTTGTATGACAAGAAAGAGAGTCAATACATGTATGGAAACTGAATGATCACTTACCTGTTACACAGCTGCATGTGAACAGTCACCCTCATACAGTTGCAGATCGACAGCAAGTCAGCCAACCAGCCATAGTTGTAAATGAAGATGAAGATGTAAAGAACCTAGTTAATCCACCTTTAGAGAGGGAGTTGATCTTAGGGTCCTGCGAACCTGTATGACAAGAAAGAGAGTCAGTACATGTATAGAAACTGAATGATCACTTACCTGTTACACAGGTTCTATACACTGCTTCAGAGAAGGAGTCGATCTTGGGGTCCTGCGAACCTGTATGACAAGAAAGAGAGTAAAAACATGTATAGAAACTGAATGATCACTTACCTGTTACACAGCTGCATACGAACAGTCAGCCTCCTACTGTTGCAGATCATCAGAACATCAGCCAGCCAATGTTCCAGATGGAGATGCAGACAACCACATACATTTGCAGAAGGCAAGTCCCTTGTTGTGTGCATCCAGCTTCAAAGTGAGCCAGTCGTGAGGTCCCGTGAACCTGTATGACAAGAAAGAGAGTCAATACATGTATAAAAACAGAATGATCACTTACCTGTTACACAGCTGCATACGAACAGTCACCCTCTCACAGTTGAAGATCAACAGAAAGTCTGCCAGCCAGCGATATTTGTCAACTGAGATGCAGATGTACAGAACCTTGTTAATACACCTTCAGAGAGGGAGTCGATCTTGGCGTCCTGTGAACCTGTATTACAAGAAAGAGAGTCAATACATGTATAGAAACTGAATGATCACTTACCTGTTACACAGGTTCTGTACACTCCTTCAGAGAAGGAGTCGATCTTGGGGTCCTGCGAACCTGTATGACAAGAAAGAGAGTCAATACATGTATAGAAACTGAATGATCACCTACCTGTTACACAGCTGCATACGAACAGTAAGCCTAATACAGTTGCAGATGGACGGAAAGCCAGACAGCCAGCCATAGTTGTCAACTGAGATGCAGATGTACAGAACCTTGTTAATCCACCTTCAGAAAGGGAGTCGATCTTGGAGTCCTGTGAACCTGTATGACAAGAAAGAGTCAATACATGTATAGAAACTGAATGATCACTTACCTGTTACACAGCTGCATACGAACAGTCAGCCTAATACAGTTGCAGATGGACGGAAAGCCAGACAGCCAGCCATAGTTGTCAACTGAGATGCAGATGTACAGAACCTTGATAATCCACCTTCAGAAAGGGAGTCGATCTTGGGGTCCTGTGAACCTGTATGACAAGAAAGAGAGTCAATACATGTATAGAAACTGAATGATCACTTACCTGTTACACAGCTGTATACGAACAGTCACCCTCGTACAGTTGCAGATCGACAGAAAGTCAATCAGCCATCCAAAGTTGTAAACGAAGATGCAGATGTACAGAACCTTGTTAATCCACCTTCAGAGAGGGAGTCAATCTTGGGGTCCTGCGAACCTGTATGACAAGAAAGAGAGTCAATACATGTATAGAAACTGAATGATCACTTACCTGTTACACAGCTGCATACGAACAGTCAGCCTCCTACTGTTGCAGATCATCAGAACATCAGCCAGCCAATGTTCTAGATGGAGATGCAGACAACCACATACATTTGCAGAAGGCAAGTCCCTTGTTGTGTGCATCCAGCTTCAAAGTGAGCCAGTCGTGAGGTCCTGTGAACCTGTATGACAAGAAAGAGAGTCAATACATGTATAAAAACAGAATGATCACTTACCTGTTACACAGCTACATACGAACAGTCACCCTCATACAGTTGCAGATCGACAGAAAGTCAGCCAACCAGCCATAGTTGTAAATGAAGATGAAGATGTAAAGAACCTAGTTAATCCACCTTTAGAGAGGGAGTTGATCTTAGGGTCCTGCGAACCTGTATGACAAGAAAGAGAGTCAATACATGTATAGAAACTGAATGATCACTTACCTGTTACACAGGTTCTGTACACTGCTTCAGAGAAGGAGTCGATCTTGGGGTCCTGCGAACCTGTATGACAAGAAAGAGAGTCAAAACATGTATAGAAACTGAATGATCACTTACCTGTTACACAGCTGCATACGAACAGTCAGCCTCCTACTGTTGCAGATCATCAGAACATCAGCCAGCAAATGTTCCAGATGGAGATGCAGACAACCACATACATTTGCAGAAGGCAAGTCCCTTGTTGTGTGCATCCAGCTTTAAAGTGAGCCAGTCGTGAGGTCATGTGAACCTGTATGACAAGAAAGAGAGTCAATACATGTATAGAAACTGAAAGATCACTTACCTGTTACACAACTGTGTGCGAACAGTCACCCTCGTACAGTTGCAGATCGACAGAAAGTCAATCAGCCATCCATAGTTGTAAACGAAGATGCAGATGTACAGAACCTTCTTAATCCACCTTCAGAGAGGGAGTTGATCTTGGGGTCCGGCTGAACCTGTATGACAAGAAAGAGTGTCAAAACATGTATAGAAACTCAATGGTCACTTACCTGTTACACAGTTGCATACAAACGTCACCCTCATACAGTTGCAGATCGACAGAAAGTCAGCCAGCCAGCCATAGTTGTAAATGAAGATGCAGATGTACAGAACCTTGTTAATCCACCTTCAGGGAGGGAGTCGATCTTGGGGTTCTGCGAACTTGTATGACAAGAAAGAGTGTCAATACATGTATAGAAACTGAATGATCACTTACCTATTACACAGCTGCATATAAACAGTAACCCTCATACAGTTACAGATCGACAGAAAGTCAGCAAGCCAGCCATAGTTGTAAACGAAGATGCTGTTGTACAGAACCTTGTTAGTCCACCTTCAGAGAGGGAGTCGATCTTGGGGTCCTGCGAACTTGTATGACAAGAAAGAGAGTCAATACATGTATGGAAACTGAAAAATCACTTACCTGTTACACAGCTGCATACGAACAATCACCCTCATACAGTTGCAGATTGACAGAAAGTCAGCCAACCAGCCATAGTTGTAAATGAAGATGAAGATGTAAAGAACCTTGTTAATCCACCTTCATAGAGGGAGTTGATCTTGTGGTCCTGCGAACCTGTATGACAAGAAAGAGAGTCAATACATGTATAGAAACTGAATGATCACTTACCTGTTACACAACTGTATGCGAACAGTCAGCCAAATACAGTTGCAGATGGATGGAAAGCATGCCAGCCAGCCATAGTTGTCAACTGAGATGCAGATGTACAGAACCTTGTTAATCCACCTTCAGAGAGGTAGTCGATCTTGGGGTCCTGCGAACCAGTATGACAAGAAAGAGAGTCAATAAATGTATAGAAACTGAATGATCACTTACCTGTTACACAGCTGCATACGAACAGTCAGCCTCCTACTGTTGCAGATCATCAGAACATCAGCCAGCCAATGTTCCAGATGGAGATGCAGGCAACCACATAGATTTGCAGAAGGCAAGTCCCTTGTTGTGTGCATCCAGCTTCAAAGTGAGCCAGTCGTGAGGTCCTTTGAACCTGGATGACAAGAAAGAGAGTCAATACATGTATAAAAACTGAATGATCACTTACCTATTACACAGCTGCATACAAACAGTCACCCTCATACAGTTGCAGATGGACGGAAAGCCAGCCAGTCAGCCATAGTTGTAAAATGAGATGCAGATCTACAGAACCATGTTAATCCACCTTCAGAGAGGGAGTCGATCTTGGGATCCTGCGAACCTGTATAACAAGAAAGAGTGTCAATACATGTACAGAAACTGAATGATCACTTACCTGTTACACAGATGCATAAGAACAGTCACCCTCATACAGTTGCAGATCGACAGAAAGTCAGCCAGCCAGCCATAGTTGTAAACTGAGATGCAGATGTACAGAACCTTGACAATCCACCTTCAGAGAGGGAGTCGATCTTGGGGTCCTGTGAAACTGTATGACAAGAAAGAGAGTCAATACATGTATAGAAACTGGATGATTACTTACCTGTTAAAAAGCTGCATACGAACAGATACCCTCCTACTGTTGCAGATCATCAGAACATCAGCCAGCCAATGTTCCAGATGGAGATGCAGACAACCACATACATCTGCAGAAGGCAAGTCCCTGGATGTGTGCATCCAGCTTCAAAGTGAGCCAGTCGTGAGGTCCTGCGAACCTGTATGACAAGAAAGAGTCAATACATGTATAGAAACTGAATGATCACTTACCTGTTACACAGCTGTATGCGATCAGTCAGCCTAATACAGTTGCAGATGGACGGAAAGCCAGCCAGTCAGCCATAGTTGTAAAATGAGATTCAGATCTACAGAATCTTGTTAATCCACCTTCAGAGAGGGAGTCGATCTTGGGGTCCTGTGAACCTGTATGACAAGAAAGAGAGTCAATACATGTATAGAAACTGAATGATCACTTACCTTCTAAAAAGCTGCATACGAACAGTTAGCCTCCTACAGTTGCAGATCATGAGAACATCAGCCAGCCAATGTTCCAGATGGAGATGTAGACAACCACATACATCTGCAGAAGGCAAGTCCCTGGTTGTGTGCATCCAGCTTCAAAGTGAGCCAGTCGTGAGGTCCTGCGAACCTGTATGACAAGAAAGAGAGTCAAAACATGTATAGAAACTGAATGATCACTTACCTGTTACACAGATGCATAAGAACAGTCACCCTCATACAGTTGCAGATCGACAGAAAGTCAGCCAGCCAGCCATAGTTGTCAACTGAGACGCAGATGTACAGAACCTTGTTAATCCACCTTCAGAGTGGTAGTAGATCTTGGGGTCCTGCGAACCTATATGACAAGAAAGAAAGTCAATACATGTATAGAAACTGAATGATCACTTACCTGTTACACAGCTGCATACGAACAGTCACCCTCATACAGTTGAAGATCAACAGAAAGTCTGTCAGCCAGCGATAGTTGTCAACTGAGATGCAGATGTACAGAACCTTGTTAATCCACCTTCAGAGAGGGAGTCGATCTTGGCGTCCGGTGAACCTGTATGACAAGAAAGAGAGTCAATACATGTATAGAAACTGAATGATCACTTACCTGTTACACAGCTGTATGCGATCAGTCAGCCTAATACAGTTGCAGATGGACGGAAAGCCAGCCAGTCAGCCATAGTTGTAAAATGAGATGCAGATCTACAGAACCTTGTTAATCCACCTTCAGAGAGGGAGTCGATCTTGGGGTCCGGTGAACCTGTATGACAAGAAAGAGAGTCAATACATGTATAGAAACTGAATGATCACTTACCTGTTACACAGCTGTATGCGATCAGTCAGCCTAATACAGTTGCAGATGGACGGAAAGCCAGCCAGTCAGCCATAGTTGTAAAATGAGATGCAGATCTACAGAACCTTGTTAATCCACCTTCAGAGAGGGAGTCGATCTTGGGGTCCTGTGAACCTGTATGACAAGAAAGAGAGTCAATACATGTATAGAAACTGAATGATCACTTACCTTCTAAAAAGCTGCATACGAACAGTTAGCCTCCTACAGTTGCAGATCATGAGAACATCAGCCAGCCAATGTTCCAGATGGAGATGTAGACAACCACATACATCTGCAGAAGGCAAGTCCCTGGTTGTGTGCATCCAGCTTCAAAGTGAGCCAGTCGTGAGGTCCTGCGAACCTGTATGACAAGAAAGAGAGTCAAAACATGTATAGAAACTGAATGATCACTTACCTGTTACACAGATGCATAAGAACAGTCACCCTCATACAGTTGCAGATCGACAGAAAGTCAGCCAACCGGCCATAGTTGTCAGCTGAGATGCAGATGTAACAAACCTTGTTAATCCACTTTCAGAAAGGGAGTCGATCTTGGGGTCCTGCGAACCTGTATGACAAGAAAGAGTCAATACATGTATAGAAACTGAATGATCACTTACCTGTTACACAGCTGCATACGAACAGTCACCCTCATACAGTTGCAGATCGACAGAAAGTCAATCAGCCATCCATAGTTGTAAACGAAGATGCAGATGTACAGAACCTTGTTAATCCACCTTCAGAGAGGGAGTCGATCTTGGCGTCCTGTGAACCTGTATGACAAGAAAGAGAGTCAATACATGTATAGAAACTGAATGATCACTTACCTGTTACACAGCTGGATACGAACAGTCAGCCTCCTACTGTTGCAGATCATCAGAACATCAGCCAGCCAATGTTCCAGATGGAGATACAGACAACCACTTACATTTGCAGAAGGCAAGTCCCTTGTTGTGTGCATCCACCTTCAAAGTGAGCCAGTCGTGAGGTCCTGTGAACCTGTATGACAAGAAAGAGAGTCAATACATGTATAAAAACAGAATGATCACTTACCTGTTACACAGCTGCATACGAACAATCACCCTCATACAGTTGCAGATTGACAGAAAGTCAGCCAACCAGCCATAGTTGTAAATGAACATGAAGATGTAAAGAACCTTGTTAATCCACCTTCATAGAGGGAGTTGATCTTGGGGTCCTGCGAACCTGTATGACAAGAAAGAGAGTCAATACATGTATAGAAACTGAATGATCACTTACCTGTTACACAGGTTCTGTACACTCCTTCAGAGAAGGAGTCGATCTTTGGGTCCTGCGAACCTGTATGACAAGAAAGAGAGTGAATACATGTATAGAAACTGAATGATCACTTACCTGTTACACAACTGTATGCGAACAGTCAGCCAAATACAGTTGCAGATGGATGGAAAGCATGCCAGCCAGCCATAGTTGTCAACTTAGATGCAGATGTACAGAACCTTGTTAATCCACCTTCAGAGAGGTAGTCGATCTTGGGGTCCTGCGAACCTGTATGACAAGAAAGAGAGTCAATACATGTATAAAAACTGAATGATCACTTACCTATTACACAGCTGCATACGAACAGTCACTCTCATACAGTTGCAGATCAACAGAAAGTCAGCCAGCCAGCCATAGTTGTCAACTGAGACGCAGATGTAACGAAACTTGTTAATCCACCTTCAGAGAGGGAGTCGATCTTGGGGTCCTGCGAACCTGTATAACAAGAAAGAGTATCAATACATGTACAGAAACTGAATGATCACTTACCTGTTACACAGATGCATAAGAACAGTCACCCTCATACAGTTGCAGATCGACAGAAAGTCTTTCAGCCAGCGATAGTTGTCAACTGAGATGCAGATGTACAGAACCTTGTTAATCCACCTTCAGAGAGGGAGTCGATCTTGGCGTCCTGTGAACCTGTATGACAAGAAAGAGAGTCAATACATGTATAGAAACTGAATGATCACTTACCTGTTACACAGCTGTATGCGATCAGTCAGCCTAATACAGTTGCAGATGGACGGAAAGCCAGCCAGTCAGCCATAGTTGTAAAATGAGATGCAGATCTACAGAACCTTGTTAATCCACCTTCAGAGAGGGAGTCGATCTTGGGGTCCTGTGAACCTGTATGACAAGAAAGAGTGTCAATACATGTACAGAAACTGAATGATCACTTACCTGTTACACAGCTGCATACGAACAGTCACCTTCATACAGTTGCAGATCGACAGAAAGTCAGCCAGCCAGCCATAGTTGTAAACTGAGATGCAGATGTACAGAACCTTGAAAATCCACCTTCAGAGATGGAGTCGATCTTGGGGTCCTGTGAAACTGTATGACAAGAGAGAGAGTCAATACATGTATAGAAACTGGATGATTACTTACCTGTTAAAAAGCTGCATACGAACAGATACCCTCCTACTGTTGCAGATCATCAGAACATCAGCCAGCCAATGTTCCAGATGGAGATGCAGACAACCACATACATCTGCAGAAGGCAAGTCCCTGGATGTGTGCATCCAGCTTCAAAGTGAGCCAGTCGTGAGGTCCTGCGAAACTGTATGACAAGAAAGAGTCAATACATGTATAAAAACTGAATGATCACTTACCTATTACACAGCTGCATACGAACAGTCACCCTCATACAGTTGCAGATCGACAGAAAGTCAGCCAGCCAGCCATAGTTGTCAACTGAGACGCAGATGTAACGAAACTTGTTAATCCACCTTCAGAGAGGGAGTCGATCTTGGGGTCCTGCGAACCTGTATAACAAGAAAGAGTGTCAATACATGTACAGAAACTGAATGATCACTTACCTGTTACACAGATGCATAAGAACAGTCACCCTAATACAGTTGCAGATCGACAGAAAGTCAATCAGCCATCCAATGTTCCAGATGGAGATGTAGACAACCACATACATCTGCAGAAGGCAAGGACCTGGTTGTGTGCATCCAGCTTCAAAGTGAGCCAGTCGTGAGGTCCTGCGAACCTGTATGACAAGAAAGAGAGTCAATACATGTATAGAAACTGAATGATCACTTACCTGTTACACAGCTGCATACGAAAAGTCACCCTCATGCAGTTGCAGATCGACAGAAAGTCAGCCAACCACCCATAGTTGTGAACTGAGATGTAGATGTACAGAAACTTGTTAATCCACCTTCAGAGAGGAAGTCGATCTTGGGGTCCTGCGAACCTGTATGACAAGAAAGAGTGTCAATACATGTATAGAAACTGAATGATCACTTACCTGTTACACAGCTGCAAACGAACAATCACCCTCATACAGTTGCAGATTGACAGAAAGTCAGCCAACCAGCCATAGTTGTAAATGAAGATGAAGATGTAAAGAACCTTGTTAATCCACCTTCAGAGAGGGAGTTGATCTTGGGGTCCTGCGAACCTGTATGACAAGAAAGAGAGTCAATACATGTATAGAAACCGAATGATCACTTACCTGTTACACAGGTTCTGTACACTCCTTCAGAGAAGGAGTCGATCTTGGGGTCCTGCGAACATGTATGACAAGAAAGAGAGTCAATACATGTATAGAAACTGAATGATCACTTACCTGTTACACAGATGCATACGAACAGTCAGCCTCCTACTGTTGCAGATCTTTAGAACATTAGCCAGCCAATGTTCCAGATGGAGATGCAGACAACCACATACATTTGCAGAAGGCAAGTCTCTTGTTGTGTGCATCCAGCTTTAAAGTGAGCCAGTCGTGAGGTCCTGTGAACCTGTATGACAAGAAAGAGAGTCAATACATGTATAGAAACAGAATGATCACTTACCTGTTACATAGATGCATAAGAACAGTCACCCTCATACAGTTGCAGATCGACAGAAAGTCAGCCAGCCAGCCATAGTTGTAAACTGAGATGCAGATGTACAGGAACCTTGATAATCCACCTTCAGAGAGGGAGTCGATCTTGGGGTTCTGTGAACCTGTATTACAAGAAAGAGAGTCAAAACGTATAGAAACTGAATGATCACTTACCTGTTACACAGCTGCATACGAACAGTCACCCTCATAAAGTTGCAGATCGACAGAAAGTCAATCAGCCATCCATAGTTGTAAACGAAGATGCAGATGTACAGAACCTCCTTAATCCACCTTCAGAGAGGGAGTCGATCTTGGGGTCCTGCGAACCTGTATGACAAGAAAGAGTGTCAATACATGTATAGAAACTGAATGATCACTTACCTGTTACACAGCTGCATACGAACAGTCAGCCTCCTACTGTTGCAGATCATTAGAACATCAGCCAGCCAATGTTCCAGATGGAGATAGAGACAACCACATACATTTGCAGAAGGCAAGTCCCTTGTTGTGTGCATCCAGCTTCAAAGTGAGCCAGTCGTGAGGTCCTGTGAACCTGTATGACAAGAAAGAGAGTCAATACATGTATAAAAACAGAATGATCACTTACCTGTTACACAGCTGCATACGAACAATCACCCTCATACAGTTGCAGATTGACAGAAAGTCAGCCAACCAGCCATAGTTGTAAATGAGAATGTAAAGAACCTTGTTAATCCACCTTCATAGAAGGAGTTGATCTTGGGGTCCTGCGAACCTGTATGACAAGAAAGAGAGTCAATACATGTATAGAAACTGAATGATCACTTACCTGTTACACAGGTTCTGTACACTCCTTCAGAGAAGGAGTCGATCTTTGGGTCCTGCGAACTTGTATGACAAGAAAGAGAGTGAATACATGTATAGAAACTGAATGATCAATTACCTGATACACAGCTGCATACGAAAAGTCGCCCTCATGCAGTTGCAGATAGACAGAAAGTCAGCCAACCACCCATAGTCGTGAACTGAGATGCAGATGTACAGAAACTTGTTAATCCACCTTCAGAGAGGAAGTCGATCTTGGGGTCCTGCGAACCTGTATGACAAGAAAGAGTGTCAATACATGTATAGAAACTGAATGATCACTTACCTGTTACACAGCTGCATACGAACAATCACCCTCATACAGTTGTAGATTGACAGAAAGTCAGCCAACCAGCCATAGTTGTAAATGAAGATGAAGATGTAAAGAACCTTGTTAATCCACCTTCAGAGAGGGAGTTGATCTTGGGGTCCTGCGAACCTGTATGACAAGAAAGAGAGTCAATACATGTATAGAAACCGAATGATCACTTACCTGTTACACAGGTCCTGTACACTCCTTCAGAGAAGGAGTCGATCTTGGGGTCCTGCGAACATGTATGACAAGAAAGAGAGTCAATACATGTATAGAAACTGAATGATCACTTACCTGTTACACAGATGCATACGAACAGTCAGCCTCCTACTGTTGCAGATCTTTAGAACATTAGCCAGCCAATGTTCCAGATGGAGATGCAGACAACCACATACATTTGCAGAAGGCAAGTCTCTTGTTGTGTGCATCCAGCTTTGAAGTGAGCCAGTCGTGAGGTCCTGTGAACCTGTATGACAAGAAAGAGAGTCAATACATGTATAGAAACTGAATGATCACTTACCTGTTACACAGCTGCATACGAACTGTCAGCCTAATACAGTTGCAGATGGACGGAAAGCCAGCCAGCCAGCGATAGTTGTCAACTGAGATGCAGATGTACAGAACCTTGTAAATCCACCTTCAGAGAGGTAGTCGATCTTGGGGTCCTGCGAACCTGTATGACAAGAAAGAGAGTCAATACATGTATAGAAACGGAATGATCACTTACCTGTTACACAGCTGCATACGAACAGTCAGCCTCCTACTGTTGCAGATCATCAGACCATCAGCCAGCCAATGTTCCAGATGGAGATGCAGGCAACCACATAGATTTGCAGAAGGCAAGTCCCTTGTTGTGTGCATCCAGCTTCAAAGTGAGCCAGTCGTGAGGTCCTGTGAACCTGGATGACAAGAGAGAGAGTCAATACATGTATAAAAACTGAATGATCACTTACCTGTTACACAGCTGCATACGAACAGTCACCCTCATACAGTTGCAGATTGACAGAAAGTCAGCCAGTCAGCCATAGTTGTCAACTGAGATGCAGATGTAACGAAACTTGTTAATCCACCTTCAGAGAGGGAGTCGATATTGGGGTCCGGCAAACCTGTATGACAGGAAAGAGAGTCAATTCATGTATAGAAACTGAAAGATCACTTACCTGTTACACAGATGCATAAGAACAGTCACCCTCATACAGTTGCAGATCGACAGAAAGTCAATCAGCCATCCATAGTTGTAAAAGAAGATGCAGATGTACAGAACCTTCTCAATCCACCTTCAGAGAGGGAGTTGATCTTGGGGTCCTGTGAACCTGTATGACAAGAAAGAGAGTCAATACATGTATAGAAACTGAATGATCACTTACCTGTTACACAGCTGCATACGAACAGTCACCCTCATACAGTTGCAGATCGACAGAAAGTCAGCCAACCAGCCATAGATGTAAATGAAGATGAAGATGTAAAGAACCTAGTTAATCCACCTTCAGAGAGGGAGTTTATCTTGGGGTCCTGCGACACTGTATGACAAGAAAGAGAGTCAATACATGTATAGAAACTGAATGATCACTTACCTGTTACACAGGTTCTGTACACTCCTTCAGAGAAGGAGTCGATCTTGGGGTCCTGCGAACCTGTATGACAAGAAAGAGAGTCAAAACATGTATAGAAACTGAATGATCACTTACCTGTTACACAGGTTCTGTACACTCCTTCAGAGAAGGAGTCGATCTTGGGGTCCTGCGAACCTGTATGACAAGAAAGAGAGTCAAAACATGTATAGAAACTGAATGATCACTTACCTGTTACACAGGTTCTGTACACTCCTTCAGAGAAGGAGTCGATCTCGGCGTCCTGTGAACCTGTATGACAAGAAAGAGAGTCAATACATGTATAGAAACTGAATGATCACTTACCTGTTACACAGGTTCTGTACACTCCTTCAGAGAAGGAGTCGATCTTGGGGTCCTGCGAACCTGTATGACAAGAAAGAGAGTCAAAACATGTATAGAAACTGAATGATCACTTACCTGTTACACAGCTGCATACGAACAGTCAGCCTCCTACTGTTGCACATCATCAGAACATCAGCCAGCCAATGTTCCAGATGGAGATGCAGACAACCACATACATTTGCAGAAGGCAAGTCCCTTGTTGTGTGCATCCAGCTTCAAAGTGAGCCAGTCGTGAGGTCCTGTGAACCTGTATGACAAGAAAGAGAGTCAATACATGTATAAAAACAGAATGATCACTTACCTGTTACACAGCTGCATACGAACAGTCACCGTCATACAGTTGAAGATCAACAGAAAGTCTGCCAGCCAGCGATAGTTGTCAACTGAGATGCAGATGTACAGAACCTTGTTAATACACCTTCAGAGAGGGAGTCGATCTCGGCGTCCTGTGAACCTGTATGAAAAGAAAGAGAGTCAATACATGTATAGAAACTGAATGATCACTTACCTGTTACACAGGTTCTGTACACTCCTTCAGAGAAGGATTCGATCTTGGGGTCCTGCGAAGCTGTATGACAAGAAAGAGAGTCAATACATCTATAGAAATTGAATGATCACTTACCTGTTACACAGCTGCATACGAACAGTCACCCTCATACAGTTGCAGATTGACAGAAAGTCAGCCAACCAGCCACAGTTGTCAACTGAGATGCAGATGTACAGAACCTTGTTAATACACCTTCAGAGAGGGAGTCGATCTTGGCGTCCTGTGAACCTGTATGACAAGAAAGAGAGTCAATACATGTATAGAAACTGAATGATCACTTACCTGTTACACAGCTGCATACGAAAAGTCAGCCTAATACAGTTGCAGATGGACGGAAAGCCAGACAGCCAGCCATAGTTGTCAACAGAGATGCAGATGTACAGAACCTTGTTAATCCACCTTCAGAAAGGGAGTCGATCTTGGGGTCCTGTGAACCTGTATGACAAGAAAGAGTCAATACATGTATAGAAACTGAATGATCACTTACCTGTTACACAGCTGTATACTAACAGTCACCCTCGTACAGTTGCAGATCGACAGAAAGTCAATCAGCTATCCATAGTTGTAAACGAAGTTGCAGATATACAGAACCTTGTTAATCCACCTTCAGAGAGGGAGTCGATCTTGGGGTCCTGCGAAACTGTATGACAAGAAAGAGAGTCAATACATGTATAGAAACTGAATAATCACTTACCTGTTACACAGGTTCTGTACACTCCTTCAGAGAAGGAGTCGATCTTGGGGTCCTGCGAACCTGTATGACAAGAAAGAGAGTCAATACATGTATAGAAACTGAATGATCACTTACCTGTTACACAGCTGCATACGAACAGTCAGGCTCCTACTGTTGCAGATCATCAGAACATCAGCCAGCCAATGTTCCAGATGGAGATGCAGACAACCACGTACATTTGCAGAAGGCAAGTCCCTTGTTGTGTGCATCCAGCTTCAAATTGAGCCAGTCGTGAGGTCCTGTGAACCTGGATGACAAGAAAGAGAATCAATACATGTATAAAAACAGAATGATAACTTACCTGTTACACAGCTGCATACGAACAGTCACCCTCATACATTTGCAGATCGACAGAAAGTCAGCCAGCCAGCCATAGTTGTCAACTGAGATGCAGGTGTAACGAAACTTGTTAATCCACCTTCAGAGAGGTAGTCGATATTGGGGTCCGGCAAACCTGTATGACAGGAAAGATAGTGAATTCATGTATAGAATCTGAAAGATCACTTACCTATTACACAGCTGCATACGAACAGTCACCCTCATACAGTTATAGATCGACAGAAAGTCAGACAACCAGCCATAGTTGTAAATGAAGATGAAGATGTAAAGAACCTTGTAAATCCACCTTCAGAGAGGGAGTTAATCTTGGGGTCCTGCGAACCCTCATGACAAGAAAGAGAGTCAAAACATGTATTGAAACTGAATGATCACTTACCTGTTACACAGCTGCATACGAACAGTCAGCCTCCTACTGTTGCAGATCATCAGAACATCAGCCAGCCAATGTTCCAGATGGAGATCCAGACAACCATGTACATTTGCAGAAGGCAAGTCCCTTGTTGTGTGCATCCAGCTTCAAATTGAGCCAGTCATGAGGTCCTGTGAACCTGTATGACAAGAAAGAGAGTCAATACATGTATAAAAACAGAATGATAACTTACCTGTTACACAGCTGCATACGAACAGTCACCCTCATACAGTTGCAGATCGACAGAAAGTCAGCCAGCCAGCCATAGTTGTCAACTGAGATGCAGATGTAACGAAACTTGTTAATCCACCTTCAGAGAGGTAGTCGATATTGGGGTCCGGCAAACCTGTATGACAGGAAAGAGAGTGAATTCATGTATAGAATCTGAAAGATTACTTACCTGTTACACAGCTGTATGCAATCAGTCAGCCTAATACAGTTGCAGATGGCCGGAAAGCCAGCCAGTCAGCCATAGTTGTAAAATAAGATGCAGATGTACAGAATCTTGTTAATCCACCTTCAGAGAGGGAGTCGATCTTGGGGTCCTGCGAACCTGTATGACAAGAAAGAGAGTCAATACATGTATAGAAACTGAATGACCACTTAGCTGTTACAAAGGTTCTGTACACTCCTTCAGAGAAGGAGTCGATCTTGGTGTCCTGCGAACCTTTATGACAAGAAAGAGAGTCCATACATTTATAGAAACTGAATGATCACTTACTTGTTACACAGCTGCATTCGAACAGTCACCCTCATACAGTTGCAGATCGACAGAAAGTCAGCCAACCAGCCATAGTTGTCAACTGAGATGCAGATGTATAGAACCTTGTTAATCCACCTTCAGAAAGGGAGTCGATCTTGGGGTCCTGTGAACCTGTATGACAAGAAAGAGTGTCAATACATGTACAGAAACTGAATGATCACTTACCTGTTACACAGCTGCATACGAACAGTCACCCTCATACAGTTGCAGATCGACAGAAAGTCAGCCAGCCAGCCATAGTTGTAAACTGAGATGCAGATGTACAGAACCTTGTAAATCCACCTTCAGAGAGGGAGTTAATCTTGGGGTCCTGCGAACCCTCATGACAAGAAAGAGAGTCAAAACATGTATTGAAACTGAATGATCACTTACCTGTTACACAGCTGCATACGAACAGTCAGCCTCCTACTGTTGCAGATCATCAGAACATCAGCCAGCCAATGTTCCAGATGGAGATCCAGACAACCATGTACATTTGCAGAAGGCAAGTCCCTTGTTGCGTGCATCCAGATTCAAATTGAGCCAGTCATGAGGTCCTGTGAACCTGTATGACAAGAAAGAGAGTCAATACATGTATAAAAACAGAATGATAACTTACCTGTTACACAGCTGCATACGAACAGTCACCCTCATACAGTTGCAGATCGACAGAAAGTCAGCCAGCCAGCCATAGTTGTCAACTGAGATGCAGATGTAACGAAACTTGTTAATCCACCTTCAGAGAGGTAGTCGATATTGGGGTCCGGCAAACCTGTATGACAGGAAAGAGAGTGAATTCATGTATAGAATCTGAAAGATTACTTACCTGTTACACAGCTGTATGCAATCAGTCAGCCTAATACAGTTGCAGATGGCCGGAAAGCCAGCCAGTCAGCCATAGTTGTAAAATAAGATGCAGATGTACAGAATCTTGTTAATCCACCTTCAGAGAGGGAGTCGATCTTGGGGTCCTGCGAACCTGTATGACAAGAAAGAGAGTCAATACATGTATAGAAACTGAATGACCACTTAGCTGTTACAAAGGTTCTGTACACTCCTTCAGAGAAGGAGTCGATCTTGGGGTCCTGCGAACCTTTATGACAAGAAAGAGAGTCCATACATTTATAGAAACTGAATGATCACTTACTTGTTACACAGCTGCATTCGAACAGTCACCCTCATACAGTTGCAGATCGACAGAAAGTCAGCCAACCAGCCATAGTTGTCAACTGAGATGCAGATGTATAGAACCTTGTTAATCCACCTTCAGAAAGGGAGTCGATCTTGGGGTCCTGTGAACCTGTATGACAAGAAAGAGTGTCAATACATGTACAGAAACTGAATGATCACTTACCTGTTACACAGCTGCATACGAACAGTCACCCTCATACAGTTGCAGATCGACAGAAAGTCAGCCAGCCAGCCATAGTTGTAAACTGAGATGCAGATGTACAGAACCTTGAAAATCCACCTTCAGAGATGGAGTCGATCTTGGGGTCCTGTGAAACTGTATGACAAGAGAGAGAGTCAATACATGTATAGAAACTGGATGATTACTTACCTGTTAAAAAGCTGCATACGAACAGATACCCTCCTACTGTTGCACATCATCAGAACATCAGCCAGCCAATGTTCCAGATGGAGATGCAGAAAACCACATACATCTGCAGAAGGCAAGTCCCTGGATGTGTGCATCCAGCTTCAAAGTGAGCCAGTCGTGAGGTCCTGCGAAACTGTATGACAAGAAAGAGTCAATACATGTATAAAAACTGAATGATCACTTACCTATTACACAGCTGCATACGAACAGTCACCCTCATACAGTTGCAGATCGACAGAAAGTCAGCCAGCCAGCCATAGTTGTCAACTGAGACGCAGATGTAACGAAACTTGTTAATCCACCTTCAGAGAGGGAGTCGATCTTGGGGTCCTGCGAACCTGTATAACAAGAAAGAGTGTCAATACATGTACAGAAACTGAATGATCACTTACCTGTTACACAGATGCATAAGAACAGTCACCCTAATACAGTTGCAGATCGACAGAAAGTCAATCAGCCATCCATAGTTGTAAACGAAGATGCAGATTTACAGAACCTTGTTAATCCACCTTCAGAGTGGTAGTCGATCTTGGGGTCCTGCGAACCTATATGACAAGAAAGAGAGTCAATACATGTATAGAAACTGAATGATCACTTACCTGTTACACAGCTGCATACGAACAGTCACCCTCATACAGTTGTAGATCGACAGAAAGTCAGCCAGCCAGCCATAGTTGTAAACTGAGATGCAGATGTACAGAACCTTGATAATCCACCTTCAGAGAGGGAGTCGATCTTGGGGTCCTGTGAACCTGTATGACAAGAAAGAGAGTCAATACATGTATAGAAACTGAATGATCACTTACCTTCTAAAAAGCTGCATACGAACAGTTAGCCTCCTACAGTTGCAGATCATGAGAACATCAGCCAGCCAATGTTCCAGATGGAGATGTAGACAACCACATACATCTGCAGAAGGCAAGTCCCTGGTTGTGTGCATCCAGCTTCAAAGTGAGCCAGTCGTGAGGTCCTGCGAACCTGTATGACAAGAAAGAGAGTCAATACATGTATAGAAACTGAATGATCACTTACCTGTTACACAGCTGCATAGGAAAAGTCACCCTCATGCAGTTGCAGATCGACAGAAAGTCAGCCAACCACCCATAGTTGTGAACTGAGATGTAGATGTACAGAAACTTGTTAATCCACCTTCAGAGAGGAAGTCGATCTTGGGGTCCTGCGAACCTGTATGACAAGAAAGAGTGTCAATACATGTATAGAAACTGAATGATCACTTACCTGTTACACAGGTGCAAACGAACAATCACCCTCATACAGTTGCAGATTGACAGAAAGTCAGCCAACCAGCCATAGTTGTAAATGAAGATGAAGATGTAAAGAACCTTGTTAATCCACCTTCAGAGAGGGAGTTGATCTTGGGGTCCTGCGAACCTGTATGACAAGAAAGAGAGTCAATACATGTATAGAAACCGAATGATCACTTACCTGTTACACAGGTTCTGTACACTCCTTCAGAGAAGGAGTCGATCTTGGGGTCCTGCGAACATGTATGACAAGAAAGAGAGTCAATACATGTATAGAAACTGAATGATCACTTACCTGTTACACAGATGCATACGAACAGTCAGCCTCCTACTGTTGCAGATTGACAGAAAGTCAGCCAACCAGCCATAGTTGTAAATGAGAATGTAAAGAACCTTGTTAATCCACCTTCATAGAAGGAGTTGATCTTGGGGTCCTGCGAACCTGTATGACAAGAAAGAGAGTCAATACATGTATAGAAACTGAATGATCACTTACCTGTTACACAGGTTCTGTACACTCCTTCAGAGAAGGAGTCGATCTTGGGGTCCTGCGAACCTGTATGACAAGAAAGAGAGTCAAAACATGTATAGAAACTGAATGATCACTTACCTGTTACACAGGTTCTGTACACTCCTACAGAGAAGGAGTCGATCTCGGCGTCCTGTGAACCTGTATGACAAGAAAGAGAGTCAATACATGTATAGAAACTGAATGATCACTTACCTGTTACACAGGTTCTGTACACTCCTTCAGAGAAGGAGTCGATCTTGGGGTCCTGCGAACCTGTATGACAAGAAAGAGAGTCAAAACATGTATAGAAACTGAATGATCACTTACCTGTTACACAGCTGCATACGAACAGTCAGCCTCCTACTGTTGCACATCATCAGAACATCAGCCAGCCAATGTTCCAGATGGAGATGCAGACAACCACATACATTTGCAGAAGGCAAGTCCCTTGTTGTGTGCATCCAGCTTCAAAGTGAGCCAGTCGTGAGGTCCTGTGAACCTGTATGACAAGAAAGAGAGTCAATACATGTATAAAAACAGAATGATCACTTACCTGTTACACAGCTGCATACGAACAGTCACCGTCATACAGTTGAAGATCAACAGAAAGTCTGCCAGCCAGCGATAGTTGTCAACTGAGATGCAGATGTACAGAACCTTGTTAATACACCTTCAGAGAGGGAGTCGATCTCGGCGTCCTGTGAACCTGTATGACAAGAAAGAGAGTCAATACATGTATAGAAACTGAATGATCACTTACCTGTTACACAGGTTCTGTACACTCCTTCAGAGAAGGATTCGATCTTGGGGTCCTGCGAAGCTGTATGACAAGAAAGAGAGTCAATACATCTATAGAAATTGAATGATCACTTACCTGTTACACAGCTGCATACGAACAGTCACCCTCATACAGTTGCAGATTGACAGAAAGTCAGCCAACCAGCCACAGTTGTCAACTGAGATGCAGATGTACAGAACCTTGTTAATACACCTTCAGAGAGGGAGTCGATCTTGGCGTCCTGTGAACCTGTATGACAAGAAAGAGAGTCAATACATGTATAGAAACTGAATGATCACTTACCTGTTACACAGCTGCATACGAAAAGTCAGCCTAATACAGTTGCAGATGGACGGAAAGCCAGACAGCCAGCCATAGTTGTCAACAGAGATGCAGATGTACAGAACCTTGTTAATCCACCTTCAGAAAGGGAGTCGATCTTGGGGTCCTGTGAACCTGTATGACAAGAAAGAGTCAATACATGTATAGAAACTGAATGATCACTTAACTGTTACACAGCTGTATACTAACAGTCACCCTCGTACAGTTGCAGATCGACAGAAAGTCAATCAGCTATCCATAGTTGTAAACGAAGTTGCAGATATACAGAACCTTGTTAATCCACCTTCAGAGAGGGAGTCGATCTTGGGGTCCTGCGAAACTGTATGACAAGAAAGAGAGTCAATACATGTATAGAAACTGAATAATCACTTACCTGTTACACAGGTTCTGTACACTCCTTCAGAGAAGGAGTCGATCTTGGGGTCCTGCGAACCTGTATGACAAGAAAGAGAGTCAATACATGTATAGAAACTGAATGATCACTTACCTGTTACACAGCTGCATACGAACAGTCAGGCTCCTACTGTTGCAGATCATCAGAACATCAGGCAGCCAATGTTCCAGATGGAGATGCAGACAACCACGTACATTTGCAGAAGGCAAGTCCCTTGTTGTGTGCATCCAGCTTCAAATTGAGCCAGTCGTGAGGTCCTGTGAACCTGGATGACAAGAAAGAGAATCAATACATGTATAAAAACAGAATGATAACTTACCTGTTACACAGCTGCATACGAACAGTCACCCTCATACATTTGCAGATCGACAGAAAGTCAGCCAGCCAGCCATAGTTGTCAACTGAGATGCAGGTGTAACGAAACTTGTTAATCCACCTTCAGAGAGGTAGTCGATATTGGGGTCCGGCAAACCTGTATGACAGGAAAGATAGTGAATTCATGTATAGAATCTGAAAGATCACTTACCTATTACACAGCTGCATACGAACAGTCACCCTCATACAGTTATAGATCGACAGAAAGTCAGACAACCAGCCATAGTTGTAAATGAAGATGAAGATGTAAAGAACCTTGTAAATCCACCTTCAGAGAGGGAGTTAATCTTGGGGTCCTGCGAACCCTCATGACAAGAAAGAGAGTCAAAACATGTATAGAAACTGAATGATCACTTACCTGTTACACAGCTGCATACGAACAGTCAGCCTCCTACTGTTGCACATCATCAGAACATCAGCCAGCCAATGTTCCAGATGGAGATGCAGACAACCACATACATTTGCAGAAGGCAAGTCCCTTGTTGTGTGCATCCAGCTTCAAAGTGAGCCAGTCATGAGGTCCTGTGAACCTGTATGACAAGAAAGAGAGTCAATACATGTATTGAAACTGAATGAACACTTACCTGTTACACAGCTGCATACGAACAGTCAGCCTCCTACTGTTGCAGATCATCAGAACATCAGCCAGCCAATGTTCCAGATGGAGATCCAGACAACCATGTACATTTGCAGAAGGCAAGTCCCTTGTTGTGTGCATCCAGCTTCAAATTGAGCCAGTTGTGAGGTCCTGTGAACCTGGATGACAAGAAAGAGAGTCAATACATGTATAAAAACAGAATGATAACTTACCTGTTACACAGCTGCATACGAACAGTCACCCTCATACAGTTGCAGATCGACAGAAAGTCAGCCAGCCAGCCATAGTTGTCAACTGAGATGCAGATGTAACGAAACTTGTTAATCCACCTTCAGAGAGGTAGTCGATATTGGGGTCCGGCAAACCTGTATGACAGGAAAGAGAGTGAATTCATGTATAGAATCTGAAAGATTACTTACCTGTTACACAGCTGTATGCAATCAGTCAGCCTAATACAGTTGCAGATGGCCGGAAAGCCAGCCAGTCAGCCATAGTTGTAAAATAAGATGCAGATGTACAGAATCTTGTTAATCCACCTTCAGAGAGGGAGTCGATCTTGGGGTCCTGCGAACCTGTATGACAAGAAAGAGAGTCAATACATGTATAGAAACTGAATGACCACTTAGCTGTTACAAAGGTTCTGTACACTCCTTCAGAGAAGGAGTCGATCTTGGGGTCCTGCGAACCTTTATGACAAGAAAGAGAGTCCATACATTTATAGAAACTGAATGATCACTTACTTGTTACACAGCTGCATTCGAACAGTCACCCTCATACAGTTGCAGATCGACAGAAAGTCAGCCAACCAGCCATAGTTGTCAACTGAGATGCAGATGTACAGAACCTTGTTAATCCACCTTCAGAAAGGGAGTCGATCTTGGGGTCCTGTGAACCTGTATGACAAGAAAGAGTCAATACATGTATAGAAACTGAATGATCACTTACCTGTTACACAGCTGTATACTAACAGTCACCCTCGTACAGTTGCAGATCGACAGAAAGTCAATCAGCTATCCATAGTTGTAAACGAAGTTGCAGATATACAGAACCTTGTTAATCCACCTTCAGAGAGGGAGTCGATCTTGGGGTCCTGCGAACCTGTATGACAAGAAAGAGAGTCAATACATGTATAGAAACTGAATGATCACTTACCTGTTACACAGCTGCATACGAACAGTCAGCCTCCTACTGTTGCAGATCATCAGAACATCAGCCAGCCAATGTTCCAGATGGAGATGCAGACAACCACATACATTTGCAGAAGGCAAGTCCCTTGTTGTGTGCATCCAGCTTCAAAGTGAGCCAGTCATGAGGTCCTGTGAACCTGTATGACAAGAAAGAGAGTCAATACATGTATAGAAACTGAATGAACACTTACCTGTTACACAGCTGCATACGAACAGTCAGCCTCCTACTGTTGCAGATCATCAGAACATCAGCCAACCAGCCATAGTTGTAAATGAGAATGTAAAGAACCTTGTTAATCCACCTTCATAGAAGGAGTTGATCTTGGGGTCCTGAGAACCTGTATGACAAGAAAGAGAGTCAATACATGTATAAAAACAGAATGATCACTTACCTGTTACACAGCTGCATACGAACAGTCACCCTCATACAGTTGAAGATCAACAGAAAGTCTGCCAGCCAGCGATAGTTGTCAACTGAGATGCAGATGTACAGAACCTTGTTAATACACCTTCAGAGAGGGAGTCGATCTCGGCGTCCTGTGAACCTGTATGACAAGAAAGAGAGTCAATACATGTATAGAAACTGAATAATCACTTACCTGTTACACAGGTTCTGTACACTCCTTCAGAGAAGGAGTCGATCTTGGGGTCCTGCGAACCTGTATGACAAGAAAGAGAGTCAATACATGTATAGAAACTGAATGATCACTTACCTGTTACACAGCTGCATACGAACAGTCAGGCTCCTACTGTTGCAGATCATCAGAACATCAGCCAGCCAATGTTCCAGATGGAGATGCAGACAACCACGTACATTTGCAGAAGGCAAGTCCCTTGTTGTGTGCATCCAGCTTCAAATTGAGCCAGTCGTGAGGTCCTGTGAACCTGGATGACAAGAAAGAGAATCAATACATGTATAAAAACAGAATGATAACTTACCTGTTACACAGCTGCATACGAACAGTCACCCTCATACATTTGCAGATCGACAGAAAGTCAGCCAGCCAGCCATAGTTGTCAACTGAGATGCAGGTGTAACGAAACTTGTTAATCCACCTTCAGAGAGGTAGTCGATATTGGGGTCCGGCAAACCTGTATGACAGGAAAGATAGTGAATTCATGTATAGAATCTGAAAGATCACTTACCTATTACACAGCTGCATACGAACAGTCACCCTCATACAGTTATAGATCGACAGAAAGTCAGACAACCAGCCATAGTTGTAAATGAAGATGAAGATGTAAAGAACCTTGTAAATCCACCTTCAGAGAGGGAGTTAATCTTGGGGTCCTGCGAACCCTCATGACAAGAAAGAGAGTCAAAACATGTATAGAAACTGAATGATCACTTACCTGTTACACAGCTGCATACGAACAGTCAGCCTCCTACTGTTGCAGATCATCAGAACATCAGCCAGCCAATGTTCCAGATGGAGATCCAGACAACCATGTACATTTGCAGAAGGCAAGTCCCTTGTTGTGTGCATCCAGCTTCAAATTGAGCCAGTTGTGAGGTCCTGTGAACCTGGATGACAAGAAAGAGAGTCAATACATGTATAAAAACAGAATGATAACTTACCTGTTACACAGCTGCATACGAACAGTCACCCTCATACAGTTGCAGATCGACAGAAAGTCAGCCAGCCAGCCATAGTTGTCAACTGAGATGCAGATGTAACGAAACTTGTTAATCCACCTTCAGAGAGGTAGTCGATATTGGGGTCCGGCAAACCTGTATGACAGGAAAGAGAGTGAATTCATGTATAGAATCTGAAAGATTACTTACCTGTTTCACAGCTGTATGCAATCAGTCAGCCTAATACAGTTGCAGATGGCCGGAAAGCCAGCCAGTCAGCCATAGTTGTAAAATAAGATGCAGATGTACAGAATCTTGTTAATCCACCTTCAGAGAGGGAGTCGATCTTGGGGTCCTGCGAACCTGTATGACAAGAAAGAGAGTCAATACATGTATAGAAACTGAATGACCACTTAGCTGTTACAAAGGTTCTGTACACTCCTTCAGAGAAGGAGTCGATCTTGGGGTCCTGCGAACCTTTATGACAAGAAAGAGAGTCCATACATTTATAGAAACTGAATGATCACTTACTTGTTACACAGCTGCATTCGAACAGTCACCCTCATACAGTTGCAGATCGACAGAAAGTCAGCCAACCAGCCATAGTTGTCAACTGAGATGCAGATGTACAGAACCTTGTTAATCCACCTTCAGAAAGGGAGTCGATCTTGGGGTCCTGTGAACCTGTATGACAAGAAAGAGTCAATACATGTATAGAAACTGAATGATCACTTACCTGTTACACAGCTGTATACTAACAGTCACCCTCGTACAGTTGCAGATCGACAGAAAGTCAATCAGCTATCCATAGTTGTAAACGAAGTTGCAGATATACAGAACCTTGTTAATCCACCTTCAGAGAGGGAGTCGATCTTGGGGTCCTGCGAACCTGTATGACAAGAAAGAGAGTCAATACATGTATAGAAACTGAATGATCACTTACCTGTTACACAGCTGCATACGAACAGTCAGCCTCCTACTGTTGCAGATCATCAGAACATCAGCCAGCCAATGTTCCAGATGGAGATGCAGACAACCACATACATTTGCAGAAGGCAAGTCCCTTGTTGTGTGCATCCAGCTTCAAAGTGAGCCAGTCATGAGGTCCTGTGAACCTGTATGACAAGAAAGAGAGTCAATACATGTATAGAAACTGAATGAACACTTACCTGTTACACAGCTGCATACGAACAGTCAGCCTCCTACTGTTGCAGATCATCAGAACATCAGCCAACCAGCCATAGTTGTAAATGAGAATGTAAAGAACCTTGTTAATCCACCTTCATAGAAGGAGTTGATCTTGGGGTCCTGAGAACCTGTATGACAAGAAAGAGAGTCAATACATGTATAAAAACAGAATGATCACTTACCTGTTACACAGCTGCATACGAACAGTCACCCTCATACAGTTGAAGATCAACAGAAAGTCTGCCAGCCAGCGATAGTTGTCAACTGAGATGCAGATGTACAGAACCTTGTTAATACACCTTCAGAGAGGGAGTCGATCTCGGCGTCCTGTGAACCTGTATGACAAGAAAGAGAGTCAATACATGTATAGAAACTGAATGATCACTTACCTGTTACACAGGTTCTGTACACTCCTTCAGAGAAGGAGTCGATCTTGGGGTCCTGCGAAGCTGTATGACAAGAAAGAGAGTCAATACATCTATAGAAATTGAATGATCACTTACCTGTTACACAGCTGCATACGAACAGTCACCCTCATACAGTTGCAGATTGACAGAAAGTCAGCCAACCAGCCACAGTTGTCAACTGAGATGCAGATGTACAGAACCTTGTTAATACACCTTCAGAGAGGGAGTCGATCTTGGCGTCCTGTGAACCTGTATGACAAGAAAGAGAGTCAATACATGTATAGAAACTGAATGATCACTTACCTGTTACACAGCTGCATACGAAAAGTCAGCCTAATACAGTTGCAGATGGACGGAAAGCCAGACAGCCAGCCATAGTTGTCAACTGAGATGCAGATGTACAGAACCTTGTTAATCCACCTTCAGAAAGGGAGTCGATCTTGGGGTCCTGTGAACCTGTATGACAAGAAAGAGTCAATACATGTATAGAAACTGAATGCTCACTTACCTGTTACACAGCTGCATACGAACAGTCAGCCTCCTACTGTTGCACATCATCAGAACATCAGCCAGCCAATGTTCCAGATGGAGATGCAGACAACCACATACATTTGCAGAAGGCAAGTCCCTTGTTGTGTGCATCCAGTTTCAAAGTGAGCCAGTTGTGAGGTCCTGTGAACCTGTATGACAAGAAAGAGAGTCAATACATGTATAAAAACAGAATGATCACTTACCTGTTACACAGCTGCATACGAACAGTCAGCCTCCTACTGTTGCAGATCATCAGAACATCAGCCAACCAGCCATAGTTGTAAATGAGAATGTAAAGAACCTTGTTAATCCACCTTCATAGAAGGAGTTGATCTTGGGGTCCTGCGAACCTGTATGACAAGAAAGAGAGTCAATACATGTATAAAAACAGAATGATAACTTACCTGTTACACAGCTGCATACGAACAGTCACCCTCATACATTTGCAGATCGACAGAAAGTCAGCCAGCCAGCCATAGTTGTCAACTGAGATGCAGGTGTAACGAAACTTGTTAATCCACCTTCAGAGAGGTAGTCGATATTGGGGTCCGGCAAACCTGTATGACAGGAAAGATAGTGAATTCATGTATAGAATCTGAAAGATCACTTACCTATTACACAGCTGCATACGAACAGTCACCCTCATACAGTTATAGATCGACAGAAAGTCAGACAACCAGCCATAGTTGTAAATGAAGATGAAGATGTAAAGAACCTTGTAAATCCACCTTCAGAGAGGGAGTTAATCTTGGGGTCCTGCGAACCCTCATGACAAGAAAGAGAGTCAAAACATGTATAGAAACTGAATGATCACTTACCTGTTACACAGCTGCATACGAACAGTCAGCCTCCTACTGTTGCACATCATCAGAACATCAGCCAGCCAATGTTCCAGATGGAGATGCAGACAACCACATACATTTGCAGAAGGCAAGTCCCTTGTTGTGTGCATCCAGCTTCAAAGTGAGCCAGTCATGAGGTCCTGTGAACCTGTATGACAAGAAAGAGAGTCAATACATGTATTGAAACTGAATGAACACTTACCTGTTACACAGCTGCATACGAACAGTCAGCCTCCTACTGTTGCAGATCATCAGAACATCAGCCAGCCAATGTTCCAGATGGAGATCCAGACAACCATGTACATTTGCAGAAGGCAAGTCCCTTGTTGTGTGCATCCAGCTTCAAATTGAGCCAGTTGTGAGGTCCTGTGAACCTGGATGACAAGAAAGAGAGTCAATACATGTATAAAAACAGAATGATAACTTACCTGTTACACAGCTGCATACGAACAGTCACCCTCATACAGTTGCAGATCGACAGAAAGTCAGCCAGCCAGCCATAGTTGTCAACTGAGATGCAGATGTAACGAAACTTGTTAATCCACCTTCAGAGAGGTAGTCGATATTGGGGTCCGGCAAACCTGTATGACAGGAAAGAGAGTGAATTCATGTATAGAATCTGAAAGATTACTTACCTGTTTCACAGCTGTATGCAATCAGTCAGCCTAATACAGTTGCAGATGGCCGGAAAGCCAGCCAGTCAGCCATAGTTGTAAAATAAGATGCAGATGTACAGAATCTTGTTAATCCACCTTCAGAGAGGGAGTCGATCTTGGGGTCCTGCGAACCTGTATGACAAGAAAGAGAGTCAATACATGTATAGAAACTGAATGACCACTTAGCTGTTACAAAGGTTCTGTACACTCCTTCAGAGAAGGAGTCGATCTTGGGGTCCTGCGAACCTTTATGACAAGAAAGAGAGTCCATACATTTATAGAAACTGAATGATCACTTACTTGTTACACAGCTGCATTCGAACAGTCACCCTCATACAGTTGCAGATCGACAGAAAGTCAGCCAACCAGCCATAGTTGTCAACTGAGATGCAGATGTACAGAACCTTGTTAATCCACCTTCAGAAAGGGAGTCGATCTTGGGGTCCTGTGAACCTGTATGACAAGAAAGAGTCAATACATGTATAGAAACTGAATGATCACTTACCTGTTACACAGCTGTATACTAACAGTCACCCTCGTACAGTTGCAGATCGACAGAAAGTCAATCAGCTATCCATAGTTGTAAACGAAGTTGCAGATATACAGAACCTTGTTAATCCACCTTCAGAGAGGGAGTCGATCTTGGGGTCCTGCGAACCTGTATGACAAGAAAGAGAGTCAATACATGTATAGAAACTGAATGATCACTTACCTGTTACACAGCTGCATACGAACAGTCAGCCTCCTACTGTTGCACATCATCAGAACATCAGCCAGCCAATGTTCCAGATGGAGATGCAGACAACCACATACATTTGCAGAAGGCAAGTCCCTTGTTGTGTGCATCCAGCTTCAAAGTGAGCCAGTCATGAGGTCCTGTGAACCTGTATGACAAGAAAGAGAGTCAATACATGTATAGAAACTGAATGAACACTTACCTGTTACACAGCTGCATACGAACAGTCAGCCTCCTACTGTTGCAGATCATCAGAACATCAGCCAACCAGCCATAGTTGTAAATGAGAATGTAAAGAACCTTGTTAATCCACCTTCATAGAAGGAGTTGATCTTGGGGTCCTGCGAACCTGTATGACAAGAAAGAGAGTCAATACATGTATAAAAACAGAATGATAACTTACCTGTTACACAGCTGCATACGAACAGTCACCCTCATACATTTGCAGATCGACAGAAAGTCAGCCAGCCAGCCATAGTTGTCAACTGAGATGCAGGTGTAACGAAACTTGTTAATCCACCTTCAGAGAGGTAGTCGATATTGGGGTCCGGCAAACCTGTATGACAGGAAAGATAGTGAATTCATGTATAGAATCTGAAAGATCACTTACCTATTACACAGCTGCATACGAACAGTCACCCTCATACAGTTATAGATCGACAGAAAGTCAGACAACCAGCCATAGTTGTAAATGAAGATGAAGATGTAAAGAACCTTGTAAATCCACCTTCAGAGAGGGAGTTAATCTTGGGGTCCTGCGAACCCTCATGACAAGAAAGAGAGTCAAAACATGTATAGAAACTGAATGATCACTTACCTGTTACACAGCTGCATACGAACAGTCAGCCTCCTACTGTTGCACATCATCAGAACATCAGCCAGCCAATGTTCCAGATGGAGATGCAGACAACCACATACATTTGCAGAAGGCAAGTCCCTTGTTGTGTGCATCCAGCTTCAAAGTGAGCCAGTCATGAGGTCCTGTGAACCTGTATGACAAGAAAGAGAGTCAATACATGTATTGAAACTGAATGAACACTTACCTGTTACACAGCTGCATACGAACAGTCAGCCTCCTACTGTTGCAGATCATCAGAACATCAGCCAGCCAATGTTCCAGATGGAGATCCAGACAACCATGTACATTTGCAGAAGGCAAGTCCCTTGTTGTGTGCATCCAGCTTCAAATTGAGCCAGTTGTGAGGTCCTGTGAACCTGGATGACAAGAAAGAGAGTCAATACATGTATAAAAACAGAATGATAACTTACCTGTTACACAGCTGCATACGAACAGTCACCCTCATACAGTTGCAGATCGACAGAAAGTCAGCCAGCCAGCCATAGTTGTCAACTGAGATGCAGATGTAACGAAACTTGTTAATCCACCTTCAGAGAGGTAGTCGATATTGGGGTCCGGCAAACCTGTATGACAGGAAAGAGAGTGAATTCATGTATAGAATCTGAAAGATTACTTACCTGTTACACAGCTGTATGCAATCAGTCAGCCTAATACAGTTGCAGATGGCCGGAAAGCCAGCCAGTCAGCCATAGTTGTAAAATAAGATGCAGATGTACAGAATCTTGTTAATCCACCTTCAGAGAGGGAGTCGATCTTGGGGTCCTGCGAACCTGTATGACAAGAAAGAGAGTCAATACATGTATAGAAACTGAATGACCACTTAGCTGTTACAAAGGTTCTGTACACTCCTTCAGAGAAGGAGTCGATCTTGGGGTCCTGCGAACCTTTATGACAAGAAAGAGAGTCCATACATTTATAGAAACTGAATGATCACTTACTTGTTACACAGCTGCATTCGAACAGTCACCCTCATACAGATGCAGATCGACAGAAAGTCAGCCAACCAGCCATAGTTGTCAACTGAGATGCAGATGTACAGAACCTTGTTAATCCACCTTCAGAAAGGGAGTCGATCTTGGGGTCCTGTGAACCTGTATGACAAGAAAGAGTCAATACATGTATAGAAACTGAATGATCACTTACCTGTTACACAGCTGTATACTAACAGTCACCCTCGTACAGTTGCAGATCGACAGAAAGTCAATCAGCTATCCATAGTTGTAAACGAAGTTGCAGATATACAGAACCTTGTTAATCCACCTTCAGAGAGGGAGTCGATCTTGGGGTCCTGCGAACCTGTATGACAAGAAAGAGAGTCAATACATGTATAGAAACTGAATGATCACTTACCTGTTACACAGCTGCATACGAACAGTCAGCCTCCTACTGTTGCACATCATCAGAACATCAGCCAGCCAATGTTCCAGATGGAGATGCAGACAACCACATACATTTGCAGAAGGCAAGTCCCTTGTTGTGTGCATCCAGCTTCAAAGTGAGCCAGTCATGAGGTCCTGTGAACCTGTATGACAAGAAAGAGAGTCAATACATGTATAGAAACTGAATGAACACTTACCTGTTACACAGCTGCATACGAACAGTCAGCCTCCTACTGTTGCAGATCATCAGAACATCAGCCAACCAGCCATAGTTGTAAATGAGAATGTAAAGAACCTTGTTAATCCACCTTCATAGAAGGAGTTGATCTTGGGGTCCTGCGAACCTGTATGACAAGAAAGAGAGTCAATACATGTATAAAAACAGAATGATAACTTACCTGTTACACAGCTGCATACGAACAGTCACCCTCATACATTTGCAGATCGACAGAAAGTCAGCCAGCCAGCCATAGTTGTCAACTGAGATGCAGGTGTAACGAAACTTGTTAATCCACCTTCAGAGAGGTAGTCGATATTGGGGTCCGGCAAACCTGTATGACAGGAAAGATAGTGAATTCATGTATAGAATCTGAAAGATCACTTACCTATTACACAGCTGCATACGAACAGTCACCCTCATACAGTTATAGATCGACAGAAAGTCAGACAACCAGCCATAGTTGTAAATGAAGATGAAGATGTAAAGAACCTTGTAAATCCACCTTCAGAGAGGGAGTTAATCTTGGGGTCCTGCGAACCCTCATGACAAGAAAGAGAGTCAAAACATGTATAGAAACTGAATGATCACTTACCTGTTACACAGCTGCATACGAACAGTCACCCTCATACAGTTGAAGATCAACAGAAAGTCTGCCAGCCAGCGATAGTTGTCAACTGAGATGCAGATGTACAGAACCTTGTTAATACACCTTCAGAGAGGGAGTCGATCTCGGCGTCCTGTGAACCTGTATGACAAGAAAGAGAGTCAATACATGTATAGAAACTGAATGATCACTTACCTGTTACACAGGTTCTGTACACTCCTTCAGAGAAGGAGTCGATCTTGGGGTCCTGCGAAGCTGTATGACAAGAAAGAGAGTCAATACATCTATAGAAATTGAATGATCACTTACCTGTTACACAGCTGCATACGAACAGTCACCCTCATACAGTTGCAGATTGACAGAAAGTCAGCCAACCAGCCACAGTTGTCAACTGAGATGCAGATGTACAGAACCTTGTTAATACACCTTCAGAGAGGGAGTCGATCTTGGCGTCCTGTGAACCTGTATGACAAGAAAGAGAGTCAATACATGTATAGAAACTGAATGATCACTTACCTGTTACACAGCTGCATACGAAAAGTCAGCCTAATACAGTTGCAGATGGACGGAAAGCCAGACAGCCAGCCATAGTTGTCAACTGAGATGCAGATGTACAGAACCTTGTTAATCCACCTTCAGAAAGGGAGTCGATCTTGGGGTCCTGTGAACCTGTATGACAAGAAAGAGTCAATACATGTATAGAAACTGAATGCTCACTTACCTGTTACACAGCTGCATACGAACAGTCAGCCTCCTACTGTTGCACATCATCAGAACATCAGCCAGCCAATGTTCCAGATGGAGATGCAGACAACCACATACATTTGCAGAAGGCAAGTCCCTTGTTGTGTGCATCCAGCTTCAAAGTGAGCCAGTTGTGAGGTCCTGTGAACCTGTATGACAAGAAAGAGAGTCAATACATGTATAAAAACAGAATGATCACTTACCTGTTACACAGCTGCATACGAACAGTCACCCTCATACAGTTGAAGATCAACAGAAAGTCTGCCAGGCAGCGATAGTTGTCAACTGAGATGCAGATGTACAGAACCTTGTTAATACACCTTCAGAGAGGGAGTCGATCTCGGCGTCCTGTGAACCTGTATGACAAGAAAGAGAGTCAATACATGTATAGAAACTGAATGAACACTTACCTGTTACACAGGTTCTGTACACTCCTTCAGAGAAGGAGTCGATCTTGGGGTCCTGCAAAGCTGTATGACAAGAAAGAGAGTCAATACATCTATAGAAATTGAATGATCACTTACCTGTTACACAGCTGCATACGAAAAGTCAGCCTAATACAGTTGCAGATGGACGGAAAGCCAGACAGCCAGCCATAGTTGTCAACTGAGATGCAGATGTACAGAACCTTGTTAATCCACCTTCAGAAAGGGAGTCGATCTTGGGGTCCTGTGAACCTGTATGACAAGAAAGAGTCAATACATGTATAGAAACTGAATGATCACTTACCTGTTACACAGCTGTATACTAACAGTCACCCTCGTACAGTTGCAGATCGACAGAAAGTCAATCAGCTATCCATAGTTGTAAACGAAGTTGCAGATATACAGAACCTTGTTAATCCACCTTCAGAGAGGGAGTCGATCTTGGGGTCCTGCGAACCTGTATGACAAGAAAGAGAGTCAATACATCTATAGAAATTGAATGATCACTTACCTGTAACACAGCTGCATACGAACAGTCACCCTCATACAGTTGCAGATTGACAGAAAGTCAGCCAACCAGCCACAGTTGTCAACTCAGATGCAGATGTACAGAACCTTGTTAATCCACCTTCAGAAAGGGAGTCGATCTTGGGGTCCTGCGAACCTGTATGACAAGAAAGAGAGTCAATACATGTATAGAAACTGAATAATCACTTACCTGTTACACAGGTTCTGTACACTCCTTCAGAGAAGGAGTCGATCTTGGGGTCCTGCGAACCTGTATGACAAGAAAGAGAGTCAATACATGTATAAAAACAGAATGATCACTTACCTGTTACACAGCTGCATACGAACAGTCACCCTCATACAGTTGCAGATCATCAGAACATCAGCCAGCCAATGTTCCAGATGGAGATGCAGACAACCACATACATTTGCAGAAGGCAAGTCCCTTGTTGTGTGCATCCAGCTTCAAAGTGAGCCAGTCATGAGGTCCTGTGAACCTGTATGACAAGAAAGAGAGTCAATACATGTATTGAAACTGAAGGAACACTTACCTGTTACACAGCTGCATACGAACAGTCAGCCTCCTACTGTTGCAGATCATCAGAACATCAGCCAGCCAATGTTCCAGATGGAGATCCAGACAACCATGTACATTTGCAGAAGGCAAGTCCCTTGTTGTGTGCATCCAGCTTCAAACTGAGCCAGTTGTGAGGTCCTGTGAACCTGGATGACAAGAAAGAGAGTCAATACATGTATAAAAACAGAATGATAACTTACCTGTTACACAGCTGCATACGAACAGTCACCCTCATACAGTTGCAGATCGACAGAAAGTCAGCCAGCCAGCCATAGTTGTCAACTGAGATGCAGATGTAACGAAACTTGTTAATCCACCTTCAGAGAGGTAGTCGATATTGGGGTCCGGCAAACCTGTATGACAGGAAAGAGAGTGAATTCATGTATAGAATCTGAAAGATTACTTACCTGTTACACAGCTGTATGCAATCAGTCAGCCTAATACAGTTGCAGATGGCCGGAAAGCCAGCCAGTCAGCCATAGTTGTAAAATAAGATGCAGATGTACAGAATCTTGTTAATCCACCTTCAGAGAGGGAGTCGATCTTGGGGTCCTGCGAACCTGTATGACAAGAAAGAGAGTCAATACATGTATAGAAACTGAATGACCACTTAGCTGTTACAAAGGTTCTGTACACTCCTTCAGAGAAGGAGTCGATCTTGGAGTCCTGCGAACCTTTATGACAAGAAAGAGAGTCCATACATTTATAGAAACTGAATGATCACTTACTTGTTACACAGCTGCATTCGAACAGTCACCCTCATACAGTTGCAGATCGACAGAAAGTCAGCCAACCAGCCATAGTTGTCAACTGAGATGCAGATGTACAGAACCTTGTTAATCTACCTTCAGAAAGGGAGTCGATCTTGGGGTCCTGTGAACCTGTATGACAAGAAAGAGTCAATACATGTATAGAAACTGAATGATCACTTACCTGTTACACAGCTGTATACTAACAGTCACCCTCGTACAGTTGCAGATCGACAGAAAGTCAATCAGCTATCCATAGTTGTAAACGAAGTTGCAGATATACAGAACCTTGTTAATCCACCTTCAGAGTGGTAGTCGATCTTGGGGTCCTGCGAACCTATATGACAAGAAAGAGAGTCAATACATGTATAAAAACAGAATGATCACTTACCTGTTACACAGCTGCATACGAACAGTCACCCTCATACAGTTGCAGATCGACAGAAAGTCAGCCAGCCAGCCATAGTTGTCAACTGAGATGCAGATGTAACGAAACTTGTTAATCCACCTTCAGAGAGGGAGTCGATATTTGGGTCCGGCAAACCTGTATGACAGGAAAGAGAGTGAATTCATGTATAGAATCTGAAAGATCACTTACCTGTTACACAGATGCATACGAAAAGTCAGCCTCCTACTGTTGCAGATCATCAGAACATCAGCCAGCCAATGTTCCAGATGGAGATGCAGACAATCACATACATTTGCAGAAGGCAAATCCCTTGTTGTGTGCATCCAGCTTCAAAGTGAGCCAGTCGTGAGGTCCTGTGAACCTGTATGACAAGAAAGAGAGTCAATACATGTATAGAAACTGAAAGATCACTTACCTGTTACACAACTGTGTGCGAACAGTCACCCTTGTACAGTTGCAGATCGACAGAAAGTCAATCAACCATCCATAGTTGCAAAGGAAGATGCAGATGTACAGAACCTTGTTAATCCACCTTCAGAGAGGGAGTCGATCTTTGGGTCCTGCGAACCTGTATGACAAGAAAGAGAGTCAATACATGTATAGAAACTGAATGATCACTTACCTGTTACACAGCTGCATACGATCAGTCAGCCTCCTACTGTTGCAGATCTTTAGAACATCAGCCAGCCAATGTTCCAGATGGAGATGCAGACAACCACATACATTTGCAGGAGGCAAGTCCCTTGTTGTGTGCATCCAGCTTCAAAGTGAGCCAGTCATGAGGTCCTGTGAACCTGTATGACAAGAAAGAGAGTCAATACATGTATAGAAACTGAATGATCACTTACCTGTTACACAGCTGCATACGAACAGTCACCCTCATACAGTTGCAGATCGACAGAAAGTCAGCCAACCAGCCATAGTTGTAAATGAAGATGAAGATGTAAAGAACCGAGTTAATCCACCTTCAGAGAGGGAGTTGATCTTGGGGTCCTGCGAACCTGTATGACAAGAAAGAGAGTCAATACATGTATAGAAACTGAATAATCACTTACCTGTTACACAGGTTCTGTACACTCCTTCAGAGAAGGAGTCGATCTTGGGGTCCTGCGAACCTGTATGACAAGAAAGAGAGTCAATACATGTATAAAAACAGAATGATCACTTACCTGTTACACAGCTGCATACGAACAGTCACCCTCATACAGTTGCAGATCATCAGAACATCAGCCAGCCAATGTTCCAGATGGAGATGCAGACAACCACATACATTTGCAGAAGGCAAGTCCCTTGTTGTGTGCATCCAGCTTCAAAGTGAGCCAGTCATGAGGTCCTGTGAACCTGTATGACAAGAAAGAGAGTCAATACATGTATTGAAACTGAAGGAACACTTACCTGTTACACAGCTGCATACGAACAGTCAGCCTCCTACTGTTGCAGATCATCAGAACATCAGCCAGCCAATGTTCCAGATGGAGATCCAGACAACCATGTACATTTGCAGAAGGCAAGTCCCTTGTTGTGTGCATCCAGCTTCAAACTGAGCCAGTTGTGAGGTCCTGTGAACCTGGATGAAAGAAAGAGAGTCAATACATGTATAAAAACAGAATGATAACTTACCTGTTACACAGCTGCATACGAACAGTCACCCTCATACAGTTGCAGATCGACAGAAAGTCAGCCAGCCAGCCATAGTTGTCAACTGAGATGCAGATGTAACGAAACTTGTTAATCCACCTTCAGAGAGGTAGTCGATATTGGGGTCCGGCAAACCTGTATGACAGGAAAGAGAGTGAATTCATGTATAGAATCTGAAAGATTACTTACCTGTTACACAGCTGTATGCAATCAGTCAGCCTAATACAGTTGCAGATGGCCGGAAAGCCAGCCAGTCAGCCATAGTTGTAAAATAAGATGCAGATGTACAGAATCTTGTTAATCCACCTTCAGAGAGGGAGTCGATCTTGGGGTCCTGCGAACCTGTATGACAAGAAAGAGAGTCAATACATGTATAGAAACTGAATGACCACTTAGCTGTTACAAAGGTTCTGTACACTCCTTCAGAGAAGGAGTCGATCTTGGAGTCCTGCGAACCTTTATGACAAGAAAGAGAGTCCATACATTTATAGAAACTGAATGATCACTTACTTGTTACACAGCTGCATTCGAACAGTCACCCTCATACAGTTGCAGATCGACAGAAAGTCAGCCAACCAGCCATAGTTGTCAACTGAGATGCAGATGTACAGAACCTTGTTAATCTACCTTCAGAAAGGGAGTCGATCTTGGGGTCCTGTGAACCTGTATGACAAGAAAGAGTCAATACATGTATAGAAACTGAATGATCACTTACCTGTTACACAGCTGTATACTAACAGTCACCCTCGTACAGTTGCAGATCGACAGAAAGTCAATCAGCTATCCATAGTTGTAAACGAAGTTGCAGATATACAGAACCTTGTTAATCCACCTTCAGAGTGGTAGTCGATCTTGGGGTCCTGCGAACCTATATGACAAGAAAGAGAGTCAATACATGTATAAAAACAGAATGATCACTTACCTGTTACACAGCTGCATACGAACAGTCACCCTCATACAGTTGCAGATCGACAGAAAGTCAGCCAGCCAGCCATAGTTGTCAACTGAGATGCAGATGTAACGAAACTTGTTAATCCACCTTCAGAGAGGGAGTCGATATTTGGGTCCGGCAAACCTGTATGACAGGAAAGAGAGTGAATTCATGTATAGAATCTGAAAGATCACTTACCTGTTACACAGATGCATACGAAAAGTCAGCCTCCTACTGTTGCAGATCATCAGAACATCAGCCAGCCAATGTTCCAGATGGAGATGCAGACAATCACATACATTTGCAGAAGGCAAATCCCTTGTTGTGTGCATCCAGCTTCAAAGTGAGCCAGTCGTGAGGTCCTGTGAACCTGTATGACAAGAAAGAGAGTCAATACATGTATAGAAACTGAAAGATCACTTACCTGTTACACAACTGTGTGCGAACAGTCACCCTTGTACAGTTGCAGATCGACAGAAAGTCAATCAACCATCCATAGTTGCAAAGGAAGATGCAGATGTACAGAACCTTGTTAATCCACCTTCAGAGAGGGAGTCGATCTTTGGGTCCTGCGAACCTGTATGACAAGAAAGAGAGTCAATACATGTATAGAAACTGAATGATCACTTACCTGTTACACAGCTGCATACGATCAGTCAGCCTCCTACTGTTGCAGATCTTTAGAACATCAGCCAGCCAATGTTCCAGATGGAGATGCAGACAACCACATACATTTGCAGGAGGCAAGTCCCTTGTTGTGTGCATCCAGCTTCAAAGTGAGCCAGTCATGAGGTCCTGTGAACCTGTATGACAAGAAAGAGAGTCAATACATGTATAGAAACTGAATGATCACTTACCTGTTACACAGCTGCATACGAACAGTCACCCTCAGACAGTTGAAGATCAACAGAAAGTCTGTCAGCCAGCGATAGTTGTCAACTGAGATGCAGATGTACAGAACCTTGTTAATACACCTTCAGAGAGGGAGTCGATCTTGGCGTCCTGTGAACCTGTATGACAAGAAAGAGAGTCAATACATGTATAGAAACTGAATGATCACTTACCTGTTACACAGCTGCATACGAACAGTCAGCCTAATACAGTTGCAGATGGACGGAAAGCCAGACAGCCAGCCATAGTTGTCAACTGAGATGCAGATGTACAGAACCTTGTTAATCCACCTTCAGAAACGGAGTCGATCTTGGGGTCCGGCAAACCTGTATGACAAGAAAGAGAGTCAATACATGTATAAAAATAGAATGATCACTTACCTGTTACACAGGTGCATACGAACAGTCACCCTCATACAGTTGCAGATCGACAGAAAGTCAGCCAACCAGCCATAGTTATAAATAAAGATGAAGATGTAAATAACCTAGTTAATCCACCTTCAGAGAGGTAGTTGATCTTGGGGTCCTGCGAACCTGTATGACAAGAAAGAGAGTCAATACATGTATAGAAAATGAATGATCACTTACCTGTTACACAGCTGCATACGATCAGTCAGCCTCCTACTGTTGCAGATCTTTAGAACATCAGCCAGCCAATGTTCCAGATGGAGATGCAGACAACCACATACATTTGCAGGAGGCAAGTCCCTTGTTGTGTGCATCCAGCTTCAAAGTGAGCCAGTCATGAGGTCCTGTGAACCTGTATGACAAGAAAGAGAGTCAATACATGTATAGAAAATGAATGATCACTTACCTGTTACACAGGTGCATACGAACAGTCACCCTCATACAGTTACAGATCGAAAGAAAGTCAGCCAACCAGCCATAGTTGTAAATGAAGATGAAGATGTAAAGAACCTTGTTAATCCACCTTCAGAGAGGGAGTTGATCTTGGGGTCCTGCGAACCTGTATAACAAGAAAGAGAGTCAATACATGTATAGAAACTGAATGATCACTTACCTGTTACACAGATGCATAAGAACAGTCACCCTCATACAGTTGCAGATCGACAGAAAGTCAGCCAACCGGCCATAGTTGTCAGCTGAGATGCAGATGTAACAAACCTTGTTAATCCACTTTCAGAAAGGGAGTCGATCTTGGGGTCCTGCGAACCTGTATGACAAGAAAGAGTCAATACATGTATAAAAACAGAATGATCACTTACCTGTTACACAGCTGCATACGAACAGTCACCCCCATACAGTAGCAGATCGACAGAAAGTCAGCCAGCCAGCCATAGTTGTCAACTGAGATGCAGATGTAACGAAACTTGTTAATCCACTTTCAGAGAGGGAGTCGATATTGGGGTCCGGCAAACCTGTATGACAGGAAAGAGAGTCAATTCATGTATAGAAACTGAAAAATCACTTACCTGTTACACAGCTGTATGCGATCAGTCAGCCTAATACAGTTGCAGATGGACGGAAAGCCAGCCAGTCAGCCATAGTTGTAAAATGAGATGCAGATCTACAGAACCTTGTTAATCCATCTTCAGAGAGGGAGTCGATCTTGGGGTCCTGCGAACCTGTATAACAAGAAAGAGTGTCAGTACATGTACAGAAACTGAATGATCACTTACCTGTTACACAGCTGCATACGAACAGTCACCCTCATACAGCTGAAGATCAACAGCAAGTCTGCCAGCCAGCGATAGTTGTCAACTGAGATGCAGATGTACAGAACCTTGTTAATCCACCTTCAGAGAGGGAGTCGATCTTGGCGTCCTGTGAACCTGTATGACAAGAAAGAGAGTCAATACATGTATAGAAACTGAATGATCACTTACCTGTTACACAGCTGTATGCGATCAGTCAGCCTAATACAGTTGCAGATGTACGGAAAGCCAGCCAGTCAGCCATAGTTGTAAAATGAGATGCAGATCTACAGAACCATGTTAATCCACCTTCAGAGTGGGAGTCGATCTTGGGGTCCTGCGAACCTGTATGACAAGAAAGAGAGTCAAAACATGTATAGAAACTGAATGATCACTTACCTGTTACACAGCTGCATACGAACAGTCACCCTCATACAGTTGCAGATCGACAGAAAGTCAATCAGCCATCCATAGTTGTAAACGAAGATGCAGATGTACAGAACCTCCTTAATCCACCTTCAGAGAGGGAGTCGATCTTGGGGTCCTGTGAAACTGTATGACAAGAAAGAGAGTCAATACATGTATAGAAACTGGATGATTACTTACCTGTTAAAAAGCTGCATACGAACAGATACCCTCCTACTGTTGCAGATCATCAGAACATCAGCTAGCCAATGTTCCAGATGGAGATGCAGACAACCACATACATCTGCAGAAGGCAAGTCCCTGGATGTGTGCATCCAGCTTCAAAGTGAGCCAGTCGTGAGGTCCTGCGAACCTGTATGACAAGAAAGAGTCAATACATGTATAGAAACTGAATGATCACTTACCTGTTACACAGCTGCATACGAAAAGTCACCCTCATGCAGTTGCAGATCGACAGAAAAACAGCCAACCACCCATAGTTATCAATTGAGATGCAGATGTATAGAACCTTGTTAATCCACCTTCAGAGAGGGAGTCGATCTTGGCGTCCTGTGAACCTGTATGACAAGAAAGAGAGTCAATACATGTATAGAAACTGAATGATCACTTACCTGTTACACAGCTGCATACGAACAGTCAGCCTAATACAGTTGCAGATGGACGGAAAGCCAGCCAGCCAGCCATAGTTGTCAACTGAGATGCAGATGTACAGAACCTTGTTAATCCACCTTCAGAGAGGTAGTCGATCTTGGGGTCCTGCGAACCTGTATGACAAGAGAGTCAATACATGTATAGAAACTGAATGATCACTTACCTGTTACACAGCTGCATACGAACAGTCAGCCTCCTACTGTTGCAGATCATCAGAACATCAGCCAGCCAATGTTCCAGATGGAGATGCAGACAACCACATAGATTTGCAGAAGGCAACTCCCTTGTTGTGTGCATCCAGCTTCAAAGTGAGCCAGTCGTGAGGTCCTGTGAACCTGGATGACAAGAAAGAGAGTCAATACATGTATAAAAACAGAATGATCACTTACCTGTTACACAGCTGCATACGAACAGTCACCCTCATACAGTAGCAGAAACTTGTTAATCCACCTTCAGAGAGGGAGTCAATATTGGGGTCCGGCAAACCTGTATGACAGGAAAGAGAGTCAATTCATGAATAGAAACTGAAAAATCACTTACCTGTTACACAGCTGTATGCGATCAGTCAGCCTAATACAGTTAAAGATGGACGGAAAGCCAGCCAGTCAGCCATAGTTGTAAAATGAGATGCAGATCTACAGAACCTTGTTAATCCACCTTCAGAGAGGGAGTCGATCTTGGGGTCCTGCGAACCTGTATAACAAGAAAGAGTGTCAGTACATGTACAGAAACTGAATGATCACTTACCTGTTACACAGCTGCATACGAACAGTCACCCTCATACAGCTGAAGATCAACAGAAAGTCTGCCAGCCAGCGATAGTTGTCAACTGAGATGCAGATGTACAGAACCTTGTTAATCCACCTTCAGAGAGGGAGTCGATCTTGGCGTCCTGTGAACCTGTATGACAAGAAAGAGAGTCAATACATGTATAAAAACAGAATGATCACTTACCTGTTACACAGCTGTATGCGATCAGTCAGCCTAATACAGTTGCAGATGGACGGAAAGCCAGACAGTCAGCCATAGTTGTAAAATGAGATGCAGATCTACAGAACCATGTTAATCCACCTTCAGAGAGGGAGTCGATCTTGGGGTCCTGCGAACCTGTATGACAAGAAAGAGAGTCAATACATGTACAGAAACTGAATGATCACTTACCTGTTACACAGATGCATAAGAACAGTCACCCTCATACAGTTGCAGATCGACAGAAAGTCAATCAGCCATCCATAGTTGTAAACGAAGATACAGATGTACAGAACCTTGTTAATCCACCTTCAGAGTGGTAGTCGATCTTGGGGTCCTGCGAACCTATATGACAAGAAAGAGAGTCAATACATGTATAGAAACTGGATGATTACTTACCTGTTAAAAAGCTGCATACGAACAGATACCCTCCTACTGTTGCAGATCATCAGAACATCAGCCAGCCAATTTTCCAGATGGAGATACAGACAACCACATACATTTGCAGAAGTCAAGTCCCTTGTTGTGTGCATCCAGCTTCAAAGTGAGCCAGTCGTGAGGTCCTGTGAACCTGTATGACAAGAAAGAGAGTCAATACATGTATAAAAACAGAATGATCACTTACCTGTTACACAGCTGCATACGAACAATCACCCTCATACAGTTGCAGATTGACAGAAAGTCAGCCAACCAGCCATAGTTGT
The DNA here is from genome assembly GCF_030463535.1 of Salminus brasiliensis. NCBI lineage: Eukaryota > Metazoa > Chordata > Actinopteri > Characiformes > Bryconidae > Salminus > Salminus brasiliensis. The sequence goes on along the minus strand of NC_132894.1, from coordinate 21,035,148 downwards.
AAATGAAGATGAAGATGTAAAGAACCTTGTTAATCCACCTTCATAGAGGGAGTTGATCTTGGGGTCCTGCGAACCTATATGACAAGAAAGAGAGTCAATACATGTATAGAAACTGAATGATCACTTACCTGTTACACAGCTGCATACGAACAGTCACCCTCATACAGTTGAAGATCAACAGAAAGTCTGTCAGCCAGCGATAGTTGTCAACTGAGATGCAGATGTACAGAACCTTGTTAATCCACCTTCAGAGAGGGAGTCGATCTTGGCGTCCTGTGAACCTGTATGACAAGAAAGAGAGTCAATACATGTATAGAAACTGAATGATCACTTACCTGTTACACAGCTGCATACGAACAGTCACCCTCATACAGTTGCAGATCCACAGAAAGTCAGCCAGCCAGCCATAGTTGTAAACTGAGATGCAGATATACAGAACCTTGATAATCCACCTTCAGAGAGGGAGTCGATCTTGGGGTCCTGTGAAACTGTATGACAAGAAAGAGAGTCAATACATGTATAGAAACTGGATGATTACTTACCTGTTAAAAAGCTGCATACGAACAGATACCCTCCTACTGTTGCAGATCATCAGAACATCAGCCAGCCAATGTTCCAGATGGAGATGCAGACAACCACATACATCTGCAGAAGGCAAGTCCCTGGATGTGTGCATCCAGCTTCAAAGTGAGCCAGTCGTGAGGTCCTGCGAACCTGTATGACAAGAAAGAGTCAATACATGTATAGAAACTGAATGATCACTTACCTGTTACACAGCTGCATACGAAAAGTCACCCTCATGCAGTTGCAGATCGACTGAAAGTCCGCCAACCACCCATAGTTTTTAACTGAGATGCAGAGGTACAGAAACTTGTTAATCCACCTTCAGAGAGGGAGTCGATCTTGGGGTCCTGCGAACCTGTATGACAAGAAAGAGTGTCAATACATGTATAGAAACTGAATGATCACTTACCTGTTACACAGCTGCATACGAACAGTCAGACTCCTACTGTTGCAGATCATCAGAACATCAGCCAGCCAATTTTCCAGATGGAGATACAGACAACCACATACATTTGCAGAAGTCAAGTCCCTTGTTGTGTGCATCCACCTTCAAAGTGAGCCAGTCGTGAGGTCCTGTGAACCTGTATGACAAGAAAGAGAGTCAATACATGTATAAAAACAGAATGATCACTTACCTGTTACACAGCTGCATACGAACAATCACCCTCATACAGTTGCAGATTGACAAAAAGTCAGCCAACCAGCCATAGTTGTAAATGAAGATGAAGATGTAAAGAACCTTGTTAATCCACCTTCTTAGAGGGAGTTGATCTTGGGGTCCTGCGAACCTGTATGACAAGAAAGAGAGTCAATACATGTATAGAAACTGAATGATCACTTACCTGTTACACAGGTTCTGTACACTCCTTCAGAGAAGGAGTCGATCTTTGGGTCCTGCGAACCTGTATGACAAGAAAGAGAGTGAATACATGTATAGAAACTGAATGATCACTTACCTGTTACACAACTGTATGCGAACAGTCAGCCAAATACAGTTGCAGATGGACGGAAAGCATGCCAGCCAGCCATAGTTGTCAACTGAGATGCAGATGTACAGAACCTTGTTAATCCACCTTCAGAGAGATAGTCGATATTGGGGTCCTGCGAACCTGTATGACAAGAAAGAGAGTCAATAAATGTATAGAAACTGAATGATCACTTACCTGTTACACAGCTACATACGAACAGTCAGCCTCCTACTGTTGCAGATCATCAGAACATCAGCCAGCCAATGTTCCAGATGGAGATGCAGGCAACCACATAGATTTGCAGAAGGCAAGTCCCTTGTTGTGTGCATCCAGCTTCAAAGTGAGCCAGTCGTGAGGTCCTGTGAACCTGGATGACAAGAAAGAGAGTCAATACATGTAAAAAAACTGAATGATCACTTACCTATTACACAGCTGCATACGAACAGTCACCCTCAAACAGTTGCAGGACGACAGAAAGTCAGCCAGCCAGCCATAGTTGTCAACTGAGACGCAGATGTAACGAAACTTGTTAATCCACCTTCAGAGAGGGAGTCGATCTTGGGGTCCTGCGAACCTGTATAACAAGAAAGAGTGTCAATACATGTACAGAAACTGAATGATCACTTACCTGTTACACAGATGCATAAGAACAGTCACCCTCATACAGTTGCAGATCGACAGAAAGTCAATCAGCCATCCATAGTTGTAAACGAAGATGCAGATGTACAGAACCTTGTTAATCTACCTTCAGAGTGGTAGTCGATCTTGGGGTCCTGCGAACCTATTTGACAAGAAAGAGAGTCAATACATGTATAGAAACTGAATGATCACTTACCTGTTACACAGCTGCATACGAACAGTCACCCTCATACAGTTGAAGATCAACAGACAGTCTGTCAGCCAGCGATAGTTGTCAACTGAGATGCAGATGTACAGAACCTTGTTAATCCACCTTCAGAGAGGGAGTCGATCTTGGGGTCCTCCGAACCTGTATAACAAGAAAGAGTGTCAATACATGTACAGAAACTGAATGATCACTTACCTGCTACACAGATGCATAAGAACAGTCACCCTCATACAGTTGCAGATGGACGGAAAGCCAGCCAGTCAGCCATAGTTGTAAAATGAGATGCAGATCTACAGAACCTTGTTAATCCACCTTCAGAGAGGGAGTCGATCTTGGGGTCCTGCGAACCTGTATAACAAGAAAGAGTGTCAATACATGTACAGAAACTGAATGATCACTTACCTGTTACACAGCTGCATACGAACAATCACCCTCATACAGTTGCAGATCGACAGAAAGTCAGCCAGCCAGCCATAGTTGTAAACTGAGATGCAGATGTACAGAACCTTGATAATCCACCTTCAGAGAGGGTGTCGATCTTGGGGTCCTGTGAACCTGTATGACAAGAAAGAGAGTCAATACATGTATAGAAACTAAATGATCACTTACCTGCTAAAAAGCTGCATACAAACAGTTAGCCTCCTACTGTTGCAGATCATGAGAACATCAGCCAGCCAATGTTCCAGATGGAGATGTAGACAACCACATACATCTGCAGAAGGCAAGTCCCTGGTTGTGTGCATCCAGCTTCAAAGTGAGCCAGTCGTGAGGTCCTGCGAACCTGTATGACAAGAAAGAGAGTCAATACATGTATAGAAACTGAATGATCACTTACCTGTTAAACAGCTGCATGCGAAAAGTCACCCTAATGCAGTTGCAGATCGACAGAAAGTCAGCCAACCACCCATAGTTGTGAACTGAGATGCAGATGTACAGAAACTTGTTAATCCACCTTCAGAGAGGGAGTTGATCTTGGGGTCCTGCGAACCTGTATGACAAGAAAGAGAGTCAATACATGTATAGAAACCGAATGATCACTTACCTGTTACACAGGTTCTGTACACTCCTTCAGAGAAGGAGTCGATCTTGGGGTCCTGCGAACATGTATGACAAGAAAGAGAGTCAATACATGTATAGAAACTGAATGATCACTTACCTGTTAAACAGCTGCATACGAACAGTCACCCTCATGCAGTTGCAGGTCGACAGAAAGTCAGCCAGCCAGCCATATTTGTCAACTGAGATGCGGATGTACAGAACCTTGTTAATCCACCTTCAGAGAGGGAGTCGATATTGGGGTCCTGCGCACCTGTATGACAAGAGAGTCAATACATGTATAGAAACTGAATGATCACTTACCTGTTACACAGCTGCATACGAACAGTCAGCCTAATACAGTTGCAGATAGACGGAAAGCCAGACAGCCAGCCATAGTTGTCAACTGAGATGCAGATGTACAGAACCTTGTTAATCTACCTTCAGAAAGGGAGTCGATCTTGGGGTCCTGTGAACCTGTATGACAAGAAAGAGTCAATACATGTATAGAAACTGAATGATCACTTACCTGTTACACAGCTGTATATGAACAGTCACCCTCGTACAGTTGGAGATCGACAGAAAGTCAATCAGCCATCCATAGTTGTAAACGAAGATGCAGATGTACAGAACCTTGTTAATCCACCTTCAGAGAGGGAGTCGATCTTTGGGTCCTGCGAACCTGTATGACAAGAAAGAGAGTCAATACATGTATAGAAACTGAATGATCACTTACCTGTTACACAGCTGCATACGAACAGTCAGCCTCCTACTGTTGCACATCATCAGAACATCAGCCAGCCAATGTTCCAGATGGAGAGGCAGACAACCACATACATTTGCAGAAGGCAAGTCCCTTGTAGTGTGCATCCAGTTTCAAAGTGAGCCAGTCGTGAGGTCCTGTGAACCTGTATGACAAGAAAGAGAGTCAATACATGTATAAAAACAGAATGATCACTTACCTGTTACACAGCTGCATACGAACAGTCACCCTCATACAGTTGAAGATCAACAGAAACTCTGCCAGCCAGCGATAGTTGTCAACTGAGATGCAGATGTACAGAACCTTGTTAATCCACCTTCAGAGAGGGAGTCGATCTTGGGGTCCTGTGAACCTGTATGACAAGAAAGAGAGTCAATACATGTATAAAAACAGAATGATCACTTACCTGTTACACAGCTGCATACGAACAGTCACCCTCATACAGTTGAAGATCAACAGAAACTCTGCCAGCCAGCGATAGTTGTCAACTGAGATGCAGATGTACAGAACCTTGTTAATCCACCTTCAGAGAGGGAGTCGATCTTGGGGTCCTGTGAACCTGTATGACAAGAAAGAGAGTCAATACATGTATAGAAACTGAATGATCACTTACCTGTTACACAACTGTATGCGAACAGTCAGCCAAATACAGTTGCAGATGGACGGAAAGCATGCCAGCCAGCCATAGTTGTCAACTGAGATGCAGATGTACAGAACCTTGTTAATCCACCTTCAGAGAGGTAGTCGATCTTGGGGTCCTGCGAACCTGTATGACAAGAAAGAGAGTCAATAAATGTATAGAAACTGAATGATCACGTACCTGTTACACAGCTGCATACGAACAGTCAGCCTCTTACTGTTGCAGATCATCAGAACATCAGCCAGCCAATGTTCCAGATGGAGATGCAGGCAACCACATAGATTTGCAGAAGGCAAGTCCCTTGTTGTGTGCATCCAGCTTCAAAGTGAGCCAGTCGTGAGGTCCTGTGAACCTGTATGACAAGAAAGAGAGTCAATACATGAATAGAAACTGAATGATCACTTACCTGTTACACAGCTGTATGCGATCAGTCAGCCTAATACAGTTGTAGATGGACGGAAAGCCAGCCAGTCAGCCATAGTTGTAAAATGAGATGCAGATCTACAGAACCTTGTTAATCCACCTTCAGAGAGGGAGTCGATCTTGGGGTCCTGTGAACCTGTATGACAAGAAAGAGTGTCAATACATGTACAGAAACTGAATGATCACTTACCTGTTACACAGCTGCATACGAACAGTCACCCTCATACAGTTGCAGATCCACAGAAAGTCAGCCAGCCAGCCATAGTTGTAAACTGAGATGCAGATATACAGAACCTTGATAATCCACCTTCAGAGAGGGAGTCGATCTTGGGGTCCTGTGAAACTGTATGACAAGAAAGAGAGTCAATACATGTATAGAAACTGAATGATTACTTACCTGTTAAAAAGCTGCATACGAACAGATACCCTCCTACTGTTGCAGATCATCAGAACATCAGCCAGCCAATGTTCCAGATGGAGATGCAGACAACCACATACATCTGCAGAAGGCAAGTCCCTGGATGTGTGCATCCAGCTTCAAAGTGAGCCAGTCGTGAGGTCCTGCGAACCTGTATGACAAGAAAGAGTCAATACATGTATAGAAACTGAATGATCACTTACCTGTTACACAGCTGCATACGAAAAGTCACCCTCATGCAGTTGCAGATCGACTGAAAGTCCGCCAACCACCCATAGTTGTTAACTGAGATGCAGAGGTACAGAAACTTGTTAATCCACCTTCAGAGAGGGAGTCGATCTTGGGGTCCTGCGAACCTGTATGACAAGAAAGAGTGTCAATACATGTATAGAAACTGAATGATCACTTACCTGTTACACAGCTGCATACGAACAGTCAGCCTAATACAGTTGCAGATGAATGGAAAGCCAGCCAGCCAGCCATAGTTGTAAAATGAGATGCAGATGTACAGAACCTTGTTAATCCACCTTCAGAGAGGGAGTCGATCTTGGCATCCTGTGAACCTGTAAGACAAGAAAGAGAGTCAGTACATGTATAGAAACTGAATGATCACTTACCTGTTACACAACTGTATGCGAACAGTCAGCCTAATACAGTTGCAGATGAATGGAAAGCCAGCCAGCCAGCCATAGTTGTAAAATGAGATGCAGATGTACAGAACCTTGTTAATCCACCTTCAGAGAGGGAGTCGATCTTGGCATCCTGTGAACCTGTAAGACAAGAAAGAGAGTCAGTACATGTATAGAAACTGAATGATCACTTACCTGTTACACAGCTGCATACGAACAGTCAGCCTCCTACTGTTGCAGATCATCAGAACATCAGCCAGCCAATTTTCCAGATGGAGATACAGACAACCACATACATTTGCAGAAGTCAAGTCCCTTGTTGTGTGCATCCACCTTCAAAGTGAGCCAGTCGTGAGGTCCTGTGAACCTGTATGACAAGAAAGAGAGTCAATACATGTATAAAAACAGAATGATCACTTACCTGTTACACAGCTGCATACGAACAATCACCCTCATACAGTTGCAGATTGACAGAAAGTCAGCCAACCAGCCATAGTTGTAAATGAAGATGAAGATGTAAAGAACCTTGTTAATCCACCTTCATAGAGGGAGTTGATCTTGGGGTCCTGCGAACCTGTATGACAAGAAAGAGAGTCAATACATGTATAGAAACTGAATGATCACTTACCTGTTACACAGGTTCTGTACACTCCTTCAGAGAAGGAGTCGATCTTTGGGGCCTGCGAACCTGTATGACAAGAAAGAGAGTGAATACATGTATAGAAACTGAATGATCACTTACCTGTTACACAACTGTATGCGAACAGTCAGCCAAATACAGTTGCAGATGGACGGAAAGCATGCCAGCCAGCCATAGTTGTCAACTGAGATGCAGATGTACAGAACCTTGTTAATCCACCTTCAGAAACGGAGTCGATCTTGGGGTCCTGCGAACCTGTATGACAAGAAAGAGTGTCAATACATGTATAGAAACTGAATGATCACTTACCTGTTACACAGCTGCATACGAACAGTCAGCCTCCTACTGTTGCAGATCATCAGAACATCAGCCAGCCAATTTTCCAGATGGAGATACAGACAACCACATACATTTGCAGAAGTCAAGTCCCTTGTTGTGTGCATCCAGCTTCAAAGTGAGCCAGTCGTGAGGTCCTGTGATCCTGTATGACAAGAAAGAGAGTCAATACATGTATAAAAACAGAATGATCACTTACCTGTTACACAGCCGCATACGAACAATCACCCTCATACAGTTGCAGATTGAGAGAAAGTCAGCCAACCAGCCATAGTTGTAAATGAAGATGAAGATGTAAAGAACCTTGTTAATCCACCTTCTTAGAGGGAGTTGATCTTGGGGTCCTGCGAACCTGTATGACAAGAAAGAGAGTCAATACATGTATAGAAACTGAATGATCACTTACCTGTTACACAGGTTCTGTACACTCCTTCAGAGAAGGAGTCGATCTTTGGGTCCTGCGAACCTGTATGACAAGAAAGAGAGTGAATACATGTATAGAAACTGAATGATCACTTACCTGTTACACAACTGTATGCGAACAGTCAGCCAAATACAGTTGCAGATGGACGGAAAGCATGCCAGCCAGCCATAGTTGTCAACTGAGATGCAGATGTACAGAACCTTGTTAATCCACCTTCAGAGAGATAGTCGATCTTGGGGTCCTGCGAACCTGTATGACAAGAAAGAGAGTGAATAAATGTATAGAAACTGAATGATCACTTACCTGTTACACAGCTGCATACGAACAGTCAGCCTCCTACTGTTGCAGATCATCAGAACATCAGCTAGCCAATGTTCCAGATGGAGATGCAGGCAACCACATAGATTTGCAGAAGGCAAGTCCCTTGTTGTGTGCATCCAGCTTCAAAGTGAGCCAGTCGTGAGGTCCTGTGAACCTGGATGACAAGAAAGAGAGTCAATACATGTATAAAAACTGAATGATCACTTACCTATTACACAGCTGCATACGAACAGTCACCCTCATACAGTTGCAGATCGACAGAAAGTCAGCCAGCCAGCCATAGTTGTCAACTGAGACGCAGATGTAACGAAACTTGTTAATCCACCTTCAGAGAGGGAGTCGATCTTGGGGTCCTCCGAACCTGTATAACAAGAAAGAGTGTCAATACATGTACAGAAACTGAATGATCACTTACCTGTTACACAGATGCATAAGAACAGTCACCCTCATACAGTTGCAGATGGACGGAAAGCCAGCCAGTCAGCCATAGTTGTAAAATGAGATGCAGATCTACAGAACCTTGATAATCCACCTTCAGAGAGGGTGTCGATCTTGGGGTCCTGTGAACCTGTATGACAAGAAAGAGAGTCAATACATGTATAGAAACTAAATGATCACTTACCTGCTAAAAAGCTGCATACAAACAGTTAGCCTCCTACTGTTGCAGATCATGAGAACATCAGCCAGCCAATGTTCCAGATGGAGATGTAGACAACCACATACATCTGCAGAAGGCAAGTCCCTGGTTGTGTGCATCCAGCTTCAAAGTGAGCCAGTCGTGAGGTCCTGCGAACCTGTATGACAAGAAAGAGAGTCAATACATGTATAGAAACTGAATGATCACTTACCTGTTACACAGCTGCATACGAAAAGTCACCCTAATGCAGTTGCAGATCGACAGAAAGTCAGCCAACCACCCATAGTTGTGAACTGAGATGCAGATGTACAGAAACTTGTTAATCCACCTTCAGAGAGGAAGTCGATCTTGGGGTCCTGCGAACCTGTATGACAAGAAAGAGTGTCAATACATGTATAGAAACTGAATGATCACTTACCTGTTACTCAGCTGCATACGAACAATCACCCTCATACAGTTGCAGATTGACAGAAAGTCAGCCAACCAGCCATAGTTGTAAATGAAGATGAAGATGTAAAGAACCTTGTTAATCCACCTTCAGAGAGGGAGTTGATCTTGGGGTCCTGCGAACCTGTATGACAAGAAAGAGAGTCAATACATATATAGAAACCGAATGATCACTTACCTGTTACACAGGTTCTGTACACTCCTTCAGAGAAGAAGTCGATCTTGGGGTCCTGCGAACATGTATGACAAGAAAGAGAGTCAATACATGTATAGAAACTGAATGATCACTTACCTGTTACACAGCTGCATACGAACAGTCAGCCTAATACAGTTGCAGATAGACGGAAAGCCAGACAGCCAGCCATAGTTGTCAACTGAGATGCAGATGTACAGAACCTTGTTAATCTACCTTCAGAAAGGGAGTCGATCTTGGGGTCCTGTGAACCTGTATGACAAGAAAGAGTCAATACATGTATAGAAACTGAATGATCACTTACCTGTTACACAGCTGTATACGAACAGTCACCCTCGTACAGTTGGAGATCGACAGAAAGTCAATCAGCCATCCATAGTTGTAAACGAAGATGCAGATGTACAGAACCTTGTTAATCCACCTTCAGAGAGGGAGTCGATCTTGGGGTCCTGCGAACCTGTATGACAAGAAAGAGAGTCAATACATGTATAGAAACTGAATGATCACTTACCTGTTACACAGCTGCATACGAACAGTCAGCCTCCTACTGTTGCAGATCATCAGAACATCAGCCAGCCAATGTTCCAGATGGAGATGCAGACAACCACATACATTTGCAGAAGGCAAGTCCCTTGTTGTGTGCATCCAGTTTCAAAGTGAGCCAGTCGTGAGGTCCTGTGAACCTGTATGGCAAGAAAGAGAGTCAATACATGTATAAAAACAGAATGATCACTTACCTGTTACACAGCTGCATACGAACAGTCACCCTCATACAGTTGCAGATCGACAGAAAGTCAGCCAACCAGCCATAGTTGTAAATGAAGATGAAGATGTAAAGAACCTAGTTAATCCACCTTTAGAGATGGAGTTGGTCTTAGGGTCCTGCGAACCTGTATGATAAGAAAGAGAGTCAATACATGTATAGAAACTGAATGATCACTTACCTGTTACACAGGTTCTGTACACTGCTTCAGAAAAGGAGTCAATCTTGGGGTCCTGCGAACCTGTATGACAAGAAAGAGAGTCAAAACATGTATAGAAACTGAATGATCACTTACCTGTTACACAGCTGCATACGAACAGTCAGCCTCCTACTGTTGCACATCATCAGAACATCAGCCAGCCAATGTTCCAGATGGAGAGGCAGACAACCACATACATTTGCAGAAGGCAAGTCCCTTGTAGTGTGCATCCAGTTTCAAAGTGAGCCAGTCGTGAGGTCCTGTGAACCTGTATGACAAGAAAGAGAGTCAATACATGTATAAAAACAGAATGATCACTTACCTGTTACACAGCTGCATACGAACAGTCACCCTCATACAGTTGAAGATCAACAGAAACTCTGCCAGCCAGCGATAGTTGTCAACTGAGATGCAGATGTACAGAACCTTGTTAATCCACCTTCAGAGAGGGAGTCGATCTTGGGGTCCTGTGAACCTGTATGACAAGAAAGAGAGTCAATACATGTATAGAAACTGAATGATCACTTACCTGTTACACAGGTTCTGTACACTCCTTCATAGAAGGAGTCGATCTTGGGGTCCTGTGAACCTGTATGACAAGAAAGAAAGTCAATACGTGTATAGAAACTGAATGATCACTTACCTGTTACACAGCTGCATACGAACAGTCACCCTCATACAGTTGCAGATTGACAGAAAGTCAGCCAACCAGCCACAGCTGTCAACTGAGATGCAGATGTACAGAACCTTGTTAATACACCTTCAGAGAGGGAGTCGATCTTGGCGTCCTGTGAACCTGTATGACAAGAAAGAGAGTCAATACATGTATAGAAACTGAATGATCACTTACCTGTTACACAGCTGCATACGAAAAGTCAGCCTAATACAGTTGCAGATGGACGGAAAGCCAGCCAGCCAGCCATAGTTGTCAACTGAGATGCAGATGTACAGAACCTTGTTAATCCACCTTCAGAAAGGGAGTCGATCTTGGGGTCCTGTGAACCTGTATGACAAGACAGAGAGTCAATACATGTATAGAAACTGAATGATCACTTACCTGTTACACAGCTGCATACGAACAGTCAGCCTCCTACTGCTGCAGATCATCAGAACATCAGCCAGCCAATGTTCCAGATGGAGATGCAGACAACCACGTACATTTGCAGAAGGCAAGTCCCTTGTTGTGTGCATCTAGCTTCAAATTGAGCCAGTCGTGAGGTCCTGTGAAACTGGATGACAAGAAAGAGAGTCAATACATGTATAAAAACAGAATGATTACTTACCTGTTACACAGCTGCATACGAACAGTCACCCTCATACAGTTGCAGATCTACAGAAAGTCAGCCAGCCAGCCATAGTTGTCAACTGAGATGCAGATGTAACGAAACTTGTTAATCCACCTTCAGAGAGGGAGTCGATATTGGGGTCCGGCAAACCTGTATGACAGAAAAGAGAGTGAATTCATGTATAGAATCTGAAAGATCACTTACCTGTTACACAGCTGTATGCAATCAGTCAGCCTAATACAGTTGCAGATGGCCGGAAAGCCAGCCAGTCAGCCATAGTTGTAAAATAAGATGCAGATGTACAGAACCTTGTTAATCCACCTTCAGAGAGGGAGTCGATCTTGGGGTCCTGCGAACCTGTATGACAAGAAAGAGAGTCAATACATGTATAGAAACTGAATGATCACTTAGCTGTTACACAGGTTCTGTACACTCCTTCAGAGAAGGAGTCGATCTTGGGGTCCTGCGAACCTGTATGACAAGAAAGAGAGTCAATACATGTATAGAAACTGAATGATCACTTACCTGTTACACAACTGTATGCGAACAGTCAGCCTCATACAGTTACAGATCGACTGAAAGTCAGCCTGCAAGCCATAGTTGGAAACGAAGATGCAGATGTAAAGAACCTTGTTAGTCCACCTTCAGAAAGGGATTCGATCTTGGAGTCCGGCGAACCTGTATGACAAGAAAGAGAGTCAATACATGTATAGAAACTGAATGATCACTTACCAGTTACACAGATGCATACGAAAAGTTAGCCTCCTACTGTTGCAGATCATCAGAATATCAGCCAGCCAATGTTCCAGATGGAGATGCAGACAACCACATACATTTGCAGAAGGCAAGTCCCTTGTTGTGTGCATCCAGCTTCAAAGTGAGCCAGTCGTGATGTCCTGTGAACCTGTATAACAAGAAAGAGAGTCCATACATTTATAGAAACTGAATGATCACTTACCTGTTACACAGCTGCATTCGAACAGTCACCCTCATACAGTTGCAGATCGACAGAAAGTCAGCCAACCAGCCATAGTTGTCAACTGAGATGCAGATGTACAGAACCTTGTTAATCCACCTTCAGAGAGGGAGTCGATCTTGGGGTCCTGTGAACCTGTATGACAAGAAAGAGAGTCAATACATGTATAGAAACTGAATGATCACTTACCTGTTACACAGGTTCTGTACATTCCTTCAGAGAAGGAGTCGATCTTTGGGTCCTGCGAACCTGTATGACAAGAAAGAGAGTGAATACATGTATAGAAACTGAATGATCACTTACCTGTTACACAACTGTATGCGAACAGTCAGCCAAATACAGTTGCAGATGGACGGAAAGCATGCCAGCCAACCATAGTTGTCAACTGAGATGCAGATGTACAGAACCTTGTTAATCCACCTTCAGAGAGGTAGTCGATCTTGGGGTCCTGCGAACCTGTATGACAAGAAAGAGAGTCAATAAATGTATAGAAACTGAATGATCACGTACCTGTTACACAGCTGCATACGAACAGTCAGCCTCTTACTGTTGCAGATCATCAGAACATCAGCCAGCCAATGTTCCAGATGGAGATGCAGGCAACCACATAGATTTGCAGAAGGCAAGTCCCTTGTTGTGTGCATCCAGCTTCAAAGTGAGCCAGTCGTGAGGTCCTGTGAACCTGTATGACAAGAAAGAGAGTCAATACATGTATAGAAACTGAAAGATCACTTACCTGTTACACAACTGTGTGCGAACAGTCACCCTTGTACAGTTGCAGATCGACAGAAAGTCAATCAGCCATTCATAGTTGTAAACGAAGATGCAGATGTACAGAACCTTCTTAATCCACCTTCAGAGAGGGAGTTGATCTTGGGGTCCTGCGAACCTGTATGACAAGAAAGAGAGTCAATACATGTATAGAAACTGAATGATCACTTACCTGTTAAACAGCTGCATACGAACAGTCACCCTCATGCAGTTGCAGGTCGACAGAAAGTCAGCCAGCCAGCCATATTTGTCAACTGAGATGCGGATGTACAGAACCTTGTTAATCCACCTTCAGAGAGGGAGTCGATATTGGGGTCCTGCGCACCTGTATGACAAGAAAGAGAGTCAATACATGTATAGAAACTGAATGATCACTTACCTGTTACACAGCTGCATACGAACAGTCACCCTCATACAGTTGAAGATCAACAGAAAGTCTGCCAGCCAGCGATAGTTGTCAACTGAGATGCAGATGTACAGAACCTTGTTAATACACCTTCAGAGAGGGAGTCGATCTTGGCGTCCTGTGAACCTGTATGACAAGAAAGAGAGTTAATATATGTATAAAAACAGAATGATCACTTACCTGTTACACAGCTGCATACGAACAGTCACCCTCATACAGTTGCAGATCGACAGAAAGTCAGCCAACCAGCCATAGTTGTAAATGAAGATGAAGATGTAAAGAACCTAGTTAATCCACCTTCAGAGAGGGAGTTTATCTTGGGGTCCAGCGAAACTTTATGACAAGAAAGAGAGTCAATACATGTATAGAAACTGAATAATCACTTACCTGTTACACAGGTTCTGTACACTCCTTCAGAGAAGGAGTCGATCTTGGGGTCCTGCGAACCTGTATGACAAGAAAGAGAGTCAATACATGTATAAAAACTGAATGATCACTTACCTGTTACACAGCTGCATACGAACAGTCACCCTCATACAGTTGCAGATCGACAGAAAGTCAGCCAGCCAGCCATAGTTGTCAACTGAGATGCAGATGTAACGAAACTTGTTAATCCACCTTCAGAGAGGGAGTCGATATTGGGGTCCGGCAAACCTGTATGACAGGAAAGAGAGTGAATTCATGTATAGAATCTGAAAGATCACTTACCTGTTACACATATGCATACGAAAAGTCAGCCTCCTACTGTTGCACATCATCAGAACATCAGCCAGCCAATGTTCCAGATGGAGATGCAGACAATCACATACATTTGCAGAAGGCAAATCCCTTGTTGTGTGCATCCATCTTCAAAGTGAGCCAGTCATGAGGTCCTGTGAACCTGTATGACAGGAAAGAGTGTCAATACATGTATAGAAACTGAATGATCACTTACCTGTTACACAGATGCATACGAACAGTCAGCCTCCTACTGTTGCAGATCATCAGAACATCAGCCAGCCAATGTTCCAGACGGAGATGCAGACAACCACATACATTTGCAGAAGGCAAGTCCCTTGTTGTGTGCATCCAGCTTCAAAGTGAGCCAGTCGTGAGGTCCTGTGAACCTGTATGACAAGAAAGAGAGTCAATAGATGTATAGAAACTGAATGATCACTTACCTGTTACACAACTGTATGCGAACAGTCAGCCTCATACAGTTACAGATCGACTGAAAGTCAGCCTGCCAGACATAGTTGGAAACGAAGATGCAGATGTAAAGAACCTTGTTAGTCCACCTTCAGTATGGGATTCGATCTTGGGGTCCTGCAAACCTGTATGACAAGAAAGAGTCCATACATGTAAAGACACTGAATGATCACATACCTGTTACACAGATGCATATGAACAGTCTGCCTCCTACTTTTGCAGATCATCAGAACATCAGCCAGCCAATGTTCCAGATGGAGATGCAGACAACCACATACATTTGCAGAAGGCAAGCCCCTTGTTGTGTGCATCCAGCTTCAAATTGAGCCAGTCGTGATGTCCTGTGAACCTGTATAACAAGAAAGAGAGTCCATACATTTATAGAAACTGAATGATCACTTACCTGTTACACAGATGCATTCGAACAGTCACCCTCATACAGTTGCAGATCGACAGAAAGTCAGCCAACCAGCCATATTAGTCAACTGAGATGCAGATGTACAGAACCTTGTTAATCCACCTTCAGAGAGGGAGTCGATCTTGGGGTCCTGCGAACCTGTTTGAGAAGAAAGAGTGTCAATACATGTTTAGAAACCAAATGATCACTTACCTATTACACAGCTGCATACGAACAGTCACCCTCATACAGTTACAGATCGACAGAAAGTCATCCAGCCAGCCATAGTTGTAAATGAAGATGAAGATGTAAAGAACCTTGTTAATCCACCTTCAGAGAGGGAGTTGATTTTGGGGTCCTGCGAACCTGTTTGACAAGAAAGAGAGTCAATACATGAATATAAATTGAAAGATTACTTACCTGTTACACAACTGTATGCGAACAGTCAGCCTAATATAGTTGCAGATGAATGGAAAGCCAGCAAGCCAGCCATAGTTGCAAAATGAGATGCAGATGTACAGAACCTTGCAAATCCACCTTCAGAGAGGGAGTCGATCTTGCCGTCCTGTGAACCTGTAAGACAAGGAAGAGAGTCAATACATGTATAGAAACTGAATGATCACTTACCTGTTACACAGCTGCATATGAACAGTCACCCTCATACAGTTGCAGATCGAAAGAAAGTCAGCCAACCAGCCATAGTTGTAAATGAAGATGAAGATATAAAGAACCTAGTTAATCCACCTTCAGAGAGGGAGTTTATCTTGGGGTCCTGCGAACCTGTATGACAAGAAAGAGAGTCAATACATGTATAGAAACTGAATGATCACTTACCTGTTACACAGATGCATACGAACAGTCAGCCTCCTACTGTTTCAGATCATCAGAACATCAGCCAGCCAATGTTCCAGATGGAGATGCAGACAATCACATACATTTTCAGAAGGCAAGTCTCTTGTTGTGTGCATCCAGCTTTAAAGTGAGCCAGTCGTGAGGTCCTGTGAACCTGTATGACAAGAAAGAGAGTCAATACATGTATAGAAACTGAAAGATCATTTACCTGTTACACAACTGTGTGCGAACAGTCACCCTCGTACAGTTGCAGAACGACAGAAAGTCAATCTGGCATCCATAGTTGTCAACTGAGATGCAGATGTAAAGAAACTTGTTAATCCACCTTCAGAGAGGGAGTCAATCTTGGGGTCCGGCAAACCTGTATGACAGGAAAGAGAGTCAATTCTTGTATAGAAATTGAAAGATCACTTACCTCTTACACAGCTGTATGCGATCAGTCAGTCTAATACAGTTGCAGATGGACAGAAAGCCAGCCAGTCAGCCATAGTTGTAAAATGAGATGCAGATGTACAGAACCTTGTTAATCCACCTTCAGAGAGGGAGTCGATCTTGGGGTCCTGCGAACCTGTATAACAAGAAAGAGTGTCAATACATGTACAGAAACTGAATGATCACTTACCTGTTACACAGCTGCATACGAACAGTCACCCTCATACAGTTGCAGATTGACAGAAAGTCAGCCAACCAGCCACAGTTGTCAACTGAGATGCAGATGTACAGAACCTTGTTAATACACCTTCAGAGAGGGAGTCGATCTTGGCGTCCTGTGAACCTGTATGACAAGAAAGAGTCAATACATGTATAGAAACTGAATGATCACTTACCTGTTACACAGATGCATATGAAAAGTCAGCCTCCTACTGTTGCAGATCATCAGAACATCAGCCAGCCAATGTTCCAGATGGAGATGCAGACAACCACATACATTTGCAGAAGGCAAGTCACTTGTTGTGTGCATCCAGCTTCATAGTGAGCCAGTCGTGATGTCCTGTGAACCTGTATAACAAGAGAGTCCATACATTAATAGAAACTGAATGATCACTTACCTGTTACACAGCTGCATTCGAATAGTCACCCTCATACAGTTGCAGATCGACAGAAAGTCAGCCAACAAGCCATAGTTGTCAACTGAGATGCAGATGTACAGAACCTTGTTAATCCACCTTCAGAGAGGGAGTCGATCTTGGGGTCCTGTGAACCTGTATGACAAGAAAGAGTGTCAATACATGTATAGAAACTGAATGATCACTTACCTGTTACACAGCTGTATACGAACAGTCACCCTCGTACAGTTGCAGATCGACAGAAAGTCAATCAGCCATCCATAGTTGTAAACGAAGATGAAGATGTACAGAACCTTGTTAATCCACCTTCAGAGAGGGAGTCGATCTTGGGGTCCTGCGAACCTGTATGACAAGAAAGAGAGTCAATACATGTATAGAAACTGAATGATCACTTACCTGTTACACAACTGTATGGGAACAGTCAGCCTCATACAGTTACAGATCGACTGAAAGTCAGCCTGCCAGCCATAGTTGGAAACGAAGATGCAGATGTAAACAACCTTTTTAGTCCACCTTCAGAAAGGGATTCGATCTTGGGGTCCTGCGAACCTGTATGACAAGAAAGAGAGTCAATACATGTATAGAAACTGAATGATCACTTACCTGTTACACAACTGTATGGGAACAGTCAGCCTCATACAGTTACAGATCGACTGAAAGTCAGCCTGCCAGCCATAGTTGGAAACGAAGATGCAGATGTAAAGAACCTTTTTAGTCCACCTTCAGAAAGGGATTCGATCTTGGGGTCCTGCGAACCTGTATGACAAGAAAGAGAGTCAATACATGTATAGAAACTGAATGATCACTTACCTGTTACACAACTGTATGCAAACAGTCAGCCTCATACAGTTACAGATCGACTGAAAGTCAGCCTGCCAGCCATAGTTGTAAATGAAGATGAAGATGTAAAGAACCTTATTAGTCCACCTTCAGAAAGGGATTCGATCTTGGGGTCCGGCGAACCTGTATGACAAGAAAGAGAGTCAATACATGTATAGAAACTGAATGGTCACTTACCTGTTACACAGATGCATATGAAAAGTCAGCCTCCTACTGTTGCAGATCATCAGAACATCAGCCAGCCAATGTTCCAGATGGAGATGCAGACAACCACATACATTTGCAGAAGGCAAGTCACTTGTTGTGTGCATCCAGCTTCATAGTGAGCCAGTCGTGATGTCCTGTGAACCTGTATAACAAGAAAGAGAGTCCATACATTAATAGAAACTGAATGATCACTTACCTGTTACACAGCTGCATTCGAATAGTCACCCTCATACAGTTGCAGATCGACAGAAAGTCAGCCAACAAGCCATAGTTGTCAACTGAGATGCAGATGTACAGAACCTTGTTAATCCACCTTCAGAGAGGGAGTCGATCTTGGGGTCCTGTGAACCTGTATGACAAGAAAGAGTGTCAATACATGTATAGAAACTAAATGATCACTTACCTATTACACAGCTGCATACGAACAGTAACCCTCATACAGTTACAGATCGACAGAAAGTCATCCAGCCAGCCATAGTTGTAAATGAAGATGAAGATGTAAAGAACCATGTTAATCCACCTTCAGAGAGGAAGTTGATTTTGGGATCCTGCAAACCTGTATGACAAGAAAGAGTCAATACATGTACAGAAACTGAATGATCACTTACCTGTTACACAGATGCATACGAACAGTCACCCTCATACAGTTGCAGATCGACAGAAAGTCAGCCAGCCAGCCATAGTTATCAACTGATATGCAGATGTACAGAACCTTGTTAATCCACCTTCAGAGAGGGAGTAGATCCTGGCGTCTTGTGAACCTGTATGACAAGAAAGAGTGTCAATACATGTATAGAAACTGAATGATCACTTACCTGTTACACAGATGCATATGAAAAGTCAGCCTCCTACTGTTGCAGATCATCAGAACATCAGCCAGCCAATGTTCCAGATGGAGATGCAGACAACCACATACATTTGCAGAAGGCAAGTACCTTGTTGTGTGCATCCAGCTTCAAAGTGAGCCAGTCGCGAGGTCCTGTGAACTTGTATGACAAGAAAGAGAGTCAATACATGTATAAAAACAGAATGATCACTTACCTGTTACACAGCTGCATACGAACAGTCACCCGCATACAGTTGCAGATCGACAGAAAGTCAGCCAGACAGCCATAGTTGTCAGCTGAGATGCAGATGTAACGAAACTTGTTAATCCACCTTCAGAGAGGGAGTCGATCTTGGGGTCCTGCGAACCTGTATAACAAGAAAGAGTGTCAATACATGTATAGAAACTGAATGATCACTTACTTGTTACACAGGTTCTATACACTCCTTTAGAGAAGGAGTCGATCTTGGGGTCCTGCGAACCTGTATGACAAGAAAGAGAGTCAATACATCTATAGAAACTGAAAGAATACTTACCTGTTACACAACTGTATGCGAACAGTCAGCCTAATACAGTTGCAGATGAATGGAAAGCCAGCAAGCCAGCCATAGTTGTAAAATGACATGCAGATGTAAAGAACCTTGTAAATCCACCTTCAGAGAGGGAGTTGATCTTGGCGTCCTGTGAACCTGTATGACAAGAAAGAGAGTCAATACATGTATAGAAACTGAATGATCACTTACCTGTTACACAGCTGCATACGAACAGTCACCCTCATACAGTTGCAGATCGACAGAAAGTCAGCCAACCAGCCATAGTAGTCAACTGAGATGCAGATGTACAGAACCTTGTTAATCCACCTTCAGAGAGGGAGTCGATCTTGGGGTCCTGCGAACCTGTATGACAAGAAAGAGAGTCAATACATGTATAGAAACTGAATGATCACTTACCTGTTACATAGATGCATACGAACAGTCAGCCTCCTACTGTTGCAGATCATCAGAACATCAGCCAGCCAATGTTCCCGATGGAGATGCAGACAACCACATACATTTGCAAAAGGCAAGTCTCTTTTTGTGTGCATCCAGGTTTAAAGTGAGCCAGTCGTGAGGTCCTGTGAACCTGTATGACAAGAAAGAGAGTCAATACATGTATAGAAACTGAAACATCACTTACCTGTTACACAAATGTGTGTGAACAGTCACCCTCGTAGAGTTGCAGATCGACAGAAAGTCCGCCAACCAGCCATAGTTGTAAACGAAGATGAAGATGTACAGAACCTTGTTAGTCCACCTTCAGAAAGGGATTCGATCTTGGCGTCCTGTGAACCTGTATGACAAGAAAGAGAGTCAATACATGTATAGAAACTGAATGATCACTTACCTGTTACACAACTGTATGCGTACAGTCAGCCTCATACACTTATAGATCGACTGAAAGTCATCCAGCCAGCCATAGTTGGAAACGAAGATGCAGATGTAAAAAAACCTTGTTAGTCCACCTTCAGAAAGGGATTCGATCTTGGGGTCCGGCGAACCTGTATGACAAGAAAGAGAGTCAATACATGTATAGAAACTGAATGATCACTTACCTGTTACACAGGTTCTGTACACTCCTTCAGAGAAGGAGTCGATCATGGGGTCCTGCGAACCTGTATGACAAGAAAGAGAGTCAATACATGTAAAGAAACTAAATGATCACTTACCAGTTACACAGCTGCATACGAACAGTCAGACTAATACAGTTGCAGATGGACGGAAAGCCAGACAGCCAGCCATAGTTGTCAATTGAGATGCAGATGTACAGAACCTTGTTAATCCACCTTCAGAAAGGGAGTCGATCTTGGGTTCCTGCGAACCTGTATGACAAGAAAGAGTGTCAATACATGTATAGAAACTAAATGATCACTTACCTATTACACAGCTGCATACGAACAGTCACCCTCATACAGTCGCAGATCGACAGAAAGTCAGCAAACCAGCCATAGTTGTCAACTGAGATGCAGATGTGCAGAACCTTGTTAATCCACCTTCAGAGAGGGAGTCGATCTTGGGGTCCTGCGAACTTGTATGACAAGAAAGAGTGTCAATACATGTATAGAAACTGAATGATTACTTACCTATTACACAGCTGCATATGAACAGTAACCCTCATACAGTTACAGATCGACAGAAAGTCAGCCAGCCAGCCATAGTTGTAAACGAAGATGCAGTTGTACAGAACCTTGTTAATCCACCTTCAGAGAGGGAGTTGATCTTGGGGTCTTGTGAACCTGTATGACAAGAAAGAGAGTCAATACATGTATAGAAACTGAATGATCACTTACCTGTTACACAACTGTATGCGATTAGTCACCCTCATACAGTTGCAGATAGACAGAAAGTCAGACAACCAGCCATAGTTGTAAATGAAGATGAAGATGTAAAGAACCTTATTAGTCCACCTTCAGAAAGGGATTCGATCTTGGGGTCCGGCGAACCTGTATGACAAGAAAGAGTGTCAATACATGTATAGAAACTGAATGATCACTTACCTGTTACACAGATGCATATGAAAAGTCAGCCTCCTACTGTTGCAGATCATCAGAACATCAGCCAGCCAATGTTCCAGATGGAGATGCAGACAACCACATACATTTGCAGAAGGCAAGTCCCTTGTTGTGTGCATCCAGCTTCATAGTGAGCCAGTCGTGATGTCCTGTGAACCTGTATAACAAGAGAGTCCATACATTAATAGAAACTGAATGATCACTTACCTGTTACACAGCTGCATTCGAATAGTCACCCTCATACAGTTGCAGATCGACAGAAAGTCAGCCAACCAGCCATAGTTGTCAACTGAGATGCAGATGTACAGAACCTTGTTAATCCACCTTCAGAGAGGGAGTCGATCTTGGGGTCCTGTGAACCTGTATGACAAGAAAGAGTGTCAATACATGTATAGAAACTGAATGATCACTTACCTGTTACACAGCTGTATACGAACAGTCACCCTCGTACAGTTGCAGATCGACAGAAAGTCAATCAGCCATCCATAGTTGTAAACGAAGATGCAGATGTACAGAACCTTGTTAATCCACCTTCAGAGAGGGAGTCGATCTTGGGGTCCTGCGAACCTGTATGACAAGAAAGAGAGTCAATACATGTATAGAAACTGAATGATCACTTACCTGTTACACAACTGTATGGGAACAGTCAGCCTCATACAGTTACAGATCGACTGAAAGTCAGCCTGCCAGCCATAGTTGGAAACGAAGATGCAGATGTAAACAACCTTTTTAGTCCACCTTCAGAAAGGGATTCGATCTTGGGGTCCTGCGAACCTGTATGACAAGAAAGAGAGTCAATACATGTATAGAAACTGAATGATCACTTACCTGTTACACAACTGTATGGGAACAGTCAGCCTCATACAGTTACAGATCGACTGAAAGTCAGCCTGCCAGCCATAGTTGGAAACGAAGATGCAGATGTAAAGAACCTTTTTAGTCCACCTTCAGAAAGGGATTCGATCTTGGGGTCCTGCGAACCTGTATGACAAGAAAGAGAGTCAATACATGTATAGAAACTGAATGATCACTTACCTGTTACACAACTGTATGCAAACAGTCAGCCTCATACAGTTACAGATCGACTGAAAGTCAGCCTGCCAGCCATAGTTGTAAATGAAGATGAAGATGTAAAGAACCTTATTAGTCCACCTTCAGAAAGGGATTCGATCTTGGGGTCCGGCGAACCTGTATGACAAGAAAGAGAGTCAATACATGTATAGAAACTGAATGATCACTTACCTGTTACACAGATGCATATGAAAAGTCAGCCTCCTACTGTTGCAGATCATCAGAACATCAGCCAGCCAATGTTCCAGATGGAGATGCAGACAACCACATACATTTGCAGAAGGCAAGTCACTTGTTGTGTGCATCCAGCTTCATAGTGAGCCAGTCGTGATGTCCTGTGAACCTGTATAACAAGAAAGAGAGTCCATACATTAATAGAAACTGAATGATCACTTACCTGTTACACAGCTGCATTCGAATAGTCACCCTCATACAGTTGCAGATCGACAGAAAGTCAGCCAACAAGCCATAGTTGTCAACTGAGATGCAGATGTACAGAACCTTGTTAATCCACCTTCAGAGAGGGAGTCGATCTTGGGGTCCTGTGAACCTGTATGACAAGAAAGAGTGTCAATACATGTATAGAAACTAAATGATCACTTACCTATTACACAGCTGCATACGAACAGTAACCCTCATACAGTTACAGATCGACAGAAAGTCATCCAGCCAGCCATAGTTGTAAATGAAGATGAAGATGTAAAGAACCATGTTAATCCACCTTCAGAGAGGAAGTTGATTTTGGGATCCTGCAAACCTGTATGACAAGAAAGAGTCAATACATGTACAGAAACTGAATGATCACTTACCTGTTACACAGATGCATACGAACAGTCACCCTCATACAGTTGCAGATCGACAGAAAGTCAGCCAGCCAGCCATAGTTATCAACTGATATGCAGATGTACAGAACATTGTTAATCCACCTTCAGAGAGGGAGTAGATCCTGGCGTCTTGTGAACCTGTATGACAAGAAAGAGTGTCAATACATGTATAGAAACTGAATGATCACTTACCTGTTACACAGATGCATATGAAAAGTCAGCCTCCTACTGTTGCAGATCATCAGAACATCAGCCAGCCAATGTTCCAGATGGAGATGCAGACAACCACATACATTTGCAGAAGGCAAGTACCTTGTTGTGTGCATCCAGCTTCAAAGTGAGCCAGTCGCGAGGTCCTGTGAACTTGTATGACAAGAAAGAGAGTCAATACATGTATAAAAACAGAATGATCACTTACCTGTTACACAGCTGCATACGAACAGTCACCCGCATACAGTTGCAGATCGACAGAAAGTCAGCCAGACAGCCATAGTTGTCAGCTGAGATGCAGATGTAACGAAACTTGTTAATCCACCTTCAGAGAGGGAGTCGATCTTGGGGTCCTGCGAACCTGTATAACAAGAAAGAGTGTCAATACATGTATAGAAACTGAATGATCACTTACTTGTTACACAGGTTCTATACACTCCTTTAGAGAAGGAGTCGATCTTGGGGTCCTGCGAACCTGTATGACAAGAAAGAGAGTCAATACATCTATAGAAACTGAAAGAATACTTACCTGTTACACAACTGTATGCGAACAGTCAGCCTAATACAGTTGCAGATGAATGGAAAGCCAGCAAGCCAGCCATAGTTGTAAAATGACATGCAGATGTAAAGAACCTTGTAAATCCACCTTCAGAGAGGGAGTTGATCTTGGCGTCCTGTGAACCTGTATGACAAGAAAGAGAGTCAATACATGTATAGAAACTGAATGATCACTTACCTGTTACACAGCTGCATACGAACAGTCACCCTCATACAGTTGCAGATCAACAGAAAGTCAGCCAACCAGCCATAGTAGTCAACTGAGATGCAGATGTACAGAACCTTGTTAATCCACCTTCAGAGAGGGAGTCGATCTTGGGGTCCTGCGAACCTGTATGACAAGAAAGAGAGTCAATACATGTATAGAAACTGAATGATCACTTACCTGTTACATAGATGCATACGAACAGTCAGCCTCCTACTGTTGCAGATCATCAGAACATCAGCCAGCCAATGTTCCCGATGGAGATGCAGACAACCACATACATTTGCAAAAGGCAAGTCTCTTTTTGTGTGCATCCAGGTTTAAAGTGAGCCAGTCGTGAGGTCCTGTGAACCTGTATGACAAGAAAGAGAGTCAATACATGTATAGAAACTGAAACATCACTTACCTGTTACACAAATGTGTGTGAACAGTCACCCTCGTAGAGTTGCAGATCGACAGAAAGTCCGCCAACCAGCCATAGTTGTAAACGAAGATGAAGATGTACAGAACCTTGTTAGTCCACCTTCAGAAAGGGATTCGATCTTGGCGTCCTGTGAACCTGTATGACAAGAAAGAGAGTCAATACATGTATAGAAACTGAATGATCACTTACCTGTTACACAACTGTATGCGTACAGTCAGCCTCATACACTTATAGATCGACTGAAAGTCATCCAGCCAGCCATAGTTGGAAACGAAGATGCAGATGTAAAAAAACCTTGTTAGTCCACCTTCAGAAAGGGATTCGATCTTGGGGTCCGGCGAACCTGTATGACAAGAAAGAGAGTCAATACATGTATAGAAACTGAATGATCACTTACCTGTTACACAGGTTCTGTACACTCCTTCAGAGAAGGAGTCGATCATGGGGTCCTGCGAACCTGTATGACAAGAAAGAGAGTCAATACATGTAAAGAAACTAAATGATCACTTACCAGTTACACAGCTGCATACGAACAGTCAGACTAATACAGTTGCAGATGGACGGAAAGCCAGACAGCCAGCCATAGTTGTCAATTGAGATGCAGATGTACAGAACCTTGTTAATCCACCTTCAGAAAGGGAGTCGATCTTGGGTTCCTGCGAACCTGTATGACAAGAAAGAGTGTCAATACATGTATAGAAACTAAATGATCACTTACCTATTACACAGCTGCATACGAACAGTCACCCTCATACAGTCGCAGATCGACAGAAAGTCAGCAAACCAGCCATAGTTGTCAACTGAGATGCAGATGTGCAGAACCTTGTTAATCCACCTTCAGAGAGGGAGTCGATCTTGGGGTCCTGCGAACTTGTATGACAAGAAAGAGTGTCAATACATGTATAGAAACTGAATGATTACTTACCTATTACACAGCTGCATATGAACAGTAACCCTCATACAGTTACAGATCGACAGAAAGTCAGCCAGCCAGCCATAGTTGTAAACGAAGATGCAGTTGTACAGAACCTTGTTAATCCACCTTCAGAGAGGGAGTTGATCTTGGGGTCTTGTGAACCTGTATGACAAGAAAGAGAGTCAATACATGTATAGAAACTGAATGATCACTTACCTGTTACACAACTGTATGCGATTAGTCACCCTCATACAGTTGCAGATAGACAGAAAGTCAGACAACCAGCCATAGTTGTAAATGAAGATGAAGATGTAAAGAACCTTATTAGTCCACCTTCAGAAAGGGATTCGATCTTGGGGTCCGGCGAACCTGTATGACAAGAAAGAGTGTCAATACATGTATAGAAACTGAATGATCACTTACCTGTTACACAGATGCATATGAAAAGTCAGCCTCCTACTGTTGCAGATCATCAGAACATCAGCCAGCCAATGTTCCAGATGGAGATGCAGACAACCACATACATTTGCAGAAGGCAAGTCCCTTGTTGTGTGCATCCAGCTTCATAGTGAGCCAGTCGTGATGTTCTGTGAACCTGTATAACAAGAAAGAGAGTCCATACATTAATAGAAACTGAATGATCACTTACCTGTTACACAGCTGCATTCGAATAGTCACCCTCATACAGTTGCAGATCGACAGAAAGTCAGCCAACCAGCCATAGTTGTCAACTGAGATGCAGATGTACAGAACCTTGTTAATCCACCTTCAGAGAGGGAGTCGATCTTGGGGTCCTGCGAACCTGTATGACAAGAAAGAGTGTCAATACATGTATAGAAACTAAATGATCACTTACCTATTACACAGCTGCATACGAACAGTAACCCTCATACAGTTACAGATCGACAGAAAGTCATCCAGCCAGCCATAGTTGTAAATGAAGATGAAGATGTAAAGAACTATGTTAATCCACCTTCAGAGAGGGAGTTGATTTTGGGGTCCTGCAAACCTGTATGACAAGAAAGAGAGTCAATACATGTATAGAAACTGAGTGATCACTTACCTGTTACACAACTGTATGCGAACAGTCAGCCTCATACAGTTACAGATCGACTGAAAGTCAGCTAGCCAGCCATAGTTGTAAAATGAGATGCAGATGTGCAGAACCTTGTAAATCCACCTTCAGAAAGGGAGTCGATCTTGGGGTCCTGCGAACCTGTATGACAAGAAAGAGAGTCAATACATGTATAAAAACACAATGTTCACTTACCTGTTACACAGCTGCATACGAAAAGTCACCCTCATGCAGTTGCAGATCGACAGAAAGTCAGCCAACCAGCCATAGTTGTCAACTGAGATGCAGATGTACAGAACCTTGTTAATCCACCTTCAGAGAGGGAGTCGATCTTGGGGTCCTGTGAACCTGTATGACAAGAAAGAGTGTCAATACATGTATAGAAACTGAATGATCACTTATCTATTACACAGCTGCATACGAACAGTCAGCCTAATACAGTTGCAGATCATCAGTACATCAGCCAGCCAATTTTCCAGATGGAGATGCAGGCAACCACATAGATTTGCAGAAGGCAAGTCCCTTGTTGTGTGCATCCAGCTTCAAAGTGAGCCAGTCGTGAGGTCCTGTGAACCTGGATGACAAGAAAGAGAGTCAATACATGTATAAAAAATGAATGATCACTTACCTGTTACACAGCTGCATACGAACAGTCACCCTCATACAGTTGCAGATCGACAGAAAGTCAGCCAGCCAGCCATAGTTGTCAACTGAGATAAAGATGTAACGAAACTTGTTAATCCACCTTCAGAGAGGGAGTCGATATTGGGGTCCGGCAAACCTGTATGACAGGAAAGAGAGTCAATTCATGTATAGAAACTGAAAGATCACTTACGTGTTACACAGCTGTATGCGATCAGTCAGCCTAATACAGTTGCAGATGGACGGAAAGCCAGTCAGTCAGCCATAGTTGTAAAATGAGATGCAGATGTACAGAACCTTCTTAATCCACCTTCAGAGAGGGAGTCGATCTTGGGGTCCTGCGAACCTGTATGACAAGAAAGAGAGTCAATACATGTATAGAAAGTGAATGATCACTTACCTGTTACACAGGTTCTGTACACTCCTTCAGAGAAGGAGTCGATCTTGGGGTCCTGCGAACCTGTATGACAAGAAAGAGAGTCAATACATGTAAAGAAACTAAATGATCACTTACCTGTTACACAGCTGCATACGAACAGTCAGACTAATACAGTTGCAGATGGACGGAAAGCCAGACAGCCAGCCATAGTTGTCAATTGAGATGCAGATGTACAGAACCTTGTTAATCCGCCTTCAGAAAGGGAGTCGATCTTGGGGTCCTGCGAACCTGTATGACAAGAAAGAGTCAATACATGTACAGAAACTGAATGATCACTTACCTGTTACACAGCTGCATACGAACAGTCACCCTCATACAATTGCAGATCGACAGAAAGTCAGCCAACCAGCCACAGTTGTCAACTGAGATGCAGATGTACAGAACCTTCTTAATCCACCTTCAGAGAGGGAGTCGATCTTGGGGTCCTGCGAACCTGTATGACAAGAAAGAGAGTCAATACATGTATAGAAAGTGAATGATCACTTACCTGTTACACAGGTTCTGTACACTCCTTCAGAGAATGAGTCGATCTTGGGGTCCTGCGAACCTGTATGACAAGAAAGAGAGTCAATACATCTATAGAAATTGAATGATCACTTACCTGTTACACAGCTGCATACGAACAGTAACCCTCATACAGTTACAGATCGACAGAAAGTCATCCAGCCAGCCATAGTTGTAAATGAAGATGAAGATGTAAAGAAACATGTTAATCCACCTTCAGAGAGGGAGTTGATTTTGGGGTCCTGCAAACCTGTATGACAAGAAAGAGAGTCAATACATGTATAGAAACTGAATGATCACTTACCTGTTACACAACTGTATGCGAACAGTCAGCCTCATACAGTTACAGATCGACTGAAAGTCAGCTAGCCAGCCATAGTTGTAAAATGAGATGCAGATGTGCAGAACCTTGTAAATCCACCTTCAGAAAGGGAGTCGATCTTGGGGTCCTGCGAACCTGTATGACAAGAAAGAGAGTCAATACATGTATAAAAACACAATGTTCACTTACCTGTTACACAGCTGCATACGAAAAGTCACCCTCATGCAGTTGCAGATCGACAGAAAGTCAGCCAACCAGCCATAGTTGTCAACTGAGATGCAGATGTACAGAACCTTGTTAATCCACCTTCAGAGAGGGAGTCGATATTGGGGTCCTGTGAACCTGTATGACAAGAAAGAGTGTCAATACATGTATAGAAACTGAATGATCACTTATCTATTACACGGCTGCATACGAACAGTCAGCCTAATACAGTTGCAGATCATCAGTACATCAGCCAGCCAATTTTCCAGATGGAGATGCAGGCAACCACATAGATTTGCAGAAGGCAAGTCCCTTGTTGTGTGCATCCAGCTTCAAAGTGAGCCAGTCGTGAGGTCCTGTGAACCTGTATGACAAGAAAGAGAGTCAACACATGTATAGAAACTGAATGATCACTTACCTGTTACACAGCTGCATACGAACAGTCAGCCTAATACAGTTGCAGATCATCAGTACATCAGCCAGCCAATGTTCCAGATGGAGATGCAGGCAACCACATAGATTTGCAGAAGGCAAGTCCCTTGTTGTGTGCATCCAGCTTCAAAGTGAGCCAGTCGTGAGGTCCTGTGAACTTGTATGACAAGAAAGAGAGTCAATACATGTATAGAAACTGAATGATCACTTATCTTTTACACAGCTGCATACGAACAGTCACCGTCATACAGTTGCAGATCGACAGAAAGTCAGCAAACCAGCCACAGTTGTCAACTGAGATGCAGATGTACAGAACCTTCTTAATCCACCTTCAGAGAGGGAGTCGATCTTGGGGTCCTGCGAACCTGTATGACAAGAAAGAGAGTCAATACATGTATAGAAAGTGAATGATCACTTACCTGTTACACAGGTTCTGTACACTCCTGCAGAGAAGGAGTCGATCTTGGGGTCCTGCGAACCTGTATGACAAGAAAGAGAGTCAATACATCTATAGAAATTGAATAATCACTTACCTGTTACACAGCTGCATACGAACAGTCACCCTCATACAGTTGCAGATTGACAGAAAGTCAGCCAACCAGCCACAGTTGTCAACTGAGATGCAGATGTACAGAACCTTGTTAATACACCTTCAGAGAGGGAGTCGATCTTGGCGTCCTGTGAACCTGTATGACAAGAAAGAGAGTCAATACATGTAAAGAAACTAAATGATCACTTACCTGTTACACAGCTGCATACGAACAGTCAGCCTAATACAGTTGCAGATGGACGGAAAGCCAGACAGCCAGCCATAGTTGTCAATTGAGATGCAGATGTACAGAACCTTGTTAATCCACCTTCAGAAAGGGAGTCGATCTTGCGGTCCTGTGAACCTGTATGACAAGAAAGAGTCAATACATGTATAGAAACTGAATGATCACTTACCTGTTACACAGCTGTATATGAACAGTCACCCTCGTACAGTTGCAGATCGACAGAAAGTCAATCAGCCATCCATAGTTGTAAACGAAGATGCAGATGTACAGAACCTTGTTAATCCACCTTCAGAGAGGGAGTCGATCTTGGGGTCCTGCGAACCTGTATGACAAGAAAGAGAGTCAATACATGTATAGAAAATGAATGATCACATACCTGTTACACAGCTGCATACGAACAGTCAGCCTCCTACTTTTTCAGATCATCAGAACATCAGCCAGCCAATGTTCCAGATGGAGATGCAGACAATCACATACATTTGCAGAAGGCAAGTCTCTTGTTGTGTGCATCCAGCTTTAAAGTGAGCCAGTCGTGAGGTCCTGTGAACCTGTATGACAAGAAAGAGTGTCAATACATGTATAGAAACTGAATGATCACTTACCTGTTACACAGCTGCATACGAACAGTCACCCTCATACAGTTGAAGATCAACAGAAAGTCTGCCAGCCAGCGATAGTTGTCAACTGAGATGCAGATGTACAGAACCTTGTTAATACACCTTCAGAGAGGGAGTCGATCTTGGCGTCCTGTGAACCTGTATGACAAGAAAGAGAGTCAATACATGTAAAGAAACTAAATGATCACTTACCTGTTACACAGCTGCATACGAACAGTCAGCCTAATACAGTTGCAGATGGACGGAAAGCCAGACAGCCAGCCATAGTTGTCAATTGAGATGCAGATGTAACGAACCTTGTTAATCCACCTTCAGAGAGGGAGTCGATCTGGGGTCCTGCAAACCTGTATGACAAGAAAGAGTGTCAATACATGTATAGAAACTGAATGATCACTTACCTGTTACACAGCTGCATACGAACAGTCACCCTCATACAGTTACAGATCGACAGAAAGTCAGCCAGCCAACCATAGTTGTAAATGAAGATGCAGATGTACAGAACCTTGTTAATCCACCTTCGGAGAGGGAGTCGATCTTGGGGTCCTGCGAACTTGTATGACAAGAAAGAGTGTCAATACCTGTATAGAAACTGAATGATCACTTACATATTACACAGCTGCATATGAACAGTAACCCCCATACAGTTACAGATCGACAGAAAGTCAGCCAGCCAGCCATAGTTGTGAACGAAAATGCAGTTGTACAGAACCTTGTTAGTCCACCTTCAGAGAGGGAGTCGATCTTGGGGTCCTGCGAACCTGTATGACAAGAAAGAGAGTCAATACATGTATAGAAACTGAATGATCACTTACCTGTTACACAGCTGCATACGAACAGTCACCCTCATACAGTTGCAGATCGACAGAAAGTCAGCCAACCAGCCACAGTTGTCAACTGAGATGCAGATGTACAGAACCTTCTTAATCCACCTTCAGAGAGGGAGTCGATCTTGGGGTCCTGCGAACCTGTATGACAAGAAAGAGAGTCAATACATGTATAGAAAGTGAATGATCACTTACCTGTTACACAGGTTCTGTACACTCCTTCAGATAAGGAGTCGATCTTGGGGTCCTGCGAACCTATATGACAAGAAAGAGAGTCAATACATCTATAGAAATTGAATGATCACTTACCTGTTACACAGCTGCATACGAACAGTCACCCTCATACAGTTGCAGATTGACAGAAAGTCAGCCAACCAGCCACAGTTGTCAACTGAGATGCAGATGTACAGAACCTTGTTAATACACCTTCAGAGAGGGAGTCGATCTTGGCGTCCTGTGACCCTGTATGACAAGAAAGAGAGTCAATACATGTAAAGAAACTAAATGATCACTTACCTGTTACACAGCTGCATACGAACAGTCAGCCTAATACAGTTGCAGATGACGGAAAGCCAGACAGCCAGCCATAGTTGTCAACTGAGATGCAGATGTACAGAACCTTGTTAATCCACCTTCAGAAAGGGAGTCGATCTTGGGGTCCTGTGAACCTGTATGACAAGAAAGAGTCAATACATGTATAGAAACTGAATGATCACTTACCTGTTACACAGCTGTATATGAACAGTCACCCTCGTACAGTTGCAGATCGACAGAAAGTCAATCAACCATCCATAGTTGCAAAGGAAGATGCAGATGTACAGAACCTTCTTAATCCACCTTCAGATAGGGAGTCGATCTTGGGGTCCTGCGAACCTGTATGAGAAGAAAGAGAGTCAATACATGTATAGAAACTGAATGATCACTTACCTGTTACACAGCTGCATACGATCAGTCAGCCTCCTACTGTTGCAGATCTTTAGAACATCAATCAGCCAATGTTCCAGATGGAGATGCAGACAAACACATACATTTGCAGGAGGCAAGTCCCTTGTTGTGTGCATCCAGCTTCAAAGTGAGCCAGTCATGAGGTCCTGTGAACCTGTATGACAAGAAAGAGAGTCAATACATGTATAGAAACTGAATGATCACTTACCTGTTACACAGCTGCATACGAGCAGTCACCCTCATACAGTTGAAGATCAACAGAAAGTCTGCCAGCCAGCGTTAGTTGTCAACTGAGATGCAGATGTACAGAACCTTGTTAATACACCTTCAGAGAGGGAGTCGATCTTGGCGTGCTGTGAACCTGTATGACAAGAAAGAGAGTCAATACATGTATAGAAACTGAATGATCACTTACCTGTTTCACAGCTGCATACGAACAGACAGCCTAATACAGTTGCAGATGGACGGAAAGCCAGACAGCCAGCCATAGTTGTAAACTGAGATGCAGATGTACAGAACCTTGTTAATCCACCTTCAGAAAGGGAGTCGACCTTGGGGTCCTGTGAACCTGTATGACAAGAATGAGTCAATACATGTATAGAAACTGAATGATCACTTACCTGTTACACAGCTGTATACGAACAGTCGCTCTCATACAGTTGCAGATCGACAGAAAGTCAATCAGCCATCCATAGTTGTAAACGAAGATGCAGATGTACAGAACCTTGTTAATCCACCTTCAGAGAGGGAGTCGATCTTGGGGTCCTGCGAACCTGTATGACAAGAAAGAGAGTCAATACATGTATAGAAACTGAATGATCACTTACCTGTTACACAGCTGCATACGAACAGTCAGCCTCCTACTGTTGCAGATCATCAGAACATCAGCCAGCCAATGTTCCAGATGGAGATGCAGACAACCACATACATCTGCAGAAGGCAAGTCCCTTGTTGTGTGCAGCCAGCTTCAAAGTGAGCCAGTCGTGAGGTCCTGCAAACCTGTATGACAAGAAAGAGTGTCAATACATGTATAGAAACTGAATGATCACTTACCTATTACACAGCTGTATACGAACAGTCAGCCTCCTACTGTTGCAGATAATCAGAACATCACATACATTTGCAGAAGGCAAGTCCCTTGTTGTGAGCATCCAGCTTCAAAGTGAGCCAGTCATGAGGTCCTGTGAACCTGTATGACAAGAAAGAGATTCAATACATGTATAGAAACTGAATGATCACTTACCTGTTACACAACTGTATGCGAACAGTCAGCCTAATACAGTTGCAGATGAATGGAAAGCCAGCAAGCCAGCCATAGTTGTAAAATGACATGCAGATGTACAGAACCTTGTAAATCCACCTTCAGAGGGGGAGTCGATCTTGGCGTCCTGTGAACCTGTATGACAAGAAAGAGAGTCAATACATGTATAGAAACT
Organism: Salminus brasiliensis; assembly: GCF_030463535.1. Lineage (NCBI taxonomy): Eukaryota > Metazoa > Chordata > Actinopteri > Characiformes > Bryconidae > Salminus > Salminus brasiliensis. Next base: position 21,001,113 of record NC_132894.1, on the reverse strand, counting down.
GAATGATCACTTACCTGTTACACAGATGCATACGAACAGTCAGCCTCCTACTGTTGCAGATCATCAGAACATCAGCCAGCCAATGTTCCAGATGGAGATGCAGACAACCACATACATTTGCAGAAGGCAAGTCTCTTTTTGTGTGCATCCAGGTTTAAAGTGAGCCAGTCGTGAGGTCCTGTGAACCTGTACGACAAGAAAGAGAGTCAATACATGTATAGAAACTGAAAGATCACTTACCTGTTACACAAATGTGTGTGAACAGTCACCCTCGTACAGTTGCAGATCGACAGAAAGTCCGCCAACCAGCCATAGTTGTAAACGAAGATGAAGATGTACAGAACCTTGTTAGTCCACCTTCAGAAAGGGATTCGATCTTGGCGTAATGTGAACCTGTATGACAAGAAAGAGAGTCAATACATGTATAGAAACTGAATGATCACTTACCTGTTACACAACTGTATGCGAACAGTCACCCTCATACAGTTGCAGATCGACAGTAACTCAGCCAATCAGCCATAGTTGTCAACTGAGATGCAGATGTACAGAACCTTGTTAGTCCACCTTCAGAAAAGTGTTCGATCTAGGGGTCCGGCGAACCTGTATGACAAGAAAGAGAGTCAATACATGTATAGAAACTGAATGATCACTTACCTGTTCCACAGATGCATATGAACAGTCAGCCCCCTACTGTTGCAGATCATCAGAACATCAGCCAGCCAATGTTCCAGATGGAGATGCAGACAACCACATACATTTGCAGGAGGCAAGTCCCTTGTTGTGTGCATCCAGCTTCAATTTGAGCCAGTCGTGAGGTCCTGTGAACCTGTATGACAAGAAAGAGTCAATACATGTATAGAAACCAAATGATCACTTACCTATTACACAGCTGCATACGAACAGTCACCCTCATACAGTTGCAGATCCACAGAAAGTCAGCCAACCAGCCATAGTTGTCAACTGAGATGCAGATGTGCAGAACCTTGTTAATCCACCTTCAGAGAGGGAGTCGATCTTGGGGTCCTGCGATCCTGTATGACAAGAAAGAGAGTCAATACATGTACAGAAACTGAATGATCACTTACCTGTTACACAGATGCATAAGAACAGACACCCTCATACAGTTGCAGATCGACAGAACGTCAGCCAACCAGCCATAGCTGTAAATGAAGATGAAGATGTGAAGAACCTTGTTAATCCATATTCAGAGAGGGAGTTGATCTTGGGGTCCTGCAAACCTGTATGACAAGAAAGATTGTCAATACATGTATAGACACTGAATGATCACTTACCTGTTAAACAGATGCATAAGAACAGTCACCCTCATACAGTTGCAGATCTACAGAACATCAGCCAGCCAATGTTCCAGATGGAGATGCAGACAACCACATACATTTGCAAAAGGCAAGTCCCTTGTTGTGTGCATCCAGCTTCAAAGTGAGCCAGTCGTGAGGTCCTGAGAACCTGTATGACAAGAGAGTCAATACATGTATAAAAACAGAATGATCACTTACCTGTTACACAGCTGCATACGAACAGTCACCCTCATACAGTTGCAGATCAACAGAAAGTCTGCCAGCCAGCCATAGTTGTCAACTGAGATGCAGATATACAGAATCTTGTTAATCCACCTTCAGAGAGGGAGTCGATCTTGGCGTCCTGTGAACCTGTATGACAAGAGAGTCAATACATGTATAGAAACTGAACGTTTACTTACCTGTTACACAGCTGTATGCGATCAGTCAGCCTAATACAGTTGCAGATGGACGGAAAGCCAGCCAGTCAGCCATAGTTGTAAAATGAGATGCAGATGTACAGAACCTTGTTAATCCACCTTCAGAGAGGGAGTCGATCTTGGGGTCCGGCGAACCTGTATGACAAGAAAGAGAGTCAATACATGTATAGAAACTGAATCATCACTTACCTGTTACACAGCTGCATAAGAACAGTCACCCTCATGCAGTTGGAGACCGACAGAAAGTCAGCCAAACAGCCATAGTTGTCAACTGAGATGCAGATGTAAAGAAACTTGTTAGTCCACCTTCAGAAAGGGATTCGATCTTGGGGTCCGGCGAACCTGTATGACAAGAAAGAGAGTCAATACATGTATAGAAACTGAATGATCACTTACCTGTTACACAGCTGCATACGAACAGTCACCCTCATGCAGTTGGAGATCAACAGAAAATCAAACAGCCAGCCATAGTTGTAAATGAAGATGCAGATGTAACGAACCTTGTTAATCCACCTTCAGAGAGGGAGTCGATCTTGGGGTCCTGCAAACCTGTATGACAAGAAAGAGAGTCAATACATGTATAGAAACTGAGTGATCACTTACCTGTTACACAGCTGCATACGAACAGTCACCCTCATACAGTTACAGATCGACTGAAAGTCAGCCAGCCAGCCATAGTTGGAAACGAAGATGCACATGTAAAGAACCTTGTTAGTCCACCTTGAGAAACGGATTCGATCTTGGGGTCCAGCGAACCTGTATGACAAGAAAGAGAGTCAATGCATGTATTTAAACTGAATGATCACTTACCTGTTACACAGCTGCATACGAACAGTCACCCTCATACAGTTGTAGATCGACAGAAAGTCAGCCAGCCAGCCAGCCATATTTGTCTACTGAGATGCAGATGTAAAGAACCTTGTAAATCCACCTTCAGAGAGGGAGTCAATCTTGGCGTCCTGTGAACTTGTATGACAAGAAAGAGAGTCAATACATGTATAGAAACTGAGTGATCACTTACCTGTTACACAGCTGCATTCGAACAGTCACCCTCATACAGTTGCAGATCGACAGAAAGTCAGCCAGCCAGCCATAGTTGTAAACGAAGATGCAATTGCACAGAACCTTGTTAGTCCACCTTCAGAGAGGGAGTCAATCATGGGGGCTTGCGAACCTGTATGACAAGAAAGTCAATACATGTATAGAAACTGAATGATCACTTACCTGTTACACAGATGCATACGAACAGTGAGCCTCATACAGTTGCAAATCGTCAGAACATCAGATCATCAGAACATCAGCTAGCCAAAGTTCCAGATGAAGATGCAGACAACCCCATGCATTTGCAGAAGGCAAGTATTTTGTTGTCTGCATCCAGCTTTAAAGTGAGCCAGTCGTGTGGTCCTGCGAACCTGTATGACAAATTAGAAAGTCAATTTATGTATAGAAACTGAATGATCACTTACCTGTTACACAGCTGCATACGAACAGTCAGCCTCATACAGTTGCAGATGGACAGAAAGTCATACTGCAAGGTTTGAAATATGAGCAAGTGATACTAATATTGCGTTAAAAGAAGTAGAGAAATGGTAGGACAAATTATTTGAATCGAGTAAATAAATACTTACCTGACTTACCTGTGTGACTGGGTAGGGACAACAATTCCTAGAGTAGCACCTTCTCAATGATACCGGAAAACAAGACATATCCCAGGCAGCACAGGTGAAGCCTTTCTAGGTGGTAGGGGAGCGGACATCAAACCTGCAGTCAGCAGTGGAGCGCAAAAAATCAGCTGAACGGCTTGCTCCCTCGATTTTGGTGTCTGTCTTCTTCCTAACAGTGTCTCTCCACGGCCATCATGTTTCCTGATAATAAACACAGAGGTTAGTTATGAACACACATGACAGTATGACACGTGAATTTTCGTGACAAACAGCTTTCAGGGTCTCCTCAGGACTTCTTTCACTTAAGTTTGGGGAGTTAGTTTGATATTGGATCAGCAGATATTCACTTCTTCCCTTCTCTCACTTAAGGTTTTAAAATCTCAGATTTTTTTTTAAACGATGGAACAGAAAGTACAATCATTATATTTCCTCAACATTTCCAGTCTTATAGGATATTTAATCAAAATAGCCAGAATTCCTGCAGCAGGTGCTGTAGATGGTAAAAAGCCTGTCTATAAAGTGCGGAAACCTAAAACTCTCACAGAGAGAAGTGATGGTTATTTACAGTAAAAACATGTTAAACAAATATATTATACCAATAGGCCTTAGCGTGACACAACTTACACTTAAACTCACACTCACACTTAAACTGGTGTAAAGCCCTTGTGCAATAGGGAGGGGCTTAGTTAGGGGTGAAATAGAGGTGAACAGCTTGGAGGGCGTCCAAAGTTCTCAGTTCAGTGGAAGTCAGCACAATCAGCTCTGCAGGTGTCAGCTTTTTTTTTTTAAAAAGAGACATGTGATGGCATAAGACATAAGCGGATGCAAAAAGTACCTAGGTCTCCAAGAAAGGGACCCTTTGTTCTGAACATAAGCAGGTCCATCCTATATGCATTGTAACAAAAAAAAGAAGGCCTGAAGTAAGCCTCAACTAAACCTCTTGGATACTGCTCGGTTCCCTCTTTTTGGCTTGTAACCTGGCCTATTTTCAATATACTGCCACATAGTAGGAATTACCAAGAAAAACAACATGCCGTTTGTCTCAACACTGGAATCATATGGGTGTCAGCTATGTCTTCAAGTAGGCCTACGTTGTAGGATTTGTTTTATGCCACAACCACAACAGGCCCAATAAGACCATAAGCACATGACAACAGGTCCAAATGAGAACTTAGGAACATGAAAACAGGCCCAATGTGACCTAAAGAACCAGCACAACAGGTCCGATGAGACTACTGATGCACCCATACGATAATACAACTGGATATTTGTCGCGATATTGGCAATGTATATATACATAGGGAGAGCAAATACAGAAACAAACAAAGATCAAGAAAAAAAGAGAAGCTTTCTGCAAAAGCACAACAGCACATAAACACATGCATAAAACATACACAAACCTTGTATATACAAATAATTAAAGGATTGCAAACTTACAATGAGTATTAAAACCTAAAGTTCCTTCATTCAGTCTTCATTACAGTGAGGCCTGAAGTGAGCCTCAACTAAACCTCTTGGATACTGCTCGGTTCACTCCTTTTGGCTTGTAACCTGGCCTATTTTCAATATACTGCCACATTCCTACAGAGTAGGAATTACCAAGAAAAAAAACATGCCGTTTGTCTCAACACTGGAGTCATATAGGTGTCAGCTATGGCTTCAAGTAGGCCTAAGTTGTAGGATTTGTTTTTTGCCACAACCACAACAGGCCCAATGAGACCTAAAGAACCAGCACAACAGGCCCGATGAGACTTGTGATGCACCCATACGATAATACAATTGGATATTGGTCCTGATATTAGCAATGTATATATAGGAAGTGCAAATAGAGAAACAAATAAAGATCAAGAAAAAAGAAAAGCTTTCTGCAAAAGCACAACAGCACACAACCTCATGCATAAAACATACACAAACCTTGACAAAATATACAAATAATTAAAGGATTGCAAACTTACAATGAGTATTAAAACCTAAAGTTCCTTCATTCAGTCTTCATTACAGTGAGGCCTGAAGTGAACCTCAACTAAACCTCTTGGATACTTTAGGTTTCCTCCTTTTGGCTTGTAACCTGGCCTATTTTCAATATACTGCCACATTCCTACAGAGTAGGAATTACCAAGAAAAAAACATGCTGTTTGTCTCAACACTGGAGTCATATAGGTGTCAGCTATGGCTTCAAGTAGGCCTAAGTTGTAGGATTTGTTTTTTGCCACAACCACAACAGGCCCAATGAGACCTAAAGAACCAGCACAACAGGCCCGATGAGACTTGTGATGCACCCATACGATAATACAATTGGATATTGGTCCTGATATTAGCAATGTATATATAGGAAGTGCAAATAGAGAAACAAATAAAGATCAAGAAAAAAGAAAAGCTTTCTGCAAAAGCACAACAGCACACAACCTCATGCATAAAACATACACAAACCTTGACAAAATATACAAATAATTAAAGGATTGCAAACTTACAATGAGTATTAAAACCTAAAGTTCCTTCATTCAGTCTTCATTACAGTGAGGCCTGAAGTGAACCTCAACTAAACCTCTTGGATACTGCTTGGTTTCCTCCTTTTGGCTTGTAACCTGGCCTATTTTCAATATACTGCCACATTCCTACAGAGTAGGAATTACCAAGAAAAAAACATGCTGTTTGTCTCAACACTGGAGTCATATAGGTGTCAGCTATGGCTTCAAGTAGGCCTAAGTTGTAAGATTTATTTTATGCCACAACCACAACAGGTCCAATGAGACCTAAAGAACCAGCACAACAGGCCCGATAAGACTTGTGATGCACCCATCAGATAATACGATTGGATATTGGCCCTGATATTAGCAATGTATATATATAGGAAGTGCAAATAGAGAAACAAACAAAGATCAAGAAAAAAGAGAAGCTTTTTGCAAAAGCACAACAGCACACAAACTCATGCATAAATCATACACAAACCTTGACAAAATATACGAAGAATTAAAGGATTGCAAACTTACAATGACCTAAAGTTCCTTCATTCAGTCTTCATTACAGTGAGGCCTGAAGTGAGCCTCAACTAAAGCTTTTTTTTGGCTTGTAACCTGGCCTATTTTCAATATACTGCCACATAGTGGACGGAGTAGGAATTACCAAGAAAAAAACACTGGAGTCATATGGGTGTCAGCTATGGCTTCAAGTAGGCCCGTTGTAGTTGTAGGATTTGTTTTATGAGACCTGACTTCTATTAATACTTCGTCATTGTAAGGCAAATTCTGTGCCAAGATCCTGCACAATTGTTTTTTATTTTAGTAATAAAATAAATAGCAATTCAATACATGTATATCTGTGTTAATTTGTTATATTTTATTTTATAAAGTTAGTGAGGTTAGCTGATGCTTTAAATTTCTCCCACATGTTGGGGTATACAGTTTATTTATTTAACAACGGTATCGGATCAGTATTGTGTATCTATCAATATGTTTATGTATTGTATTAGATCTGAAAAAGGTTGGTGCATCTGTAAATGTAACATATTGGACACAGCATATGACAGCATTGTTGTAGTTTTTTTTTTGACAAGTTTACTGGTTAATAGAATATGCCTACAATGATGAAAGTTTTACCCTGATTGGTGAATGTTTAGCCTGTCAAATGCATGCTTGAATGTGATTGGCTAATGGCAACCACAGTAATTGACATATCAGGTCCTTTGGAGAGATTATTATAGAATAGGCTAAAGATGCAGCATGTAAAATTGTAGCTTGACTGGATGAATGGTTTTCTCAGAAACAGTTACGTACCACTGGCCTCACCTTCTTCTGACATATGTCCATCAAACTTCACATGCCACTTTAAAATCACGTGCTGAACAGATTTTGTTGAAATGGGCTCAAGCGTTCAAGCTTGTTCCAGGCTTACATTTTTGGATAATTATTAGTTATTAAGACTTTTGCAAGTATTTTGATACCAAATATGTGAGGAGTGGTAAAAAAAAAAAATCTTGGACTAGTTAGCAGAAGTAGGAAGGCATCAAGGAATCAGTCAAACATTAGACGTTATTGAATAAAAACATTTAATGCTTTGCTGCAGCACCACCATCAGAATCTTATAGATTAATCTATATTCTATTTTGAATGTGCGCTCAAATTTATATATTTTTCCTTGCAAGAGCATATACTCTTTTCTTGCTGCAGGATCATACTCATCAGGCTCTGCCAAATCAAGGAAAGTCTCTAAATATCAGCTTAAGGCTCAGTGTATATAAACACCTTTCTGTCTCTTCTTATCTGTTTCTCTCTCTGACACTCACATTCACTCATACACAAACAAACATACCCTCAACAATGCCAAGAAGGACGAGCCATGAAGTTTTGCAAATCGAGGATATAGGAGGTCTTACAAACATCTGATAATGATTCAATTCCCAAGCACCTAGCTCCAATCTGTGGCCTGTGGGAGGGCATAAACGCACTCCACTGGCGTCTGCATCTTTGTAATCAACAGGTAGTGTTCAGACACAAAGACTGTCGAAAAACACTGCTCTGACATAGAACTGCTGAACTGCTAATGGTGAAGTGCAGAACCTTTTATCTGCCAAGAGAGTTCAGCGCTGTGTATATCCTTGCTGTTTCCATTCCGTCACATGCGAACTCAGCGACAGTGCTGGGGCAGCTGCATGATGCAATCAAATCAAATCAAATTTTATTTGTCACATACATAGTCATAGACAGTATAACTTGCAGTGAAATGCTTTTATGACAGTCTGTCACATCAAAGCTATACAATAAAGATCTTTTAACTAAGTTAACTAAACCTTAACTTAATGAAGTAAAGTGCAAAATAAAAATAAAATAAAAAAATAAAAATAGAATAAGTTACATTTAAGTTAAAAAATAAAATATAAAAATATGAAAATATAGAAATATAGAAATATAAGCAAAAAAATAAAAATACAAATATATATACACAGATGAAATGAAAAAGTGCGTGTCTGTGTGTGTGTATATATATATATACAGGAAAGAAGCTCCTCCTCATTCTCTCTGTGTTAGCCTTCAGGGTTCTTAAGCGTTTCCCCGAGGGCAACAGAGAAAACAGTCCATTGTTGGGATGACTGGGGTCCTTCACAATCTTCTTGGCCTTGGTCCAACACCGCTTCTTGTAGATGGACTGCAGGTCAGGAAACTCCATCCTAGTGATTCGCTCTGCTGAACGTCTCACTCGTCGTAGCGCTTGCCTGTCCTGCTTGGTGCTGTTCCCAAACCAGACTGTGATGTTCCCCGTGAGGATGCTCTCGATGGTGCAGGAGTAGAAGGATCGTAGTACCTTGGAGGGCAGTCTGAAGTCCCTCAGTCGTCTCAGGTGGTATAGGCGCTGACGAGCCTTCTTCGTTATGGTGTTGATGTGGCAACTCCATGACAAGTCCTGAGAGATGGTCACTCCAAGGTATTTGAAGCTTTCTACCCTATCCACTGGCGTTCCACTGATGTGGACAGGTTGGTAGCTCCTCTGCTGTTTCCTGCTAAAGTCCACAATCAGCTCCTTCGTTTTGCTGGCATTTAGCTGGAGATTATTATCCTGGCACCAGTTCTCCAGGGTTCTAATCTCTTCCAGGTAGGCCTTCTCGTTATTTCCTGAGATCAGGCCCACCACAACTGTGTCGTCAGCAAACTTAATGATGTTGGCTTTGCAGTCTGAGGTGTACAGCGAGTACAGCAGAGGGCTAAGGACACAGCCCTGAGGGGCTCTGGTACTGAGGGTGAGGGTGGGTGAGACATGCTTGCCTACCCGAACAGCTTGTGGTCTGTTTGTGAGGAAGTTGGAGATCCAGTCACAGATGGATGAGTGGAGACCTAGATCTTCCAGCTTTGTGGTGAGTCTTTAGGGAATAATAGTGTTAAATGCTGAACTCTAGTCCACAAACAGCATTTTAACATAATTACCCCTCCCAGCATCCAGATGTGTCATCGATGTGTGGAGAAGGTGAGCGATGGCATCATCTGTGGAACGGTTTGGACGGTATGCAAACTGAAACGGGTCCAGGGTGTCGGGCAGCGTGGATGTGATGAACTCTCTCACCAGCTTCTTGAAGCACTTCATCACGACTGATGTGAGGGCGACTGGGCGGTAGTCGTTGAGGCAGGCTGGCTGTGGTTTCTTCGGGACAGAAACGATGATGGACTGTTTGAAGCATGATGGAACAATCCCTTGCGTCAGTGAGAGATTAAAGATGTCAGTGAATACCGGGGCTAGCTGATCTGCACAGGCTTTTAGGACTCGACCACAGATGCCATCAGGTCCCGCAGCCTTCCTGGTATTCACTCTACTGAACACCCTCCGTACATGTCTCTCTGTGATGGTGAAGGCTCTTTGTTCTCTGGCGTGCTCCTCTATGTCAGCTGTGCCGGTGTTACTGTAGTTAACGTTGCCGGCTGCAGCATCAAAGCGAGCATAAAAGGTGTTTAGCTCGTTCGCCAGAGATAAGTCTGCACTTCCCAGTCCACAGGGTGGGCTCCTATAGTCCGTTATTGTTCTCAGTCCCTGCCACAGGCTCCTAGAGTCGTTTTGCTGGAACTGGGACTCTAGTTTCCTCCCGTAGCGTTGCTTCGCCTCCTTTACCGCCTTCCTTACTCCATATGACGCAGACTTGTTTTCCTGCATATCTCCGCTGATCAGTCCCATGTTGTAGGCAGCAGTGCGGGCATTCAGAGCCTCCCGGATGCTTTTATCCACCCAGGGCTTCTGGTTGGGAAATGTTTTGACTGTAGATTTCTGGACAGTGTCGTCCGCTACTTTCCCGATAAAACCCACGACCGCTTCCGTAAACATGTTGACGTCATCGGAGCTGCGCCGGAACATGTCCCAGTCCGCGTCATCAAGAGCGTCCTGTAGCGCGGCCACTGATTGGTCCGTCCAGCGCTCGACCTCTCTCACCACCGGAAGCTCTTGCTTCAGCCTTTGTTTATATTTTGGTAGGAGAAAGATGGCGACGTGGTCTGACTTCCCAAACTGATTGCGCTTTGTAGCTGTCTTTATGTGTGGTGTAGCAGTGATCTAAAGTCCGGTGGCCCCGGGTGGGGCAGGTGATGTGTTGGTGAAAGTTTGCTGCCACACTTTTGAGGTTGGCGTTGTTAAAATCCCCAACAACAATGAGTGCAGCATCCTTATGGTAGGTTTGGAGCTGTGTGAGTGTGTCGTGAAGCTCACACAGCGCGGTGTCCTTCTGTACATCGGGTGGAATGGACACTGTACAGACAATCAGCAAACAAGATGCCGCACATCCGGACGCTGTGTTCATTGTCGCCGGCAGTTTTAACCACAGCAACCTGAGGACTGTCCTCCCCAAATACCATTATCACGTGAGCTAGTGTGGAATGAAGAAACTGATCTGGTAAGCACCAGGACTGCTTTGACAAAGCAAACTTGGATGTGTTCAGAACTGCTACTGTATTGTTGACTTAGAAGACTATGCCTCTGGAGTAACCAGCTACATCAGCACCTGCATAGAAACCACTGTTCCCACAAAGCATTGTATCTTCAATTCCAAGATGGTGCCCACTGTGCCAGACTTACTAGTTTTAAAAAGTTCATTGTTCAAATTTCACAGTACTGTGAAGCCGGTGTTCGAGGAATCAGAGTCTCTGTGCTCTTTGTTTAGCTTGCTTCTCTACTTTCTTACACTTATTTTTATATATCTGTTTAGTCGTTTACTGCGTCGTAAGCCTTCTACCCATTTCCACAGCCAGAACTAGAAAAAAATTATTTCCTCAGCAAATTGTACAAACTGTACAAAAATACTAAAAGAAATACTCCCAATTATAACCAGACCTCTTTTAACAATGGTAAATGCATCCCTTAGCTTGGGGCATGTACACAAAACCCTTATATTAGCAGTCATAAAACCTTTAATCAAGAAACCAAATCTTGATCCTAGTGTATTTCTAATTACAGACCCATCATATGGATATACTTTTATATCCAAGACATTAGAAAAAGCTATGGCCCAACAATTCTTATACATGAGCAAAAATTACATGTGTGTGAAATTCCAATCTGGATTCAGACCCCATCATAGCACTGAGACAGCCCTACTGAAGATTACAAACGATCTCCTTCTTGCCTCTAATCAAAGCTACATATCTTTATTAACCCTGCTAAGCCTCAGTGCAGCATTTGATACAATAGATCACACTATTCTCTGAGAAAGATTAGAGAACATGGTTGGAATTACAGGAACAGCCCTAACGTGGTTCAAATCATATCTAACCAGACGCTATCAGTTCATGAAGGTAAAAGATTTATCTTCAAATTACACAAAAGTAAGTTATGGAGTTCTGCAAGGCTCTATTTTTAGGACCACTATTACTTACATTATACATGTTACCACTGGGCTCAGTTATAAACAGACATGGTGTTACTTTCTATTGTTATGTAGATGACATACAGCTCTATATATCAGCCAAAGCTGATGATAAATCTAGATTATTGAAAATTGAGGACTGTGTAAAGGATATAAAACTCTGGATGTCACATAACTTCCTTCTTCTTAACAGTAACAAAACCGAGGTTCTCCTTTTAGGTCCAGGGACCTCAATAAACTTTACCTAGTTCAAAATACTGCAGCCAGGGTCTTTACTAAAACTAGAAAATTTAGCCATATTAATCCAGTTTTATCAGCACTGCATTGGCTCCCAGTTAAATTTCGTATTGACTACAAATAAATCTTCTATTAACACACAAAACTCTACATGGCCTCGCTCCTGAGTACCTTATTACATATTCTGAACTATCAAGATTACTTAGATCTCAGGGTGCTGGCTTCTTAGTAGTTCCCAAAATTCAGAAAACCTCAGCAGGGGGAAGAGCTTTTTTTATAAAGCCCCCCAACTCTGGAATAACCTTCCAGATAATGCTCAGGACTCAGACACAGTCTGAATTTTTTAATCTAGGCTGAAAACTAATCTGTTTAGTTTAGCTTTTGGTACGTAATGTTTCCCCTTAGATTAAGGTTGTAGTTCCAGGGATTCACAGACACAGGGAATTGTAGTATACTGAGATGCTCAGCATACCTGGTTCTACCCAGTCACACCGGCCAGGTAAGTGTACTAAATAATGAGCAGGTAAGTGATCTATACCATTTTCATAATTCAGCCTGCCATTTTCCTGCTTCTATTTCAGCATGCACAATTTCCATGTCTTTTCCTCATAACAGTGCAAATAAACAATTCAATATTGAGACTGTGTCTGTCCCCTGTGTAGCTTATAATCAAAAAAGCCAGAAAAACTGTTTTAACAACCTCATTAGAATTAAAACAAACCTGTCCGTCTCTCAGAGCAACAGTAACTACCACATTAAATTAGGACTGTTAAATAACAGACTGCCAGTGTTGCGCCAATTAGGATAAAACAAATTAGGCAAAAAAGATAGCTCTGTGGTATAATGATCACACACGCATGTTAAAACAAACCGCTCATAGCTATGAACGTAAATAGTGACACACAAAACTAGAGTCATTCCAAATCATAGCATCATCATCATCAGCCTAGTCTTGCAGACTACAAAAAAGTCCAAATTAAAAACAAATCTCAGTATTTATCCGCTCTCGTTGAGAAAAACGAAGACAACCCGAGATTCCTTTTTTTAATACTGTGACTAAACTTACCAACAAAACAAACTAGCTCAATTAACCCTGCTGAAAATAGTAGCAAAAAAGCAACGACTTCATGAAATCTTTGATGATAAAATAAAGAATATTAGACTAAAAATCCAATGTCATTCCCAAACCACAGTGGTAGACAATGATGAATGCTGCACCAGCTCCACGACATACCTACAGTACTTTGGCTCAGTTATAGAAGATTTTTGAAAAAGTAGCTGTGCACCTATCCGCAGAACAACAGCATTCATGAAGTTCATCAGTCTGGATTTAGACAAAACCATAGCACTGAAACAGCATTACTAAGAGCATCTAATGATTTACTTTCCACCCTTGATAGGGGCAGCACTGCCATCATGTGCTGCTAGATCTTAGTGCTGCCTTTGACACCATAGATCATAAAATTCTCAATAGGTTAGAAAATCTCGGGATCTGCCCTCACCTGGTTTAGATCATATCTGAATGATCAACATCAGTATATTTATGTAAATAACGATTGCTTCTATCACACTAGATTAAATATGGTGTTCCACAAGGATCAGTACTGGGCCCATTACCCGTTATATTTTACCGCTGTGTAAAATAATCTGTAAACACGGTATTAACTTTCACTATTATGCCGATGATATCCAAATTTACATATCAGCTAAACCTAACGAGGAAAATAACAGACTGTAATAAAGAAATTAAAAAAGGGATGACTCAATTTTCTTTTACTCTGATAAAACAGAGGTCCTTCTACTTGGTCCTAATATAGATAAAAATATAAATGATAATACTGTGGTAAACATAGATGCTCACTTAGTTATACCTGGGAAAACAGTGAGAAACTTAGAGGTCGTTTTTATTGTTTCTATTCTCTCATTTGATGCACATATATGCAGCATAGTTAAAACTGCTTTCTTTTATTTATGCAACATTGCTAAACTCCGCAGCATACTATCCCAGGAGGATGCTTCATAAGCTCCAGCTTGTTCAGAATGCCGCTGCCAGGGTACTAACCAGAGCTAGGAAATTTGATCATATTAGTCATATTACTGGTTACCTCTCTCAGTGGCCCCACATTATCTGGAGGAACTTCTTACACCTTATAACCCTCTACGTACCTTCCGCTCGCAAGATGCTGACCTAGGAGGAAGAGCGTTCTTATATAAAGCCCCCAACTTTGATTCCCGGATATTAACAGGGAGGTTGTTCCAGACACACTCTCAGTCTTTAAATCTAGATTTAAAACTTCTCTCTTTACACCAGCTTTCAGAGAACTCTCATGTTCTGTATTCTGTCCTGCTCTGATTATATTTCACCACTGTTCTGTCCTGCTCTGATTACAGGATTTTTATTACTATTATTATGGTTGTCTCGTCTTTCTGCTACAGGTCCCTCACTAAACCTAAACCTTGTTTTAATCTGCTTCTTTTTGTCTCTCTCCCCTCATGTCTTGAGCTTCATGCCTGGAGTTCTTTTTTGGTTTGGTTGTTGCGTCTTGGTACCTGTACCTTGTACCTGTTCCTACATTAGCTATAGCTCTTCATTATCTCTCTGTCCAGCACCTACTCACACTCATACTTCATTACCTGTTCCTACATTAGCTATAGCTCTTCATTTTCTCTCTGTCCAGCACCTACTCATACTCATTCTTCATAACCTGTTCCTACATTAGCTATAGCTCTTCATTATCTCCCTGTCCAGCACCTACTCACACTCATACTTCATAACCTGTTCCTACATTAGCTATAGCTCTTCATTTTCTCTCTGTCCAGCACCTACTCACACTCATACTTCATAACCTGCTCCTACATTAGCTATAGCTCTTCATTATATCTCTGTCCAGCACCTACTCACACTCATACTTCATAACCTGTTCCTACATTAGCTATAGCTCTTCATTTTCTCTCTGTCCAGCACCTACTCATACTCATTCTTCATAACCTGTTCCTACATTAGCTATAGCTCTTCATTATCTCCCTGTCCAGCACCTACTCACACTCATACTTCATAACCTGTTCCTACATTAGCTATAGCTCTTCATTTTCTCTCTGTCCAGCACCTACTCACACTCATACTTCATAACCTGCTCCTACATTAGCTATAGCTCTTCATTATATCTCTGTCCAGCACCTACTCACACTCATACTTCATAACCTGTTCCTACATTAGCTATAGCTCTTCATTATCTCCCTGTCCAGCACCTATTCACACTCATACCTTATAACCTGTTCCTACATTAGCTATAGCTTTTCATTATCTATCTGTCTAGTTCTTTGTGTAATGACATTTGTTTGTTTGTTTGTGCTGTGCGGGTCGACCTAAGGCAGATGGGTTCCTTGGTCTGAGTCTTCCCAAGGTTTCTTCCTCTTAGTATGAGGGAGGTTTTTCCTTGCCACTGTCGCGACCACCTCCATTGTGGTGCTTGCTCATAAGAGATGTGGACCTATATATATATGCATACATTTTGAATTAAATTACTCTTACCATCACTGCCATGACAATATTAGGTTCTACTACACCATGATTATTATATTATGATTAAGAATATGTTGCACACCTGAGCAGTACAACAGTACAGATGGTTTGGTGACTTTTTTTCAATAATTTATAAATAGTTCTGATCAGAGGAGGATGGTTATCTTGTGAGTCTTGGTTCCTGCCAAGGTTTCTTGCTTCTGCTCTAAGGGAGTTTTTCCTTGCCACTGTCATCGTTGGCTTTTACTAATTACTGATTGTGTAAAGCTGCTTTGTGACAACAGTTGTAAAAAAGAGCTAAGCAAATGAATTTGATTGGATTGTTTTAGCTACACAATTGCAGTTCTTTAAAAATAAACAATCAATCAAACAAACAAAAAACTATAATTAAGAGAGCGTTACCTAGTCTAGTTAATACTATAGCAGTGTTTTTTACCTCACTTACTATTTGCATAGGTAGCCTAACAAATTTAGGCATATGTTGTCTCAGGAAAAACATGTTTAATGTTTACACAAGGATATCATATACTGTACAGTACCAGTCAGAAGTTTAAACAGAAACTGGAATAGTTTAACAGTATTAAAGAAGTACCCAGAGGTGCTGAGCTCTTGTTGGCTGCGTCCCCTTTACTCTGTGCTTCAGCTCATCCCTGACCATCACAATTGGGTTTAGGTTTGGTTGTGGATGCCTAATAATTTAAATCTGTTATCTTTATGTCTACATATGAAGGTTGTGTGCAAATGTTTTATGGCATTTACACAGAATACTTAAAAAGCCACTTTTACTTCCTTAAAGAACCATGTTTTTAATAGAAATGAAGTGAATAAAGAACCATTACATGATGTATTTACCTGAACCATTTTGAAGGTTCTTCACTTTCAGTCATTTCTATCATAAACATAGTTCTTTATTGAACTAAAAATGCCTAGCTAAACATTTTTTTTTATGAGTAAAGTAAGCCACTTAGCACACCTACTGTCCTAGATACTGTCCTGGGCTTGAGGTGGGAAAATCATGTTTAGTAGACAATCTAGATTCACATCCCATTTTATGTTTGAACTAGTTAATTTATGTACAATAACATATCTAGCTTCATATGGCAAATAATAAGATAATGTAGCAATAATAAGATGCCAAAAAATCTGTAATGATGACTTACGCGGTTGAGGACATTGTGACTATATTACATCACTGGTTGTGCATTTAGTTTATAGGAAGAGTTTCAATGTCAAACGCAGAACAATGCAATTGTAGATAAGTGGTTTTGTGCTTTTAATTTGACTATTATATTTTATACCTCTACTTTGCTGCATTTTTTCCTCTGAAACCATTTATTTGTCAGCTACTTACTCTTAACTTTAGAATTATATTTGCACTATTGTATAGCCATGTTTAGGGCTTAAAACAAATCGTTTACATTGTTTGCAGTTTTGTTTTTGTATCCTCATGTTTACAGTTTCAAATGGACAGTTTTGTACTTTGTTAACCAATTGTTTCTTCTTCACAAAGTAAGACGAGGACACTGTCTTTTGCAAAAACAACTTCCTGTACAAAGACCAAGTTGTACAGGAAGTACAACTTGGTAGTGTTTATACTTGTTAGGTCCTACGAATCCCAAATAGCTAGGAGAAATAAAAAATGTCCGGGTCTCAGGAGGTTAAGAAAGAGGACGATCATGGGACATTTATAGAAGCTACAATCAAAAGAATGACTTCAGAGGGGTATAAGGGATATTTTCTGTGATGGAAACAATAAGATATCAGGATCCAAGATTCAAGATTAAAAATGATTGGCTTAGCCACAAAGTCACTGTTCAACGTACTTACAATGAGCACAATAGGAATGTTGCAGATTCTGAAAAAAGGTTCAAACAAACAAAAGATTTCCAGTATGTCCAGATTTGATCAAACGAATTGAAAAATAGATCTCATTAGGTGTCAAACCGGTTGCATAGAAACCATTTCCAGCCTTTTTTTGTGGTCCTAAACCATTGTAAATATACCTGTAAAGATAAAAAAAACACAAAAACATCTAGTTATTTATTTAATGAAATAAGAATAAGTTTGTAGGCCCTGCTACTGGCCGGGCCACACAACACATTCCTTTTATTACTTGGGATAAACTAAAAAATAGTTAAATTGAGCTACCACACCATCTAATGGTTATAAAAGGTTAACCAATCCCACCAGTTCCCACTCAGGTTTGGTATGTAATTACCAAAGGTGAATTAAGATGATGATAACTTTGCACATAATATTATTTTATTAGAACACTCAATATGTAAAATGATTGCGCGTAAACATTAGTAAAAATTAGAAAATGTCGTATTACAACCTCAAGTACCAATTATCCATTTAACTGGATATATAGGAAGTCAGTAGCACAACCATGAAACAAACACAATGAGATACAAGAACTTAAAGGGCGCAACAAAAATAAAATAAAATAAATTAATTAAATAAATAAGTGAACACTACAAACTTCCCTACAAAACCACCAAATTATAAATACAGTGGGGAAAAAAAGTATTTAGTCAGTCACCAATTGTGCAAGTTCTCCCACTTAAAAAGATGAGAGAGGCCTGTAATTGACATCATAGGTAGACCTCAACTATGAGAAACAAAATGAGAAAGAAAATTCAGAAAATCTGATTTTTAAAGAATTTATTAGCAAATAATGGTGGAAAATAAGTATTTGGTCAGCTACAAACAGTAAGACTTCTGGCTGTCATATACCTGTAACAACTTCTTTAAGAGGCTTCTCTGTCCTCCACTTATTACCTGTATTAATGGCACCTGTTTGAACTCATTAACAGACACCTGCCCACAACCTCAAACAGTCAACACTCCAAACTCCACTAGGGTGAAGACCAAAAAGCTGTCGAAGGACACCAGAAACAAAATTGTAGATCTGCACCTAAAAATTGAAAATCTGCACTAGGCAAGCAGCTTGGTGTGAAGAAATCTACTGTGGGAGAAATAATCAGAAAATGGGAGACCTACAAAACCACAGCTAATCTCCCTCGATCAGGGGCTCCACTCAAGATCTCAGCCCACGGGGGGACCTAGTGAATGACCTGCAGAAAGCTGGGACCAACGTTAAAAAGGCTACCGTCAGTAACACACTACGCCACCAGGGACTCAGATCTTGCAGTGCCAGACGTGTTCCCCTGCTTAAGCCAGTACATATCCGGGCGCGTCTGAAGTTTGCTTGAGAGCATTTGGATGTTCCGTAAGAGTATTGGGAGAATGTCTTATGGTCAGATGAAACCAAAGTAGAACTGTTTGGTACAAACACAACTCGTTGTGTTTGGAGGAGAGTGAATGCTGAGTTGCATCCAAACAACACCATACCAACTGTGAAGCATGGGGGTGGTCACATCATGCCCTGGGGCTGTTTCTCTGCAAAGGTACTAGGACGACTGGTCCGTGTACATGAAAGAAAGAATGGGGACATGTATTGTGAGATTTTGAGTGCAAACCTCCTTCCATCAGCAAGGGCATTGAAGATGAAACGTGGCTGGGTCTTTCAGCATGACAATGATCCCAAGCACACTGCCAGGGCAACAAAGGAGTGGCTTTGTAAGAAGCATTTCAAGGTCCTGGAGTGGCCTAGCCAGTCCCCAGATCTCAACCCCATAGAAAATGGGCAGTGGTGGCTCAGCGGTTAGAGCGCCGGGATATCGATAACAGGGTTGTGGGTTCGATTCCCGGGCTCGGCAAGCTGCCACTGTTGGGCCCTTGAGCAAGGCCCTTTACCCTCTCTGCTCCCCGGGCGCTGGAGTTGGCTGCCCACCGCTCTGGGTGTGTGTGTGTACTCACTGCCCCTAACACGTGTGTGTGTGTGAGTGTGTTCACTACCAGATGGGTTAAATGCGGAGGACACATTTCGCTGTACAGTCCACACTGTACAGTGACGAATACGTACGTGCACCTTTAAAACCGAGTTGCCTGCCGACAGCCCCAAAACATCACTGCTCTAGAGGAGATCTGCATGGAGGAATGGGCCAACATACCAGCAACGGTGTGTGCAAACCTTGTGAAGACTTACAGAAAACGTTTGACCTCTGTCATTGCCAACAAAGGATATATAACAAAGTATTGAGAGGAACTCTTGTTATTGACCAAATACTTATTTTCCACCATTATTTGCAAATAAATTCTTTAAAAATCAGACAATGTGATTTTCTGAATTTTTTTTCTCATTTTGTCTCTCATAGTTGAGGTCTACGTATGGTGTCAATTACAGGCCTCTCTCATCTTTTTAAGTGGGAGAACTTGCACAATTGGTGACTGACTAAATACTTTTTTCCCCACTGTACATGTGAATCATACATTCCACAATGACCCAAAGCTTGTTACTCACTTCGATTTACGATGTTACAGTAAAAAAAAAACTTACTACTTTTCATTTATTAATTGGTTGTACATTGAAACAACTAATCTAAAGATATAACACTGGTCTAAGATATTGGCAGTCAATAAAGCAATGAGATGAGAAACACACTACATTAATGCTTTGCAGCTTCCACCAAAAGCTGAACAATGAACCAAACAATAATTGGGCAAATTTTACGAGACTTCGTTCATACTTTCTACGAACCCACAACGTGCCGAGCGTCTCAAAGGCGCCACCCCCTACCAGGTAAGCCTTAGAAAGGTGTACCAGCTCTTCTCCTACCACAATACCCTTAGTATGGGTCACAAGTGCATAAATTTACCCCATCTGTAAAGAACATCATCCAGCCACTGCCCATCATCTAATGTGGTCAATGAGTTCTTGGTCAGTGAAGGTGCTTTAGAAGTCCTTTAGATTGATCATGAAATGGCAACAAGGCATGTTACAACAACTGAACATTATAATTATTTAAAAATAACAAAAAAGCTTCTATTTTACATCAACACACCTTTTCCTTCCTCCATGGCAGAATGGTTTCTGTGCACATAAAAATGTCCATACAATTTATCCCAACCACAAAGATTTAATGTTATCTACACAAAATTATATTCTGACACTACTTGTATGTTAGAATAAAGAATGAAATTTCTGGATCAAAAAAACTGACTGCGTCAGGTTTCATGTACTTGTAATCCTGCTGCAGTGATTGTCAGGGGACAGTCAGCTTGTAGGTGATCATTCAAATAGTCAGCCTCACACCATTGCAGATGGACAGACAGAGCTGCAGATGGATAAGAAGCTAATACTATGCCAGGGAAGGACCTCGTTGGCAGCATTCAATAAACTTTTCAAGGTTTTCAGTCTAAGCTATGACAAATCACTCAGCAGCATGTACACATTTCTCCAGACAACAGTGTATAGTAGTGATGTAGGCACCACAAGAGAGAGTCCAAAAGTTAAAGAACCGACAGCATAGTTTTTGAATATGGTTGAATAATGTTACATTTGCAGATCACTGCATGATACACCTAAGTTTTTTCATCTGCAGGAAAAAAAAATGCCTGATGTGCTCAGGATAATTGTTCTCTGCAGTTTTGCAGGCTTTGAAAAGCACCTGAAAATTGTTCATGTTAGAGATACATATGATGCCATGATGACCCCAGAAAATTCCAGGAGAAAGTGACTTAAACACAGATGCTAAATGGGGGGTTGTCGAGCCTACGGAAATTCATTTAGGTGGATTCCCATAACCCACAATCCCATAATCATGCCAAATGGGCAAATGGCAGCTTAAGAAAGTCTCTACTGACAAAAAGTGACAAAAAAAAAAAACACCACTGGACTTAGGAGGTGTTATCGAAAATAGTCAATAATTCTCACATGGAAGAAGAGGCAGGAATGGCCACTAGGTTTAAAAGGTAAAAAGACGACCCAACCTTCAGAAAAAAAAACGTGATGAAGAACCAGAATCATGTTGTAG
The DNA here is from genome assembly GCF_030463535.1 of Salminus brasiliensis. Classification (NCBI taxonomy): domain Eukaryota; kingdom Metazoa; phylum Chordata; class Actinopteri; order Characiformes; family Bryconidae; genus Salminus; species Salminus brasiliensis. The sequence continues at coordinate 20,979,743 of NC_132894.1, read as the reverse complement.
CGATATCTCAGCAAACACTGGACCAAGATGGAGGGCAGATAAAAAAAATAAAAAAAAAACCAGTGGAAGCAGCAAATTTGAAGCTGATTTTAAAAGAAAAAGGACTTTCTGCAGGACAGTAACACTTTGCTCCAAGCCATTAAAGGAGAGATTAACTCAATGAAAATTAAAAAATGAACTCAAGGTTAGACATCAAAGGTTCTCTGCTCTGTCAGATCCCAAAAATATTCTACTGGTCCTATTAGAAGTGGAAATAACCCTATACTAGGACTAGCAGCAGAAAAACCTGATCTGTACATTGTATGTTTTAGATTGAAAGCTCCCAGTAAGTCACAATGTTGAGTTGAAAATGCAGCTAGAGATGTCCATCTTTTTTCTTTGGTAATATAAACCCTCACTTGAGACTCCCTTGTTTTAGAACCTTCAAAATTCCTAATAAATAAAAATAATTCTAATCGGAACAGCCCTGAGAAATAAATCATTTCCAAAACCTTGCCTTAAATCCAGATTCTACAAACAAATTCTGTAGGTTGAACAGTACTGAGAATGAAATATCCTAAAATCTTAGTGTCTTAGTGTCTTTGAATTTTAATGAATTTGGATGCCTGCAAAATTCTCAGGTTTAAACAATCCTGAGAATGGAAATACTCCAAGACAATATTTTAGAATCTTCGGATTGAAATAAAATCCAGATCCAAAGAAATGTCCAGTTCATACAACTGTGAGACTCTAATGATCTTAAAGCAATGCTTTGGAAATCTTCTGAATTTGAGTCGAAACCCCCCCCCCCCCCTTAAAACTTTTGGATTACTTTAACCCAGATCCCTTTTAAACAGCATCCCATCTTCTCCTGTGTGTCCCATGTGTTCTAAATTCTTAAGGCAACTGATCTTATTAATTAGCTTACTGTCACTTCGGGTACAGAGTCAGTAGAGCTGGGATGACGGTGGCCGCCTCTGTCGGTTTCTGAAACTGTCTCTGAAAACTCTGGACCCAGAGGAATATTGGGATCTCTGTGGAACCTCCAAAACTGTGGTAGTCTGATTTAGATCTTCTCCGCGCTTAAAGAATCAACTCGATCAGTCAGTCTTAGGAATGTAGAGAAACACACGGACACCATACAGCAAGGTTTTTATCAGATGAAGGTCTGAATCCTTCCACCGGCGTTACGTTTACTGCAGAATGAATCACTTTTTATACCCCACAAATTCACGATGTACTACGTCACATTCACACACATTGGTTTTCATTTGTCCTTTTGATGTCCATTTACTGAAGCATTTTGATTTTTATTGCCTTTGATGCACTTAGGAATTATGTTTTTGACCTCTTTTCAGGAGAGTTCTTTTCAAACAGCCGATCCAGCCTTCCCCTATAACAGCAATATTAAGGGAGACTCCTCAAAGGCTTTATCTATGTGATGTATCTAAATGTGGTGGCTTTTGCCACATTAGTAGCAAGGCTGCTTATATTGCTTAAATGTGAAGAGGAAAAGCCCTCCTAGCTTCAAAAAGGGGTTAAACGATTTGATGCAGTTAATGGAATTAAAAAGAATCTGATACTCTTTCGCTGGCTGCAGTGGTAGATTAATATTTGTCAAGCTGTCTTGACTTAAATAGACAATATGGACTCTGTTAATGAACGGGCTGGTTAGCACCCAGTTTGGAATCTATTTTAATATTTACTTTTACTTTCTCTCTTCTTGCCTTCCCTCGGACACTTGTATGTGCTTTTATTATTTCACATTTACATACTACCTGTATTTTTATTGAAGACTGAAGTTCAAATTTGGCCCAATGTCGCCAAACTGCACCTGAATGTCACATTACATTCCAACAAGGACATAGCAAACGTATGTAGCCTAGAATGAAGATGTCCATGGCAGAGACTCAAGAAAATTAGAGTGAAATGTCCCAACTAAACACCACATTTACATTTCAATAAAGGATATTGATAACATGCCTCTGAAGTTTGACTTTTTGTTCCATTACAATACATCCCAACCTTTTACTTTTATACTTCAAGTATAAAAACCACTTACCATTACTTTTACACTTTTAAAGTAAGAGTAAAAGCTTAAATTGATACTTGAACTTTTAAAGAAGTCTTTTTAAACCCTGCCTGAGTAATGAATGAATACTTTTGACACCTTTGCTTGCTAATAACGCTGTTTCTATGTCGTAGCTAATAAAATCCATATAGCTACACATTTAGTAGAGATTACTCAGATTTGTGACTGAATTTGTGCATGTGGTCAGATTTATATGTACATTTACATTTATGGCGTTTAGCAGACGCTCTTATCCAGAGCGACTTACAAAGTGCCTTGCTATTTACCCAAGAAAACCTTAGCTAGTTAGAATAGACTAATAGTTCAAAGATACCTCTAAGCGTTAGACATTGCTAAACACAAGACAATAAGGTGACCATAGTACTCTATTCATCCAAGTATTCTCGGAAGAGGTGGGTCTTCAGTCTGAGTTTGACGACAGCGAGCGACTCGGCCGTTCGGACACCCAGGGGAAGTTCGTTCCACCACTTTGGTGCCAGGACAGAAAAAAGCCTGGATGCCTTGAAGCTCGAAGGGCTCTAGGTGCGGAACGACTATTGACCATTGCCATCAAGTACGGAGGGGCTGGTTCGTTCTTGGCTTTGTAGGCCAGTGTCAAGGTTTTGAATCTGATGCGGGCAGCTACAGGAAGCCAGTGAAGAGAACGCAGCAGTGGTGTGACATGGCTGAATTTAGGGACATTGAAGATGCATTCTGGAGGAGTTGCAGGGGCCAGATGGTGCGCAGAGGGAGACCAGCCAGAAGAGAGTTGCAGTAGTCAAGTCAGGAAGTGACGAGAGACTGAACAAGCACCTGGGCGGACTCTTTAGAGATTCGGCGGCGTTTGCAACATGACTTGAGAACAATAACTGATCATCCATGACTACACCAAGGCTTCGAGCTTCTGTAGAAGGAGTGACCAGTGAGTTCTCAAAGGTGATGGCAAGATCGTTTTTTGGTCCAGCAGTTCCCGGGATGTACAGCAGCTCCGTCTTGCTGGGGTTGAGTTTGAGGTGGGGAGCCGCCATCCAAGAAGAGACGTCAGCGAGGCATGCTGAGATGCGGGCAGAAACCTGTGTGTCAGACGGTGGAAAAGAGAGCATGAGTTGAGTGTCATCGGCGTAACAGTGGTAAGAGAATCCATGAGAGGATATCACTTTACCAAGAGAGCTAGATTTCACTACATCGTAATTTCATATTTTAGTGAAATGTACACTTTTCTGTGTAAATGTAAGTTGATTGTGGTTTATTCTTTTTTTAGCTTTGAATGTCCAAGCACCCCTAGCCCTTGTCCAGTTTTGGGTGTTCATCAAGTGGAACACTTTCAGACCGGTCTAACTAATATGTTTTCAAACCACATTGTGAATTAAATATCCTATCATCAAAACAGAATTATAATATTATTGATGGCCTACAAGTTTACAAATAGAACAATTTTATCTGTACAGAGAAGATCTAGCACATATAGAAGAAGGGTTGTAAGCTCTGGAGAGCACCATGGATGCCTCTGAAGTCCTGGAGAAGAGGTAAATATTACTAAATATAAGACAAAAAATAGTAGCTGCAATCCACACCAATGCTGACAGTGTTAAATTCTTTATCATATAGTCTTCAGAATATGAGTGTCCAAGACAACAAAAACCTAAACATGAATAAACTTGAGATCAATGACCTCAGGAACAGTGTGTAAGTTATAAATCATTGTTTTGAGCAGTGCTGGAGAAGTAAATGTACTTTTAATATGATTCCTAGTATTTATTAATCTCAAATTTGACAGTTTTGATTGGGGAACAGATGATCAGGAAGAAAAGGAAAAGGTGATGACAGCCCAGATGAGGAATGTGTAATAATAAGAGAGGGGATTTAAGGCATTTTTTATTACTTTCTTCAAAGCTTAAATACACCAAGATCACTATGCTTTTAAAGAAATTTGGGACAACCCATTTAATGAGGTCATGTCTTGGAAGTTTCTGATTGTTTTTTGGCAACATCTGAGTTAATTAGAGACACACCTGTGGATATATTTTAAGGCACACCTGAAACACACTGCTGTTTCGTGTAACATCATGGGAAATCACCAAGGATATCAGGAAGAGAATTGTGGACTTGCACAAGTCTGGCTCAACCTTGGGTGCAATTTCCAGATGCCTGAAGGTGCCACGTTCATCTGTACAAACATTTTTAAAAAGTACAAACAAGATGGAAATGTCTAGCCATCATACCGCTCAGGAAGGAGACAGGTTCTGTGTCACAGAGATGAACTTGCTTTGGTCCGAAATTTGCAGATCAACCCAAATCAAAAGCAAAAGACCTTGAGAAGATGCTGGCTGAAGCTGTTAAGAGTGCGTCATTATCCACAGTGAAACAGATACTGTATCGACATGGGCTGAAGGTCACTCTGCCAGGAGGAAGCCATTACGCCAAAAGACTGACAAACCTAAAATGTGACTGTTTGGCCATAATGACCATTGTTATGTTTGGAGGAAAAAGGGGGAAGCTTGCAAGCCTGAGAACACCATCCCAACTGTGAAACACAGGGGTGGCAGCATCATGTTGTGGGCATTATTAGGAAAGAACATTATGTGGAAATACTGATGCAACATCTCAAGACATCAGCCAGGAAGTTAAAAGCTTGGGCGCAAATGGGTCTTCCAAATGGACAATGAGCCGAAGCTAACTGCCAAACTGGTTACAAAGTGGCTTAAGAAGAACAAAGTCAATGTTTTGGAGTGGTCATCACAAAGCCCTGACCTCAATCCTATTGAAAATTTATGGGCAAAGCTGAAATGACTTGTGCAAGCAAGGCGGCCGACAAACATGGCTCATAACACCAGTTCTGTCAAGAGGAATGGGCCAAAATTCCTGCCAACTATTGTGAGACGTTGTGGAAGCATATCCAAAATGTTTGACCCAAGTCATACAGTTTAAGGACAATGGTACCAAATACTAATAAAATGTTTTTAAACTGTTGACTCTGAAGAAAGTCATAAAAATTGCCTTAAAAAAATCCCCCTTTCATTATTCTGGCATTTAGCGAATATATTTTAAAGAAATCATTTTGGTAATCCTAATTGACCTAAAACGGAAAAAAGTTTATTCTAAATTCATGTCAGACAGTGAGAAATAAATGGCGAGTTTTTATTTTTTAATTTTATATAGTATATGTAAACGTCTAGTTTCAACTGTACATCACACTGTGTCGAAGAACTAGCCCAAAAAACAATAACCACATTTTTTGTGTAATAACTTTGATTCTCCACAGTGCCAGTGTTCCAGACTAACGAGCAACAATTCCCACTGGATTAAGAGCTGCACGTCTCTCAAGTCACTTTATAGTCTGTTATATATTTTTCTGTTTCACATTTATCCAAATGTGTTGCTGTAATTTTAGTTGTGCATTATTTTTACAACAAGATCATTGCACTGATTGGAGTTTGTATACTAATCTTAGCATTTCTAGTATTGTTTATTATATGCCATGTACAGCAATTAGCTCTACTAATTTGTTTAACTTATTAATATTCTAAATCATGTTCATACACCATTTTAAACAATGTGATAACCATTTTGATACTTTTTGTGTGTATGTAACTCTTAAACCCTTTTTTCTCTGTAAACAGGAAATTCATAGTAATTCATAGTAGTCAAGTGTTTAATAAAATATATCACTTTCATCATCTCATAAGTCAACCTGATTCATGTATTTTTAAAGAAACAGTTGTTACAACATCACTGTTCATTAATAATGTGACTTTATTTTCAGAATGTTAACAAAGTAAATGAGGTTAAACACAATCTAATAAACTAATGTGTAACAATAACTACATCAAATGGAAGTACCTGGGTAAGGATTCTAATATAAGAAAACTGAAGAGCTGGAAGCCCTGATGATGTCTCCATCGATGGACTTTGGAGTGCCTTTACAACAGCAGCTGGATCTGCGGGTCAAGCTTGACGTCCTCCCTGCAAAGCGCCTGGAGAGCTCGTCCCTCTGCGGTTGCCATGTTCCGAACCTAGAGTAAACACAGAGACAGAAACGCAAATGATGGTCAGTGAAGACAGAGTACTGTACAGTAACACAGGGAGCAGAGAGCACAAGGATCACAACAACTGTCTCAGATGAAGAAGACAGAGCTGATATTAAAGACTATAAAGTAGGGACAGTCGCTCGACATTCTGTGTCGATTCACGTCTCGTTCTTTTAAAGCAGAACTGCATCGAAACAGCATTTCACAATCACGTTTCAATACGCGTCAGTTCCTAGGTCCCGCTGTAGACCCGAGCGCAATAAGCAGAATATAAACTGAAATATGGCCTTAAATAAAATAAATATAGTAAGTGTGAGAATTTAAACACTTTTCATTTTAAAAGCAACAAACGTCCTCCTTCCGTTTTTAACTGGAAACGATGGAAAATTACTTTGACTAACATTTAAGTCTGTGTTCAACAGATGTACAGTCTACATGCATATTCAACAGTGGTATATATTAGAGAGGATAAAGATGATTGGCTTTAATTATTTTAATTAATTTAATTATTTTTTTGCATTCTACAAGACTAATTCTGCTTGTCGTTGACGTTCACAGCTACAAGTGATCGGTTTCAGAGTACAGGTCTGGTCATTATACCATGGTGCTTTATCTACCAAATGTGTTTGATTCTGAGCAACACTATCAAGGCTAGAACAGAGCACAATCTACAGATCATCTGTTACATGCTCTAGATCTTTAGGGTGAAATGGGAAGGAGAAATCTGGAAGGTTATTAATGATGACACTAGCTGTCGGGCATTTAGCTTCAGAACCTGACATTCGGGTTGTGCATAGACCTATAAATTGGGAAGATGTCGCCACAACCACTTCCACGTAGAGCTGTCGCGATAACCAACAATATTGGGCTATTAACAAGCAAACCGCAGGGAATGGCAAGCAATCTCCACACCACAGTGTTCATGTTTTCTCTGTTTTGCAATGCACCAGTTTAGACAAGGTACTATGCAAAATTTGTGAGACGAAGCCTGCATGTTGGACGTCAGCTATAGAGGAGTCATGTCAATGAGTAGACAAAACCACGCACTCAGAGATTCTGGTAGTGCACCTGCCTTAATACTCTAGAGAATTCGAGCAGATCACTCAGAGCTCCATCAGAGATAGTGTTAGTGCTTGGTCACTCAGATTCTTTCTAAACCACACAAGGCGAACAAGTTTTTCTTAATCAGTAAACAGGAGAGGGTCAAAACCAGAGCTGTGGCAACCATAAGAGAAGGGCTGAGGCAAAATCAGAAGAAGAGAAACAGGCAGAGGTCTGGTATAAAAGACTGACAAAACTGGGCAAAAGAGTCTAAACATAAATAGGTCAGAACACAAAGCAAAACGGAGCAAACAAGCACACAGGAGATAAACAGGGGAAGGTTAAGTAGCCGAGCTGATGAGCTTCAGGGGCACGTTCTAAAACTCCAGCGATCTGGCTTTGTCCCGATTGGCCAGAGCGGTTACAGTGTGGGAAATTGAGTACATATACAACAACTGACGGTAAAACTGCATATCGCAATGTTGAACCACCCTAAATCACTGCGGGGTGATTCTACTTCCACACGAGTAACTGCAATAGCTAAAACCTTGGGGAGTAGATGCATTTAGACTGAAACAGCGACAGCCTCTGTGAACTCTCACCAAGGACGTGGAGAACATAGCCACAATAAACCAAGTATCAAGTTTACAATAGGCTTTATTACCTGAATGTAGTCAATGACCACAGTGGTGATGGTTGCAACATTAAAACACAGCATGAAATCCTTAATCCCTGTAATTATGATGTTTCCACATTACTGGATGCAGTGGAGAACATGGAAGTCAAGAGTAAGGTTGATAAACTGAGCAGATTTCTCTTGTATGCAGGCTTCACAGTTTAGGCTCAGAGTAGAAACTAAGAACCTGACACACGAGCAAAAGCAGTACTTGATCTAGTAAACACTGACCAAGCTGGTCCTATAGATCATAGTGTGCTAAAGAGGGCTGTAGAGACACTCTGGCGTTTACTGAGGGTCACTCAGGTGCAGTCTGTGAACTTTCAGAAAACTAAAAGGTGAAACCGTAAAAGCTACTTAGCGATAGTACACGCTCTCCAAAGAGAGATAGGAGAGCGCCTCAGTACTCAGCTGACTGAGTCAGATACTGAAGACCAGACACTGACCAATGCTGACCATCACTACAGGGTCTGTAATGTACCACAGAGCTTGTCATGCACAGTCAAGCAATGGGATGGATTACAAGGAGACCTCTTTAACTGCAGACGTTATACACTCTGATGCAGATGACCACACAGTCCGACCTTTAGCTTCACCAGATGGACGTTACAACAGCCTACTTGACCGCTCTGATTAATACTGAGATCTGTATGGAGCGACCAGAGGGATTTGAAGGAAAGTCTAATCCAGGTGAAAGTCACTGTGTGCTCTCAAACAGTCTGGAGGAACCTGGATCCATGGTTCCTTTATTATCTAGATAAAACATGGCTTTACACAGAACCCAGCTGACCCTTCTGTTCACAACACACACACTAAAAACAGGAGGAGAATACTGATAGTCTGGGGAGATGATTATTCACCAGGTTTCCTACCCTTAGGATGCAGCAGCAGCACAATCCCTCTATATCGTTGTTTTTTTCAGTGATGAATGTTTGCTTATAATCCTCTCGTCTGTGTTTTTCTGAAGCGGCAGGGCTCCTTCTGGACCTCCGCGTCGGGCGGAGAATAGCGACAAGAGAAAACAGGAGACCGTGGCGGTCCTCTTTGGGCTCCGATACTTTTCAGTGTTTTACAGAAGAACCTCCAACAGTGAGAACACCGCCCTGAGGAGCTGTCCTCGCTACCGGAGCAAGTGAAGAGCCGAGGACCTCGAACCAGTCAGCAGAGGTGAAAACCGGCTGTGGTGGTGGAGGAGTAGCGAACGAACTTCTGTCAAAATAAAAGTCCCTCCTAAACCTGAATAAAAAGACTTTCTGACTCTCTAAATTAGAAATGATAAACTAATTTAAGAAAACAAAGTGTTTACAACAATTTAAACGCTTTTAAAAGTAACTTAAATTAATAACTGTAAATAATACATATAAAGGAGAAATCTGACACAGGACATATACATATTTAATAAAATTGGTCTTATGAAGGAAAATATTCAGCTTTCTAACACTGGCACCATGTTTAACCCGTTATGACAAAGTGAAAACAGAGTTTTAGAAATTTTTGCTCATTTATTGAAAAGGAAAAACAAAATTTTTGACATAAGTATTCACACCTTTTACTCGGTACTTAGTTGAAGCACCTTTGGCAGTGATTACAGCCTCCAGTCCTCTTGGGTATGATGCCACAAGGTTTGCTTACCTGGTTTTGGGGATTTTCTGCCTTTCTTTTCTGCAGATCCTCTCTGTAAGGTTGGATATGGACGTTGGTGGACAGCCATTTTCAGGGCTCTCCAAAGATTTTTGATAGGGTGGATTTTTGATAAGGCAGGGCTCTGGTTGGCCACTCAGTAGCATTCACAGAGTTGTCTCTAAGCCATTCCTGTGTTGTCTTGAGTCACTGACTTGTTGGAAGGTGAACCTTTGCTCTTTTGGACGATTTTTGATCAATTACTGTAAACGTGGCGTCTACCTCACATGTTCCCATGTTTGTGGGTACTGGAACTTTATCATACCTACTGTTCTATAATTAGAAATTTTATTATCAGGGTACACAGACCCAGACAAATTGCATGGTAATGTGACACAAAAACCGTTGTCACCAATGTTTGTCCTTTGAGGTAAATGAACAAGTTCACACAGTTACGCACCTTTAAGGCTTTTGTATGTCCACTACATCATTTTCAGGAATCCAGCTGTTGAATTTTGATGGCCAACCTAACCATTTCACTAAAAACAATGTTTTTTTTTTCTTTTTCTCAATGGTTTTATTTTATCTAAAATCTTTGAATGCATAATCTTTGCATTAACTCTTCTTCATTTAAACTACCTTGTATAATATCACCCTCATAATCTTTCAATCTATGAACAGGTGGTTGTTGCTGGATGCAGTCTGATATGGTGAAAAACTCTGTATCGTTCTCCTCATAACCCTTTGTAAATGGCCCCCTAACATTAGAAATACGTGAAACATCACCTATCTTATACTTAAATGTGGCTTTCTTGTCTAGTTTGTTTCTCAAACCATACAATGTTTTAGACACAATAGATTCATTTTTTGTCACATTGACAGGCTTCATTTTGATACAATGTTGACTAATGTTGGCTATTGTTGTACCCACTCATTATATCTTGTAAGACATCAATATACCTTTAGGAATTTATAGTAGTTAGATATTGCCACATGTGTATTTTTAATGTTCGGTTAAATCGTTCTATGATGCAGGCTTTTAGTTCATTACCCATTTTGTTTTTTGACACAACATTTTAAAAATTTGTATTGAAAAACTCTACCCCTGTCAGTTTGTAACTTTCGAGGTACTCTACCTTCTTCTAGTATTGGCTTGAAGGCCTTTGAAACTTCCAAACCTGACTTTTATTTTTTTATAAACGGACCTATGAGTATTTGCTAAATACATCAATACATGTCAGCATGTATTTTTAACCGCTGTTTTCCTCAGAATATATACTCATATCAACAAGATCAGCTTGGAATTTAGTCAATACCGTATACTATAGCCCTGTTTCTTTTGTACTTATGCTGTATCTGAAACCTGTTGATCAGACAGGTGCACTCCAGTATTTTCTAAAACACCCCGTTTCAAACGATTTTTACCACCACATGAACCAGAATTAGATGGCGTGTAATACGCTGACCTCATAAGATTTGACATGTTGATAGATGACATTGTTTGAAATAATGATTCCACAGATTGTTTAGTTGACTGTTTTATTCAAAACTCAATCAATGAAGTCTAAAAAGAAAATCACACACCAATCTACATTTCTCTCAGTTAGATATTACAAGTGATTCAATCACTTTACAAACATTGATCGGTTTCTTTTTTATCACACAAATGTCTAAGATGTATGTATGTATGTTTTTGAAGAATATTGTCATGAATGCGATTTAGAGCAGCTTGTCTATGCTGTTCAATAGAAATTTGTGATCTTTGTTAATCAAATCTGTAAATTGTATTGAATAATAAAACTAATTTACACATAATCACTATGTTACAAAGAATAATGAATATTGTTCATTTTGTATGGTCTTACCCAATGGTGAGTGGTTGTCTTCCAACCTAAGACACTTTCTATACGAATGTGACGCATCAGCGACACCAAATCTAGCACGTTTTCCTTACCAACTCACTGATGACCCTTGGGCCGCTTTGATGTTGCTGTAACTTCCCCGGACTGCTGGTTAAACACGGCTTAAAGGTCGTTGGTGCATGTAATAATTTTTTTTTTTTTTTATAAAAATTTAATTACTGTGTAAATCATGTATTTTGGAGGTTATCAATTACCATTTACTCCGGTGCATGTAAAGTCATTAATCGGATTACTGACATGACAGTTGTGTTTGTAAACTTACAGACTCTCACTAAAACATGCATATATGTTTATCGTAATTCTGACCCAGGAGCCACTTCATTTATTTGTTAATGCAAAGTAACGAGTAAAGTAAAAAAAAAAAAAAAAAAAAAATATCGCAGCATCAATTACTTTTATACATTTACATATACAATTAATACATTACTATCTGCCTTTACACAGATATCCCACAATGCTTAGTGACTTTATAATCCTAACTCTGAATGATGAGTAATAGCCTCTCATGAGCAGGTTTTTGTATTTTGTTAACCCTTACGTGTCAGCTTATCTATAATTCTCAGTCCATTAAGTCGGTTATTAGCATTGAGTCTCGTGTTAGCCACTCTTTAGCTTTAGCTCATGTTAGCCCACAGCACGGAAATATCTGTTCTGTATGTTTAACTTTGTGAATTTGTTTTCCTCCTGCACAAGTTACTTGGAGAAGAAGATTTTTTACAGCTGTTTTTAAAGTTGAGATTTTTTTTTAGGTGTTTTATAAGACACTGCTGTTGCTTCTGAAGCACGCCGCGGAGGGGAAAGCGTTCAGAGGCTCAGAAGCACTGCTGGAGGCTAAGCAGGGAGCCTGAGTGTGTAGCAGCAGGTCAGCCTACAGTGACCCAGCGCATGGTGAGTAAGACCCAGGCGACCATGCTTAGTACCATCACTGTTGTACAAGCTTCACTCAGTCAGGCTGATGTAAGATATGGGGGTCTTCCAGGAACAGGCAGTGTACTTGTAATTCTCTCATGTTTCTAGCTGTTCTTTATGAGTGCACAGACCTTACAAACACTGATCTAGATTTCATTTTAGAACAAGGAGATTTGTTGTATGTTTGTGTTAGACAAAAACTTAAGTGAATGTAGATTTGTTTATGATTACTTGGCTTTAGATGAACTTTCTAATGAAGTTGCAGTATATGAGCACTCAAACAGTGTTTGTAAACATCTGTTACGGTATGGATATTTGAGAAAGCAAGGACCTAATGGTGCAGAGGATTTCCTGAAACTTTCAGAAAGACTGCAGTGCCTTTCGACAGACGAAAAGTACGCCCTGCATACACTGAGAAGACTGACGTCTTGCCCTGTTCCGGGACCAGTCAGGAAGATTTAGCAATATATTTTTATTTCTGAGGGACCTCCATTTTAAGGATCCTCTGACTATTAGGGACTTGACCCCAGGACCTTTTGCCATGCCCTAGCCATGCTTTTGGGCCCCTTATAACAAAAAATGGATGAGGTGTTGTGGCACTGCTCTGACTTTAACTTCTGGCTATTAGGGGTCCTAGGAAAGAGGGGGGCCTATTTTTTTAGAGGGCCCTGGTTATGAAAGCCCCTACCAGGGGGCCCTAGAGAAGAGCGGGGCATACCATTAGAGGGCCCTCGATCACGAGGGCCCCTGCTTCCATAGAAGTCGTTTACCATAGTTCCTTGACTTTCTAGGGACCTACAAATTGCCAGGCAAGCTACCATATTTAATAACAGATGTTTTGTTCGCAATTCAGGCCATTACTTAATATTTCTGAATTTGTATTGTTTCAAAATTATTATGTTCAATTTTTGCAGTGCAGAGACAAATTAATTTAGCAATTTTGCAATTATTTAAATTTAAGACAAGCAATTTGTCTGATGAATGCTATCTTTGACACCAATTAAATGTGAATTAAATTTGGCCAAGGGTATGATTTCACTTATGTGAAAACAACAAGCCATTTGACTAGTTTCATCTGGGCTTGACTAGATCAGCCCACAATGGTAATTTTTTGGGCAGCATAGAACTCTTAGCCAAATTTGACCCATTCCTAGCTGAGCAGAATTTATCCATTTGATGGGACAGAGAACAAAGCAGGCAATTGTTAATGAGATCAAGGAATCAAAAATACTTCTCTGTTATAGTTGACTCCACTACAATAGAGTCCGAGCTCATCTTAAACAATAAACCCCTTTTTTTTTTTACGTCCCCTGTGCAGCACATTCACTGAATTTAGTTGGTGTCAGTGCTGTTGACAGTAGCCCAGAAGCTGGTTGTTTTTTTTTACTTTGTACAGGCAATGTACACATTTTGTACATCATCTACACACAGGTGGGGAAAGGTTTTCTGTGATACTGATATCAAACTCGCACTGAAATCACTGTCAGGTACTCGATGGAGCGCACAAGCTGAGTCAGCTGAGGCTCTTTGGAAATATTATGCACAACTGAGAGAGGCATTGAATGATATGTCTAAAGATATGGAGGAGAAATGTGTAACTCGAAGTGAAGCCTCTGCACTCTGACAAATTGGACACGTTGGAGATGGCCTTCATGGCATGCTTCTGGGACACAGTACTACAGAGGTTCCAAGCCACAAGCCTGCGGCTGCAGAAGCATAATGTCACCACTGCTGACTCCCAAGGGAACAGGCATGACCTCCAGCAAACAAAGAAGCGCAAAATTATGTCTGATGGTGCAGAGCCAGGTGTGGCATTTAACGGAAAGGATCGAAACTTTCAATGTTGTCATTGACAAACTTGTGTCCTGTCTCAACCACAGTTTGAATGCAAACACACACTTAACTGAGCTATTTGATGTTCTTTTCATGCTTGACAATATGTCAAACAGTGAGCTCACTTTAAAGGCTAACTCACTCAGAGCTGAACATGAGCCTGGCAGATGAATTGATACAATACAAGTCATTCATAACAGAAAAAGAAAGATGTCCTAGTAAAATGCTCAAAACCATGATCAATTTGAATTTACAGTCAACCTTTCCAAATGTCTACATATAATTTTTTTTTGACTGTGCCTATCACAAATTGTGAAGGGGAGCGTTCATTCTCCAAACTGGCTCGTATTAAGAATTAACTCGGGATTAGGATGCGCCAAAACTGCCAGAACTCACGGTCACTTCTGGCCATTGAATCAGATTTGGTCAGACAGCTTAATTTTGATGAATTAGTGGATGACTTTGCAAGAAAGAGGAGTAGAAAAAAACTTATATAAAATAGATTCTTGTGTTCGGGTTAGTTATTGACAGGTTTGTTTAATTGTTGCTATGGTGTCAGAGGTGGTTGCTATGGTGTCCCACATGATTGCTATGGTGTTGCTAGGTGGTTGCTATGGTGTCCCAGGTCATTGCTATGTTGTTGCTAGCTGGTTGCTATTGTGTCACAGGTTGTTGCTATGGTGTTGCTAGGTGGTTGATTTGGTGTTGCTAGCTGGTTGCTATGGTGTTGCTAGCTGGTTGCCATGGTTTCACAGGAAGTTGCTAAGCTGTTGCTAGGTGGTTGCTGTGGTGTTGCTAGCTGGTTGCTATTGTGTCACAGGTTGTTGCTATGGTGTTGCTAGGTGGTTGCTATGGTGTCTCAGGTGGTTGCTATGGTGTTGCTAGCTGGTTGCTATGGTGTCTCAGGTGGTTGATTTGGTGTTGCTAGCTGGTTGCTATGGTGTTGCTAGCTGGTTGCCATGGTTTCACAGGAAGTTGCTATGCTGTTGCTAGGTGGTTGCTGTGGTGTTGCTAGCTGGTTGCCATGGTTTCACAGGAAGTTGCTATGGTGTCTTAGGTTGTTACTATCGAGTTGGTAGGTCTTTGCTATGGTGTCGCAGGTGGTTACTATGGTGTTGCTAGCTGGTTGCCATGGTTTCACAGGAAGTTGCTATGGTGTCTTAGGTTGTTACTATGGAGTTGTTGGTGGTTGCTATGGTGTCCCAGATGTTTGCCATTTCGTTGCTTGGTGGTTGCTATGGTGTTGCTAGGTGGTTGCTTTGGTGTCTCGGGTTGTTACTGTTGTGTCGCTAGATTGTTGCTATGGTGTCACAGGTGGTTGCTATGGTGTCCCAGGTGGTTGATTTGGTGTCACAAGTGGTTGCTATGGTGTTGCTATGGTGTTAGGTGGTTCCGATGGTGTCACAGGTAGTAGCTTTGGTGTCTGAGGTTGTTACAATGGAGTTACTAGGTTTTTGCTGTGGTGTCATAGGTGGTTGCTTGGGTGTTGCTAGGTGGTTGCTATGGTGTCCCAGATGGTTGCTTTTTTGTTGCTAGGTGGTTGCTATGGTGTTGCTATGGTGTCCTAGGTCGTTGCTATGGTGTTGGAAGGTGGTTGTTTAGGTATCTTAAGTGATTGCTTCAAGTTCCACCTCAACATTCAGTGTCAGTGTAAACTCAGCACTACCTTAAAAGAAGTTCCACCTTAAAATCCTGTGCTAATTAAGCACAATTCCACCTTAAGCTCAGTTCCACCTTAAAGAACTGACTGTGTGCTGCTGCTGCTGCTGCTGAGCATTAGGCTGTGAGCATGGGAGACATTGGGCTCCGTGCGTGAGTCTGTGTGGTGTGTGAGAGTGTGACATCACGCTGTCCAACATTCCGTCAGTGCGTTTCTATGAAATTTATTAAAAATGATCAATTGGATCGACTCCAAAAATACGTAGTAGACCGCACAGCGTGATTATCTACGAAACGGTGTTTGAACCGCGTCTGTACGTTAAGCGGTTCGGCCTGTTTTAATCGCACAAATGTGTGGAAGAAACAAGAATAATAATAAGATGAAAAGGAATAACAATATACAGTGCTTTTCAGATGGTTGCTATTGGATTGCTGGGTGGTTGCTATGGTGTCACTTGTCATTGCTATGGTTTTGCGAGGTGGTTGCTATGGAGTTGCTAGGTGCGTGCTATGGCATCATTGGTGGTTGATCTAGTGCTTCTAGGCAGTTCCTGTGGTTTCACAGATAGTTGCTGTGATGTTGCTAGGTAGTCGTTATTGTGTTCCAGGTGCCAACTTAATAATTTTTGTCTTCCACCCTAAAATTCAGTGTCACTGTAAACTCAGTATTACCTTAAAAGAAGGTCCACCTTAAATGTCAGTGAGGGTGTAAATTCAGTGAGTGTAAATTCACAATTGATTAAAAACGATAAATCTGATCGACTCATTTAAAGCATTTAGCAGACGCTCTTATCCAGAGTGACTTGCAAAAGTGCTTTGCTGTTTACCCAAGAATAACCTCAGCTAGTTTGAATAAGCTAAAAATTCAAAGATACCTCTAAGTCAGTAAGGAGACCACTCTTGCAATTTGCCCAAGTACTCTCGGAAGAGGTGGGTCTTCAGTCTGCGTTTGAAGACAGCAAGCGACTCCCAGGGACACCCAGGGGAAGCTCGTTCCACCACTTTGGTGCCAGGACAGAAAAAAGCCTGGAAGCTTGTCTTCCATGGATTTTGAGGGATGGCGGGTCGAGCCGAGCTGTACTTGAAGCTCGAAAGGCTCTTGGTGCGGATCGGTCTTTTGACCTTTGCCATTAAGTACGCAGGGGCTGGTCCTTTTTTTGGCTTTGTAGGCCAGTGGTTCAAGGTTTTGAATCTGATGCTGGCTGTAGAGGCAGTGATGGCATCAACGGTTAGAGCTCCAGGCTATTGATGACAACTTTGTGGGTTCAATACCCGGGCTCAGCAAACTGCCACTCTTAAGTAAGACCCTTCACCTTCTTTTGTGGGCACCGCAGCAATGGCTGCCCACCGCTCCAAGCATGTGTGCTCACTGTCCATTGTGTGTTTTCAATGTGTGTATGTGTGTTTTCACTGCACAGCTGGGTTCCGGGTTACAGGTTGAAGCTGAATTCAGTCTGTGCCACAAAAAATGTCAAATAGTGAGTCTGGTTTTCTTGTCTTGTACGTTGACGCTGCAATATTGTGGGGGAATCTTTTCAGGCGTTTCAATATTCAATGTATACGTTGTTTTCAGAAACAGACAGATGGTGGCTTTGTAACAGTGCGCGGAGAAGCAAATCCGACTACCGCAGTTTTGGAGGTTCCACCGAGATCCCAATATTCCTCTGGGTCCAGAGTTTAGAGACAGGATCAGAAACCGACAGAGGCGGCCGCCGTCATCCCAATGAGTGATTCTGAGTCAATTCAGGCGCTCTACTGACTCCGAGACTCTGTACCCGATGTGACTGTAGGTAAATTAATTGGACCGTTTGCCTTACGAATTTAGAATAAACGGAAGGAGACGAGACGGCATATTCTTAGACCTTCAGGTTACTTTAACCCGGATCCCTTTGATATCATGTCTCACAGTTGTCTAAAACTTCAAATTTTAATAAATTTGGATCCTTGAAAATTTCTCCGGTTTAAACAACGCTGAGAATGTAAATATTAAAAAACAGATTTTAGGAGGTTTACTTCTCAGTACTGTTCAATCTAGAGAATTTTGTAAAGGAATTCGAATTCAATTTTTTAGAAAATAATATTATTGTACAGTAACAATGTTATTTTTCAAAGCTGTTCAAATTAGAGCTTGAATAGGATAAGGTGGGAGAAAATGTAGTCAGTCTGTAAAGAGCATTTAGAAACCCAGTGAGGAACCCATTCCAAACGTAAGGATTTGCTGGGAAATTAATTCCGTTTTGGTTGACTCGGGTGCAGCAGTTTCAGTACGGACACAATTCTAACAGTGGATGTTTCAGGCTTACCACTCACAGAACATTTGTGCAGTCCTGTGAAGGTGAAATTGGGTAATAGAACAGTAAAACACTGGTTTATAGTCTCCACACATTGCCCTGTGAATTTACTAGGACGTGACTTATTGGGAGCTTTAAGTCTAAACCTACAAGGTACAGATTCCGGTTTTTCTGATGCTAGTCCTAGTATAGGGATATTACCATTTCTAATAGGCCCAGTAGAATATTCTTGATCTGACAGAGCAGAGAACCTGATGCGTCACATGGAGCTCTGTCAAAGGTTGAATGGGAAAATGTATGGCTGTCACCCCAGAAGGAAGCCTCTTCTGAGATCTGTACACAAGAAAGCTCACAAACAGTTTGCTGAAGACCTGTCAACAAAGGACATGGATTACTGGAACCATGTCCTATGGTCTGATGAGACCAATATTAATTTGTTTGTTTCAGATGGTCTCAAACATGTGTGGCGGCAATTAGGTGAAGAGTACAAAGATAAGTGTGTCATGCCTACAGTCAAGCATGGGAATGCCATGGTCTGGGGCTGCATGAGTGCAGCAGGTGTTGGGGAGTTACATTTCATTTAGGGACACATGAACTCCAATATGTACTGTGAAATACTGAAGCAGAGCATGATCCCCTCCCTCCGAAAACTGGGTCGCAGGGCAGTGTTCCAGCATGAAAATGACCCCAAACACACCTCTAAGACGACCACTGCTTTATTAAAGAGGTTGAGGTCACTTTTGTTGCCGGTGGTTTAGACATTAATGGCTGTATATTTTAGTTCATATTCAGCTCGTTGCGCTCGGGTCTGCAGCGGGACCGGGAAACTGACGCGCCTTGACACGTGACTGCGTTCAGTGACGTAAGAGAGTCAGCGACTCTTCGCTCCACTGCTGCTTCGGGATTGGTGCGGCAGCGTTGGAGCTGGACTTCAGAGACAACTGGGAGAGTTTTCGGGAGTGTCCAGCCCTCTACCGTAGAGATGGGCTTCACCCGAGCCGCCTGGGGTCTGTCGTTCTCTCCGGGAACATCAGGAAGGTGGTCCGCTACGACTGACTGGCTCTATCAAGTCCTACCACTCGGGTAGGTGAATTAGAGAGTTTTTACTCCATTTAAACCAGTCATTCTGACATTTCTTGCATGGTGTGGGGAATAGTCCTTTACCAGGATCACCGTCATATAACTGATCGGACAAACCCTACAGTGCTGAGACTGTGTCTGTCCCCCATATAAACCGCAATTGTAGATGTTAGAAAATCAATTTTAACAACCTAATTAAATCAACATTAGCGCTTCGTGTTTCCCGCATTAAGTTGGGGCTGTTAAATGTAGGATCTCTAGAAGCTAAAGCAGTCTCTGTCACTGAGATTATTACTGAAAACCTCCTCAGTTCACTGTGTCTTTGTGAAATGGAGGTTAAAGCTAATGAATCATTGCTTTGAATGAATCAACTCCCCCAGGCTTGAACTCCTGCAGTTCTCCTTGCAGGTCTGGTCACAGCAGCGGCGTAGCCTCAGTCCATGTTTCAGTTCTAGACATAATCCAAAACTCAGCTTACTCTGAAAGTGGCAGGCTCTTCCCCAGCTTCTAAAAAGCAGCTCTCTTTTCTGTTTATTACAGTCTGTCGTCCTCCTGGACTTTATACAGATTTTCTTAGTGAATTGGCTGACGTCTTATCAGAGGTAGCTATCTCTACTGATAAGGCTTTGATTGTCAGAGATTTTAATATTCACTTGGAGAAGACTCAGGACCCCTTAGAACTGGGTTTAATCAATCTTAGATGCCTTGGGATTCATTCCAAATGTTAAAGGTCCAACTCATAGATGCAACCCTACACATCTAGTTCTGACCCTGGGTATTGAAGCAGTCAGCATTTCCCAGCCCGACTCCATCTCTGACCACTACCTAACCATGTAGCCTTAAACCGGGATATTCCCCTGCAGCCTCGCTTTATGAGCAAGCGTACCATAACAACCTCTACAGCTAGTGTATTTATTAATAACCTTCCAGATTTAACCATCTCCTGCCCATCTCTTCCTATAGATCCTGAGCATGAAACATGATATGCTGTCTGTGCTCCGCTCTAATCCTGACCGTGTTGCACCAATTAAGAAAAGGCTAGCGCCTTGGTCCCATCAGCATCTGCGTCCTCTAAACAGAGAACTCGTATTTACTCTTTATAAGCTGCCGCTGGGCAAAATAATCTGCAAACATGGCATTGACTTGACTTTCATGGTTATGCTGATGACACCCAGCTATACTTATCTGCCTGAATAAAATAACAGACTGTCTTAAAGACATAAAGAGGTCTTACTTATTGATCCAAATATGGAATCCAAAAATGTAAATATTGCTGTAGATTTAGATGGATTCTCAGTCTTACCCAGGAGCACTGTAAAAAAAAAAAAAAAAACTAGGAGTTGTTTTTGACTCTGTCCTCTCGTTTGATGCACACATCTGTTACATGGTTAAAACTGACTTCTTCCACCTACGTAATATTGCCAAGCTGCGTAATGACATGATTACATGATGCAGAGAAGCTGGTGCAGCATTCATAACTTCTAGATTGGATGACTGTAATGCTCTTTTGGTTGGAAGTTCATGTAAACCATTAAAAAAGCTCCAACTCGTTCAGAATGCAGCTGCTAGAGAGCTCACTAGGGCTAGGAAATTTGACCATATTAGTCCCATTCTCTCGTCCCTGCACTGGTTACCAGTTAAATTTCGTGTTGATTATAAAATACTCCTTCTAAACGGTTTGGCCCCACAATATCTTGGGAAACTTCTAAAACCTACAACCAGTCACGTACACTTCGTTTGCAGGACGCTGGCCCTCTGTGAGTTCCTCGCTTTAGGAGAATCAACACTGGAGGAAGAGCTTTCTCTTATAAGGCTCCCCAACTCTGGAATAAACTTCCTGTTGCTGTTCGGGACTGTTCAGACACACTCTCTGTGTTTAAATCCAGATTAAAAACTTACCTTTATGATCAAGCTTCCAGATAATCCATCAATGCACTGTACTGTTACCCTTGCTGATGTAGCTTGTATAGATACTAACATGTTTTGGACTGTTCTGCTCTCTGTTCACAGGTTCCTGATCAGTTCTGCAGTCTCTCTAATCTACTTCCTTTACAGGCCGGACATCAGTCTGATCTGACATCTCCTAAACGTATCATCATTTTCTCCTTTTTTTTTTTCTCTCCCCTATGTGCTGAGCTGCCCCCCTGCTGAGCTCTCCCTAACCCTCTGTGTTTTTCCCCTCCTTTCTGTTTCTATCTCTTTCACATGTCTTGAGATGCCTGGTTCCAAATGTTCCATCTTGGTACCGCCTGACCGGACCTGGCTCTCCACTATCCTCCTGCCCGCTGGTCTGCTCTGGGGCCTCGCATTGATTCATCCTCACCTCCCTGCATGACTCTGCTTCTGACTCTTTTTCTGCATGGACTTTATCACTCTCACTCACATTCTCATTTTGTTTGGCTTGATGCCAGATTTACTTTTTTATTGTGTTTATTCCTGTTTTGATTTTTATTATGATCTGGTGTCGACCTGATGAGTCTGGGTTCCTCTCCAAGGTTTTTCCTAGCCACTGTTGCCACTGGCTTGCTCAGAAGAGGCTCTGACACATATCTCTGTAGAGCTGCTTTGTGACTACATTTGTTGTGAAAAGCTCTATATAAATAAAAGTGAATCAAATTATCTGGCTGTGTGTATTTAGGGGATTCAGACTGATTCAGAACTGTGGGAACGTCAGAGTAAATGGACTTGGTCTAAAATGAAGATCCCAGTCCTGCTTCTGGACCCACAGCACTGCACATTTCAACCTTACCAGCAAACTGATAGACAGTGACTGCTGGCATGTTTCATGGCTTGTGAATGATAATTATCGGCCCTAAACAAATTTCAGAAAGTTTCACACACTTGTATATTTTTTTTCCCCCTGAACAACAAGGACCTACCGTGTTGCTTCTACAATTAAGAGAGTCACAGAATTGCATCAAAGGTACCAGGGTAGGAGGCTATGAAACAATGAGACTGGTAAGAGATGGCCATTCAGGTTTATTAGAAAACTCATTCAGCATTTATTACTGCTTTAGTGCATCACCTGAATACACACTGCTTTCTGAAACATGGGCTCATTTATTTAAAACATTAAAAGTGAACTTATGACCCTGGTTATCACACTGTCTAAAATCTACCAAAGTTGAGGTCTAGGGCTTTGGGGAGAAAAATTAACGAACCAGCACAACAGATCTGATGCTCAGGTGAAATCTTGTATTATTTTCAACATGACAAAGAAACAACGGTCAACATCATATAACTTCAGGGTGAGATAAGACCAAAATAAACAAAATCTCACATCCCATCTTACTAACTAACCTAGAAAAAGAAAAAACTAAATAAATCAACTAAATAAATGACCCTCATCCCGACACTGATGTGACCAGAGCTAGACTGCTGACCATCAACATATTTACAGGAAAATACTACATTTACAAGAACTACAAGAGCTAAAAGGCTAAAGCTAAAAGATGGTCAGAGCAGCAGGAAATCCCAAGCTGCCTGAACGGGACCGCCATTGGCGGAGTGAGAACACCGCCAGTGTTGCTGCTGCTCCTCAGTAAGGAAAGCAGCTATTGGCTGATAAGTCACTAACCGTCGCTAAATGACTTCATCTCCTAATTTGCAATAATTGTCTACAAATGAACTCTGAATAAATGAACTTCTTAAGTTGATTCCTTTTTTGCATTTAAAATAGGTAAAATATCCCACATTACATAAATCATTTTTACATAAATGACATTAATCAGTTTTGTCCTGTGTTGTTACATGTTAGCATATCAAATTTAATCAGAAGACTGTTATGTGGGGAGGAAGTGCTACTCTACACTCAGCCCTCCTCCTATATCCGGGCTTCAGACCTACAAAGTGACCCTAAAAGAGACAGTTTGGTAGAAGTACTTAGTTTTTTACTTTTTGACAAAAGTTTTACTTTTTTTATGACAAAAAAGAAAGTCAATACATGTATAGAAACTGAATGATCTCTTACCTGTTACACAGATGCATACGAAAAGTCACCGTCATACAGTTGCAGACCGACAGAAAGTCAGCCAGTCAGCCATAGTTGTAAACGAAGATGCAGATGTACAGAACCTTGTTAGTCCACCTTCAGAAAGGGAGTCGATCATGGGGGCTTGCGAACCTGTATGACAAGAAACAAAGTCAATACATGTATAGAAACTGAATGATCACTTATGTGGGGGAAATGGGCACGTTTTCACAACGGCATCATAAATTGGATGGATACCCAGCCTCAGAATTCTCAAATAATTAAATAAATCAGTCTCATTAATAAATTAAAGCAGTCTCATATATATGTTCAAATCATTAATATCTCAATCACTAATTTCTAACTAGAGAAAGCTATATTAATGATTTGAGTTCTGAAGGTTTTAAAAAATGTGAATTCTTTTTACAGTTATTGGCAACAACCAGTATTAAATGATATCAAGACGAACAACTTGGTGTAAATAAATGAAGCATTTATTAACACAAACTACACTAAACACAAATTACACCATCAGTCAGTATATTTACAATGTCTCAGAGCTAGATGGTTAGCTAAGAGTGTGTGGTAGAGGGAGAGAGAGAGGGCGAGAGTGTGTGCGCGCTAAACAATGTAAAGAGTATGCGTGCGTGTGCGCTTTCGCAGTGCGCGATGACGCGATAAGAGGCGGAGATTTACTTTGTTCCGTGAACAAAGGAAGAGAAAGGCGCGGAGTTTAAAATGTTTAAATATGGAGGTCGCCACTATATGTAAATGAGGTCAGTCCATCTTTGTTCTGCTTTCAGCTAGAACAAAGAGTGAAGCTGACTGTAAGAACATGTGTTAAAGCTGCTGCTATGACTAATGTGGCTGTATTTCCAGTGTTAAGAAAGAGAGGTTGCATGCAAAGAAGATTTATATCACTGCGCTCACAGATCTGAGTTTGCAGGGTCTAACAGTTACTGGTTCTTTCAGAAAGATAAATAATACATTTGAATGCATTAAACCTTAAGATAAAGGAATCTTTTGTTAAACTATGCCCAGATGTTAAAGTACAGTCTCACGTGACGGATATTTTCTCAAATATCCAGTGGTTGTCGTCCTCAGCTGATTTGAGGGAATTTTCACCATTCTTTGAAGAATGAAGATTCTTGACGTGCCGTCCAGGTACTGCTTCTGGGAATGCTCGTCCTTCTGGCTTCTGGTCCAGGAAAAGTTCACAGTTGCAAGTAAAGGAAATGTTCGCTTTACTCTCGTTCAGGTTGTGACCACCCGTTGCAAGCTTGACTTGAAGAAAGTAGCTGTGGAAACGCTGATCAGTCCAGCTGAAATTCTAAAGGCTCCTAAGGTGATTAGAGCTAGGCCCATCAAGAGCTGGCTGTCCTTTGTTAGGACAATGGTTGATGGCTCCTTTGGTTCCTTTGTTTCTCTCTGTAAAGTGTTTACCTTGGAGGGTAAACTCAGAGAGTGCTGTCAATTCTCTCTGTTAAGTGTTTACCTGTGTAGACAAACTCAGAGAGTGCTGTTGATTCTCTCTGTTAAACGTTTACCTGTGTAGATAAACTCAGAGAGCCACACCCATTTTCTTCTTCTGGTGTTAAACATGCATTGGGAGTTTCTGGTGGTGCTGTCACCTACTGGTGAGCAAGGGTACCTACACTTACCTGTTACACAGCTGTAAGCGAACAGTCAGCCTAGAACAGATGCAGATCAACAAAAATTCAGCCAGCCAGCCATAGTTGTAAACTGAGATGCAGATGTACAGAACCTTGTTAATCCACCTTCAGAGAGGGAGCCGATCTTGGGGTCCTGCAAACCTGTATGACAAGAAAGAGAGTCAATACATGTATAGAAACTGAATGATCACTTATCTGTTACACCGCTGCATTCGAACAGTCACCCTCATACAGTTGCAGATCGACAGAAAGTCAGCCAGCCAGCCATAGTTGTAAACGAAGATGCAGATGTACAGAACCTTGTTAATCCACCTTCAGAGAGGGAGCTGATCTTGGGGTCCTGGCAACCTGTATGACAAGAAAGAAAGTCAATACATGTATAGAAACTGAATGATCACTTACCTGTTACACAGAAGCATACTAAAAGTCACCCTCATACAGTTGCAGATCGACAAAAAGTCAGCCAGCCAGCCATAGTTGTAAACTGAGATGCAGATGTACAGAACCTTCTTAATCCACCTTCAGAGAGGGAGTTGATATTTGGGTCCTGCGAACCTGCATGACAAGAAAGAGAGTCAATACATGTATAGAAACTGAATCACTTACCTGTTACACAGATGCATAATAACAGTCACCTTCATACAGATGCAGATCGACAAAATGTCAGCCAGCCAGCCATAGTTGTAAACTGAGATGCAGATGTACAGAACCTTGTTAATCCACCTTCAGAGAGGGAGTCGATCTTTGGGTCCTGCGAACCAGTATGACAAGAAAGAGAGTCAATACATGTATAGAAACTGAATGATCACTTACCTGTTACAGAGAAGCATACTAACAGTCACCCTCATACAGTTGCAGATCGACAAAAAGTCAGCCAGCCAGCCATAGTTGTAAACTGAGATGCAGATGTACAGAACCTTGTTAATCCACCTTCAGAGAGGGAGTCGATCTTTGGGTCCTGCGAACCTGTATGACAAGAAAGAGAGTCAATACATGTATAGAAACTGAATGATCACTTACCTGTTACACAGCTGCATACGAACAGTCACCCTCTTACAGTTGCAGATTGAAAGAAAGTCAGCCAGCCAGTCATAGTTGAAAACGAAGATGCAGATGTACAGAACGTTGTTAGTCCACCTTCAGAAAGGGATTCGATCATGGGGTCCTGCGAAGCTGTATGAGAAGAAACAAAGTCAAAACATGTATAGAAACTGAATGAACACTTACCTGTTACACAACTGTATGCGAACAGTCAGCCTAATACAGCTGCAGATGGACGCAAAGCCAGCCAGCCAGCCATAGTTGTAAACGGTGATGCAGATGTATAGAACCTTCTTACTCCACCTTCAGAGAGGGAGTCGATCATGGGGGCTTGCGAACCTGTATGACAAGAAAGAGTCAATACATGTATAGAAACTGAATGATCACTTACCTGTTACACAGATCCATATGAACAATGATCTTCATACAGTTGCAGATCGAAAGAAAGTCAGCCAGCCAGCCATAGTTTTAAACGGTAATGCAGATGTATAGAACCTTCTTAGTCCACCTTCAGAGAGGGAGTCGATCATGGGGGCTTACGAACCTGTATGACAAGAAAGAGTGTCAATACATGTATATAAACTGAATGATCACTTACCTGTTACACAGATGCATACGAACAGTCAGCCTCCTACTGTTGCAGATCATCAGAACATCAGCCAGCCAATGTTCCAGATGGAGATGCAGACAACCACATACATTTGCAGAAGGCAAGTACCTTGTTGTGTGCATCCAGCTTCAAAGTGAGCCAGTCATGAGGTCCTGTGAACTTGTATGACAAGAAAGAGAGTCAATACATGTGTAAAAACAGAATGAGCACTTACCTGTTACACAGCTGCATATGAACAGTAACCCTCATAAAGTTACAGATCGACAGAAAGTCAGCCAGCCAGCCATAGTTGTAAATGAAGATGCAGATGCACAGAACCTTGTTAATCCACCTTCAGAGAGGGAGTCGATCTTGGGGTCCTGCGAACCTGTATGACAAGAAAGAGTGTCAATACATGTATAGAAACTGAATGATCACTTACCTATTACACAGCTGCATATGAACAGTAACCCTCATACAGTTACAGATCGACAGAAAGTCAGCCAGCCAGCCATAGTTGTAAACGAAGATGCAGTTGTACAGAACCTTGTTACTCCACCTTCAGAGAGGGAGTCGATCTTGGGGTCCTGCGAACCTGTATGACAAGAAAGAGAGTCAATACATGTATAGAAACTGAATGATCACTTACCTGTTACACAGCTGCATGTGAACAGTCACCCTCATACAGTTGCAGGTCGACACAAAGTCAGCAAGCCAGCCATATTTGTCAACTGAGATGCGGATGTACAGAACCTTGTTAATCCACCTTCAGAGAGGGAGTCGATATTGGGGTCCTGTGCACCTGTATGACAAGAGAGTCAATACATGTATAGAAACTGAATGATCACTTACCTGTTACACAGCTGCATACGAACAGTCAGCCTCCTACTGTTGCAGTTCATCAGAACATCAGCCAGCCAATGTTCCAGATGGAGATGCAGACAACCACATACATTTGCAGAAGGCAAGTCCCTTGTTGTGTGCATCCAGCTTCAAAGTGAGCCAGTCGTGAGGTTCTGTGAACCTGTATGACAAGAAAGAGAGTCAATACATGTATAAAAACAGAATGATCACTTACCTGTTACACAGCTGCATACGAACAGTCACCCTCATACAGTTGAAGATCAACAGAAAGTCTGCCAGCCAGCGATAGTTGTCAACTGAGATGCAGATATACAGAACCTTGTTAATACACCTTCAGAGAGGGAGTCGATCTTGGCGTCCTGTGAACCTGTATGACAAGAAAGAGAGTCAATACATGTATAGAAACTGAATGATCACTTACCTGTTACACAGGTTCTGTACACTCCTTCAGAGAAGGAGTCTATCTTGGGGTCCTGCGAACCTGTATGACAAGAAAGAGAGTCAATACATCTATAGAAATTGAATGATCACTTACCTGTTACACAGCTGCATACGAACAGTCACCCTCATACATTTGCAGATTGACAGAAAGTCAGCCAACCAGCCACAGTTGTCAACTGAGATGCAGATGTACAGAACCTTGTTAATACACCTTCAGAGAGGGAGTCGATCTTGGCGTCCTGTGAACCTGTATGACAAGAAAGAGTCAATACATGTATAGAAACTGAATGATCACTTACCTGTTACACAGCTGTATACGAACAGTCACCCTTGTACAGTTGCAGATCGACAGAAAGTCAATCAGCCATCCATAGTTGTAAATGAAGATGCAGATGTACAGAACCTTGTTAATCCACCTTCAGGGAGGGAGTCGATATTGGGGTCCGGCAGACCTGTATGACAGGAAAGAGAGTCAATTCATGTATAGAATCTGAAAGATCACTTACCTGTTACACAGCTGTATGCGATCAGTCAGCCTAATACAGTTGCAGATCGACAGAAAGTCAGCCAGCCAGCCATAGTTGTAAACTGAGATGCAGATGTACAGAACCTTGGTAATCCACCTTCAGAGAGGGAGTCGATCTTGGGGTCCTGTGAAACTGTATAACAAGAAAGAGAGTCAATACATGTATAGAAACTGAATGATCACTTACCTGTTAAAAAGCTGCATACCAACAGTTAGCCTCCTACTGTTGCAGATCATCAGAACATCAGCCAGCCAATGTTCCAGATGGAGATGCAGACAACCACATACATTTGCAGAAGGCAAGTCCCTTGTTGTGTGCATCCAGCTTCAAAGTGAGCCAGTCGTGAGGTCCTGTGAACCTGTATGACAAGAAAGAGAGTCAATACATGTATAGAAACTGAATGATCACTTACCTGTTACACAGCTGCATACGAACAGTCACCCTCATACAGTTGCAGATCGACAGAAAGTCAGCCAACCAGCCACAGTTGTCAACTGAGATGCAGATGTACAGAACCTTCTTAATCCACCTTCAGAGAGGGAGTCGATCTTGGGGTCCTGCGAACCTGTATGACAAGAAAGAGAGTCAAAACATGTACAGAAACTGAATGATCACTTACCTGTTACACAGGTTCTGTACACTGCTTCAGAGAAGGAGTCGATCTTGGGGTCCTGCGAACCTGTATGACAAGAAAGAGAGTCAAAACATGTATAGAAATTGAATGATCACTTACCTGTTACACAGCTGCATACGAACAGTCAGCCTCCTACTGTTGCAGATCATCAGAACATCAGCCAGCCAATGTTCCAGATGGAGATGCAGACAACCACATACATTTGCAGAAGGCAAGTCTCTTGTTGTGTGCATCCAGCTTTAAAGTGAGCTAGTCGTGAGGTCCTGTTAACCTGTATGACAAGAAAGAGAGTCAATACATGTATAGAAACTGAATGATCACTTACCTATTACACAGCTGCATATGAACAGTAACCCTCATACAGTTACAGATCGACAGAAAGTCAGCCAGCCAGCCATAGTTGTAAACGAAGATGCATTTGTACAGAACCTTGTTAGTCCACCTTCAGAGAGGGAGTCGATCTTGGGGTCCTGCGAACCTGTATGACAAGAAAGAGAGTCAATACATGTATAGAAACTGAATGATCACTTACCTGTTACACAGCTGCATGTGAACAGTCACCCTCATACAGTTGCAGGTCGACACAAAGTCAGCAAGCCAGCCATATTTGTCAACTGAGATGCGGATGTACAGAACCTTGTTAATCCACCTTCAGAGAGGGAGTCGATATTGGGGTCTTGTGCACCTGTATGACAAGAGAGTCAATACATGTATAGAAATTGAATGATCACTTACCTGTTACACAGCTGCATACGAACAGTCAACCTAATACAGTTGCAGATGAATGGAAAGCCAGCCAGCCAGCCATAGTTGTAAAATGAGATGCAGATGTACAGAACCTTGTAAATCCACCTTCAGAGAGGGAGTCGATCTTGGCATCCTGTGAACCTGTAAGACAAGAAAGAGAGTCAGTACATGTATAGAAACTGAATGATCACTTACCTGTTACACAGCTGCATACGAACATTCACCCTCATACAGTTGCAGATCGACAGAAAGTCAGCCAACCAGCCACAGTTGTCAACTGAGATGCAGATGTACAGAACCTTCTTAATTCACCTTCAGATAGGGAGTCGATCTTGGGGTCCTGCGAACCTGTATGACAAGAAAGAGAGTCAAAACATGTACAGAAACTGAATGATTACTTACCTGTTACACAGGTTCTGTACACTGCTGCAGAGAAGGAGTCGATCTTGGGGTCCTGCGAACCTGTATGACAAGAAAGAGAGTCAAAACATGTATAGAAACTGAATGATCACTTACCTGTTACACAGCTGCATACGAACAGTCAGCCTCCTACTGTTGCAGATCATCAGAACATCAGCCAGCCAATGTTCCAGATGGAGATGCAGACAACCACATACATTTGCAGAAGGCAAGTCCCTTGTTGTGTGCATCCAGCTTCAAAGTGAGCCAGTCGTGAGGTCCTGTGAACCTGTATGACAAGAAAGAGAGTCAATACATGTATAAAAACTGAATGATCACTTACCTGTTACACAGCTGCATACGAACAGTCACCCTCATACAGTTGAAGATCAACAGAAAGTCTGCCAGCCAGCGATAGTTGTCAACTGAGATGCAGATGTACAGAACCTTGTTAATACACCTTCAGAGAGGGAGTCGATCTTGGCGTCCTGTGAACCTGTATGACAAGAAAGAGAGTCAATACATGTATAGAAACTGAATGATCACTTACCTGTTACACAGGTTCTGTACACTCCTTCAGAGAAGGAGTCTATCTTGGGGTCCTGCGAACCTGTATGACAAGAAAGAGAGTCAATACATCTATAGAAATTGAATGATCACTTACCTGTTACACAGCTGCATACGAACAGTCACCCTCATACATTTGAAGATTGACAGAAAGTCAGCCAACCAGCCACAGTTGTCAACTGAGATGCAGATGTACAGAACCTTGTTAATACACCTTCAGAGAGGGAGTCGATCTTGGCGTCCTGTGAACCTGTATGACAAGAAAGAGTCAATACATGTATAGAAACTGAATGATCACTTACCTGTTACACAGCTGTATACGAACAGTCACCCTCGTACAGTTGCAGATCGACAGAAAGTCAATCAGCCATCCATAGTTGTAAACGAAGATGCAGATGTACAGAACCTTGTTAATCCACCTTCAGGGAGGGAGTCGATATTGGGGTCCGGCAGACCTGTATGACAGGAAAGAGGGTCAATTCATGTATAGAATCTGAAAGATCACTTACCTGTTACACAGCTGTATGCGATCAGTCAGCCTAATACAGTTGCAGATCGACAGAAAGTCAGCCAACCAGCCACAGTTGTCAACTGAGATGCAGATGTACAGAACCTTCTTAATTCACCTTCAGATAGGGAGTCGATCTTGGGGTCCTGCGAACCTGTATGACAAGAAAGAGAGTCAAAACATGTACAGAAACTGAATGATTACTTACCTGTTACACAGGTTCTGTACACTGCTGCAGAGAAGGAGTCGATCTTGGGGTCCTGCGAACCTGTATGACAAGAAAGAGAGTCAAAACATGTATAGAAACTGAATGATCACTTACCTGTTACACAGCTGCATACGAACAGTCAGCCTCCTACTGTTGCAGATCATCAGAACATCAGCCAGCCAATGTTCCAGATGGAGATGCAGACAACCACATACATTTGCAGAAGGCAAGTCCCTTGTTGTGTGCATCCAGCTTCAAAGTGAGCCAGTCGTGAGGTCCTGTGAACCTGTATGACAAGAAAGAGAGTCAATACATGTATAAAAACAGAATGATCACTTACCTGTTACACAGCTGCATACGAACAGTCACCCTCATACAGTTGAAGATCAACAGAAAGTCTGCCAGCCAGCGATAGTTGTCAACTGAGATGCAGATGTACAGAACCTTGTTAATCCACCTTCAGAAAGGGAGTCGATTTTGGGGTCCTGTGAACCTGTATGACAAGAAAGAGTCAATATATGTATAGAAACTGAATGATCACTTACCTGTTACACAGCTACATACGAACAGTCACCCTCATACAGTTGCAGATTGACAGAAAGTCAGCCAACCAGCCATAGTTGTAAATGAAGATGAAAATGTAAAGAACCTTGTTAATCCACCTTCAGAGAGGGAGTTGATCTTGGGGTCATGCGAACCTGTATGACAAGAAAGAGAGTCAATACATATATAGAAACTGAATGATCACTTACCTGTTACACAACTGTATGCGAACAGTCAGCCTCATACAGTTACAGATCGACTGAAAGTCAGCCTGCCAGCCATAGTTGGAAACGAAGATGCAGATGTAAAGAACCTTGTTAGTCCACCTTCAGAAAGGGATTCGATCTTGGAGTCCGGCGAACCTGTATGAAAACAAAGAGAGTCAATACATGTATAGAAACTGAATGATCACTTACCTGTTACACAGATGCATACGAACAGTCAGCCTCCTACTGTTGCAGATCTTTAGAACATCAGCCAGCCAATGTTCCAGATGGAGATGCAGACAACCACATACATTTGCAGAAGGCAAGTCTCTTTTTGTGTGCATCCAGCTTTAAAGTGAGCCAGTTGTGAGGTCCTGTTAACCTGTATGACAAGAAAGAGAGTCAATACATGTATAGAAACTAAATGATCACTTACCTGTTACACAGCTGCATACGAACAGTCACCCTCATAAAGTTGCACATCGACAGAAACTCAGCCAACCAGCCATAGATGTAAATGAAGATGAAGATGTAAAGAACCTTGTTAATCCACCTCCAGAGAGGGAGTTGATCTTGGGGTCCTGCGAACCTGTATGAAAAGAAAGAGAGTCAATACATGTATAGAAACTGAATGATCACTTACCTGTTACACAGGTTCTGTACACTCCTTCAGAGAAAAAGTCGATCTTGGGGTCCTGCGAACCTGTATGACAAGAAAGAGAGTCAATACATGTATAGAAACTGAGTGATCAGTTACCTGTTACACAGCTGCATACGAACAGTCACCCTCATACAGTTGCAGATTGACAGAAAGTCAGCCAACCAGCCATAGTTGTCAACTGAGATGCAGATGTACAGAACCTTGTTAATCCACCTTCAGAGAGGGAGTCGATCTTGGGGTCCTGTGAAACTGTATGACAAGAAAGAGAGTCAATACATGTATAGAAACTAAATGATCACTTACCTGTTACAAAGCTGCATACGAACAGTTAGCCTCCTACTGTTTCAGATCATCAGAACATCAGCCAGCCAGTGTTCCAGATGGAGATGCAGACAACCACATACATCTGCAGAAGGCAAGTCCCTGGTTGTGTGCATCCAGCTTCAAAGTGAGCCAGTCGTGAGGTCCTGCGAACCTGTATGACAAGAAAGAGAGTCAATACATTTATAGAAACTGAAAGATCACTTACCTGTTACACAACTGTGTGCGAACAGTCACCCTCGTACAGTTGCAGATCGACAGAAAGTCAATCAGCCATCCTTAGTTGTAAACAAAGATGCAGATGTACAGAACCTTATTAATCCACCTTCAGAGAGGGAGTCGATCTTGGGGTCCTGCGAACCTGTATAACAAGAAAGAGAGTCAATACATGTATAGAAACTGAATGATCACTTACCTGTTACACAGCTGCATACGAACAGTCAGCTTCCTACTGTTGCAGATCATCAGAACATCAGCCAGCCAATGTTCCAGATGGAGATGCAGACAATCACATACATTTGCAGAAGGCAAATCCCTTGTTGTGTGCATCCATCTTCAAAGTGAGCCAGTCATGAGGTCCTGTGAACCTGTATGACAAGAAAGAGAGTCAATACATGTATAGAAACTGAATAATCACTTACCTGTTACACAGCTGCATACGAACAGTCACCCTCATACAGTTGCAGATCGACAGCAAGTCAGCCAACCAGCCACAGTTGTAAATGAAGATGAAGATTTAAAGAACCTAGTTAATCCACCTTCAGAGAGGGAGTTGATCGTGGGGTCCTGCGAAACTGTATGACAAGAAAGAGAGTCAATACATGTATAGAAACTGAAAGATCACTTACCTGTTACACAACTGTATGCGAACAGTCAGCCTCATACAGTTACAGATTGACTGAAAGTCAGCCAGCCAGCCATAGTTGGAAACGAAGATGCAGATGTAAAGAACCTTGTTAGTCCACCTTCAGAGAGGGAGTTGATCTTGGGGTCCTGCGAAACTGTATGACAAGAAAGAGAGTCAATACATGTATAGAAACTGAATGATCACTTACCTGTTACACAGATGCATACGAACAGTCAGCCACATACAGTTACAGATCAACTGAAAGTCAGCCAGCCATCCATAGTTGTAAAATGAGATGCAGATGTACAGAACCTTGTAAATCCACCTTCAGAAAGGGAGTCGATCTTGGCGTCCTGTGAACCTGTATGACAAGGAAGAGAGTCAATACATGTATAGAAACTGAATGATCACTTACCTGTTACACAGCTGCATACAAACAGTCAGCCTCATACAGTTGGAGACGGACGGAAAGCCAGCCAGCCAGCCATACTTATCAACTGAGATGCAGATGTACAGAACCTTGTTAATCCTCCTTCAGAAAGGGAGTCGATCTTGGGGTCCTGTGAACCTGTATGACAAGAAAGAGTCAATACATGTATAGAAACTGAATGATCACTTACCAGTTACACAGCGGCATACGAACAGTCACCCTTGTACAGTTGCAGATCGACAGAAAGTCAATCAGCCATCCATAGTTGTAAACGAAGATGCAGATGTACAGAAACTTGTTAATCCACCTTCAGAGAGGGAGTCGATCTTGGGGTCCTGCGAACCTGTATGACAATAAAGAGAGTCAATACATGTATAGAAACTGAATGATCACTTACCTGTTACACAGCTGCATACGAACAGTCAGCCTCCTACTGTTGCAGATCATCAGAACATCAGCCAGCCAATGTTCCAGATGGAGATGCAGACAACCACATACATTTGCAGAAGGCAAGTCCCTTGTTGTGTGCATCCAGCTTCAAAGTGAGCCAGTCATGAGGTCCTGTGAACCTGTATGACAAGAAAGAGAGTCAATATATGTATAAAAACAGAATGATCACTTACCTGTTACACAGCTGCATACGAACAGTCACCCTCATACAGTTGCAGATCGACAGCAAGTCAGCCAACCAGCCATAGTTGTAAATGGAGATAAAGATGTAAAGAACCTAGTTAATCCACCTTCAGAGAGGGAGTTGATCTTGGGGTCCTGCGAAACTGTATGACAAGAAAGAGAGTCAATACATGTATAGAAACTGAATGATCACTTACCTGTTACACAGGTTCTGTACACTCCTTCAGAGAAGGAGTCGATCTTAGGGTCCTGCGAACCTGTATGACAAGAAAGAGAGTCAATACATGTATAGAAACTGAATGATCACTTACCTGTTACACAGCTGTATACGAAGAGTCAGCCTCCTACTGTTGCAGATCATCAGAACATCAGCCAGCCAATGTTCCAGATGGAGATGCAGACAACCACATACATTTGCAGAAGGCAAGTCCCTTGTTGTGTGCATCCAGCTTCAAAGTGAGCCAGTCGTGAGGTCCTATGAACCTCTATGACAAGAAAGAGAGTCAATACATGTATAGAAACTGAATGATCACTTACCTGTTACACAACTGTATGCGAACAGTCAGCCTCATACAGTTACAGATTGACTGAAAGTCAGCACGGCCAGCCATAGTTGGAAACGAAGATGCAGATGTAAAGAACCTTGTCAGTCCACCTTCAGAAAGGGATTCGATCTTGGGGTCCGGCGAACCTGTATGAGAAGACAGAGAGTCAATACATGTATAGAAACTGAATGATCACTTACCAGTTACACAGATGCATACGAAAAATCAGCCTCCTACTGTTGCAGATCATCAGAACATGAGCCAGCCAATGTTCCAGATGGAGATGCAGACAACCACATACATTTGCAGAAGGCAAGTCCCTTGTTGTGTGCATCCAGCTTCAAAGTGAGCCAGTCGTGATGTCCTGTGAACCTGTATGACAAGAAAGAGAGTCAATACATGTATAGAAACTGAATGATCACTTACCTGTTACACAACTGTATGCGAACAGTCAGCCTCATACAGTTACAGATTGACTGAAAGTCAGCCAGCCAGCCATAGTTGTAAATGAAGATGAAGATGTATAGAACCTTGTTAATCCACCTTCAGAGAGGGAGTTGATTTTGGGGTCCTGCAAACCTGTATGACAAGAAAGAGAGTCAATACATGTATAGAAACTGAGTGATCAGTTACCTGTTACACAGCTGCATACGAACAGTCACCCTCATACAGTTGCAGATTGACAGAAAGTCAGCCAACCAGCCATAGTTGTCAACTGAGATGCAGATGTACAGAACCTTGTTAATCCACCTTCAGAAAGGGAGTCGATCTTGGGGTCCTGTGAACCTGTATGACAAGAAAGAGTCAATACATGTATAGAAACTGAATGATCACTTACCTGTTACACAGCGGCATACGAACAGTCACCCTCGTACAGTTGCAGATCGACAGAAAGTCAATCAGCCATCCATAGTTGTAAACGAAGATGCAGATGTACAGAACCTTGTTAATCCACCTTCAGAGAGGGAGTCGATCTTGGGGTCCTGCGAACCTGTATGACAAGAAAGAGAGTCAATACATGTATAGAAACTGAATGATCACTTACCTGTTACATAGCTGCATACGAACAGTCAGCCTCCTACTGTTGCAGATCATCAGAACATCAGCCAGCCAATGTTCCAGATGGAGATGCAGACAACCACATACATTTGCAGAAGGCAAGTCCCTTGTTGTGTGCATCCAGCTTCAAAGTGAGCCAGTCGTGAGGTCCTGTGACCCTGTATGACAAGAAAGAGTCAGTACATGTATAGAAACTGAATGATCACTTACCTGTTACACAGATCCATATGAACAGTCACCTTCATACAGTTGCAGATCGAAAGAAAGTCAGCCAGCCAGCCATAGTTTTAAACGGTAATGCAGATGTATAGAACCTTCTTAGTCCACCTTCAGAGAGGGAGTCGATCATGGGGGCTTGCGAACCTGTATGACAAGAAAGAGTGTCAATACATGTATAGAAAC
Organism: Salminus brasiliensis; assembly: GCF_030463535.1. Lineage (NCBI taxonomy): Eukaryota > Metazoa > Chordata > Actinopteri > Characiformes > Bryconidae > Salminus > Salminus brasiliensis. The sequence continues at coordinate 20,942,819 of NC_132894.1, read as the reverse complement.
TGAATGATCACTTACCTGTTACAAAGATGCATACGAACAGTCAGCCTCCTACTGTTGCAGATCATCAGAACATCAGCCAGCCAATTTTCCAGATGGAGATGCAGACAATCACATACATTTGCAGAAGGCAAGTCTCTTGTTGTGTGCATCCAGCTTTAAAGTGAGCCAGTCGTGAGGTCATGTGAACCTGTATGACAAGAAAGAGAGTCAATACATGTATAAAAACAGAATGATCACTTACCTGTTACACAGCTGCATACGAACAGTCACCCTCATACAGTTGCAGATCGACAGCAAGTCAGCCAACCAGCCATAGTTGTAAATGGAGATAAAGATGTAAAGAACCTAGTTAATCCACCTTCAGAGAGGGAGTTGATCTTGGGGTCCTGCGAAACTGTATGACAAGAAAGAGAGTCAATACATGTATAGAAACTGAATGATCACTTACCTGTTACACAGGTTCTGTACACTCCTTCAGAGAAGGAGTCGATCTTAGGGTCCTGCGAACCTGTATGACAAGAAAGAGAGTCAATACATGTATAGAAACTGAATGATCACTTACCTGTTACACAGCTGTATACGAAGAGTCAGCCTCCTACTGTTGCAGATCATCAGAACATCAGCCAGCCAATGTTCCAGATGGAGATGCAGACAACCACATACATTTGCAGAAGGCAAGTCCCTTGTTGTGTGCATCCAGCTTCAAAGTGAGCCAGTCGTGAGGTCCTATGAACCTCTATGACAAGAAAGAGAGTCAATACATGTATAGAAACTGAATGATCACTTACCTGTTACACAACTGTATGCGAACAGTCAGCCTCATACAGTTACAGATTGACTGAAAGTCAGCACGGCCAGCCATAGTTGGAAACGAAGATGCAGATGTAAAGAACCTTGTCAGTCCACCTTCAGAAAGGGATTCGATCTTGGGGTCCGGCGAACCTGTATGAGAAGACAGAGAGTCAATACATGTATAGAAACTGAATGATCACTTACCAGTTACACAGATGCATACGAAAAATCAGCCTCCTACTGTTGCAGATCATCAGAACATGAGCCAGCCAATGTTCCAGATGGAGATGCAGACAACCACATACATTTGCAGAAGGCAAGTCCCTTGTTGTGTGCATCCAGCTTCAAAGTGAGCCAGTCGTGATGTCCTGTGAACCTGTATGACAAGAAAGAGAGTCAATACATGTATAGAAACTGAATGATCACTTACCTGTTACACAACTGTATGCGAACAGTCAGCCTCATACAGTTACAGATTGACTGAAAGTCAGCCAGCCAGCCATAGTTGTAAATGAAGATGAAGATGTATAGAACCTTGTTAATCCACCTTCAGAGAGGGAGTTGATTTTGGGGTCCTGCAAACCTGTATGACAAGAAAGAGAGTCAATACATGTATAGAAACTGAGTGATCAGTTACCTGTTACACAGCTGCATACGAACAGTCACCCTCATACAGTTGCAGATTGACAGAAAGTCAGCCAACCAGCCATAGTTGTCAACTGAGATGCAGATGTACAGAACCTTGTTAATCCACCTTCAGAAAGGGAGTCGATCTTGGGGTCCTGTGAACCTGTATGACAAGAAAGAGTCAATACATGTATAGAAACTGAATGATCACTTACCTGTTACACAGCGGCATACGAACAGTCACCCTCGTACAGTTGCAGATCGACAGAAAGTCAATCAGCCATCCATAGTTGTAAACGAAGATGCAGATGTACAGAACCTTGTTAATCCACCTTCAGAGAGGGAGTCGATCTTGGGGTCCTGCGAACCTGTATGACAAGAAAGAGAGTCAATACATGTATAGAAACTGAATGATCACTTACCTGTTACATAGCTGCATACGAACAGTCAGCCTCCTACTGTTGCAGATCATCAGAACATCAGCCAGCCAATGTTCCAGATGGAGATGCAGACAACCACATACATTTGCAGAAGGCAAGTCCCTTGTTGTGTGCATCCAGCTTCAAAGTGAGCCAGTCGTGAGGTCCTGTGACCCTGTATGACAAGAAAGAGTCAGTACATGTATAGAAACTGAATGATCACTTACCTGTTACACAGATCCATATGAACAGTCACCTTCATACAGTTGCAGATCGAAAGAAAGTCAGCCAGCCAGCCATAGTTTTAAATGGTAATGCAGATGTATAGAACCTTCTTAGTCCACCTTCAGAGAGGGAGTCGATCATGGGAGCTTGCGAACCTGTATGACAAGAAAGAGTGTCAATACATGTATAGAAACTGAATGATCACTTACCTGTTACAAAGATGCATACGAACAGTCAGCCTCCTACTGTTGCAGATCATCAGAACATCAGCCAGCCAATTTTCCAGATGGAGATGCAGACAATCACATACATTTGCAGAAGGCAAGTCTCTTGTTGTGTGCATCCAGCTTTAAAGTGAGCCAGTCGTGAGGTCATGTGAACCTGTATGACAAGAAAGAGAGTCAATACATGTATAGAAACTGAAAGATCACTTACCTGTTACACAACTGTGTGCGAACAGTCACCCTCGTACAGTTGCAGATCGACAGAAAGTCAATCAGCCATCCATAGTTGTAAACGAAGATGCAGATGTACAGAACCTTCTTAATCCACCTTCAGAGAGGGAGTTGATCTTGGGGTCCGGCTGAACCTGTATGACAAGAAAGAGTGTCAATACATGTATAGAAACTCAATGATCACTTACCTGTTACACAGTTGCATACAAACGTCACCCTCATACAGTTGCAGATCGACAGAAAGTCAGCCAGCCAGCCATAGTTGTAAATGAAGATGCAGATGTACAGAACCTTGTTAATCCACCTTCAGAGAGGGAGTCGATCTTGGGGTTCTGCGAACTTGTATGACAAGAAAGAGTGTCAATACATGTATAGAAACTGAATGATCACTTACATATTAAACAGCTGCATATAAACAGTAACCCTCATACAGTTACAGATCGACAGAAAGTCAGCAAGCCAGCCATAGTTGTCAACTGAGATGCAGATGTACAGAACCTTGTTAATCCACCTTCAGAAAGGGAGTCGATCTTGGGGTCCTGTGAACCTGTATGACAAGAAAGAGTCAATACATGTATAGAAACTGAATGATCACTTACCTGTTACACAGCGGCATACGAACAGTCACCCTCGTACAGTTGCAGATCGACAGAAAGTCAATCAGCCATCCATAGTTGTAAACGAAGATGCAGATGTACAGAACCTTGTTAATCCACCTTCAGAGAGGGAGTCGATCTTGGGGTCCTGCGAACCTGTATGACAAGAAAGAGAGTCAATACATGTATAGAAACTGAATGATCACTTACCTGTTACATAGCTGCATACGAACAGTCAGCCTCCTACTGTTGCAGATCATCAGAACATCAGCCAGCCAATGTTCCAGATGGAGATGCAGACAACCACATACATTTGCAGAAGGCAAGTCCCTTGTTGTGTGCATCCAGCTTCAAAGTGAGCCAGTCGTGAGGTCCTGTGACCCTGTATGACAAGAAAGAGTCAGTACATGTATAGAAACTGAATGATCACTTACCTGTTACACAGATCCATATGAACAGTCACCTTCATACAGTTGCAGATCGAAAGAAAGTCAGCCAGCCAGCCATAGTTTTAAATGGTAATGCAGATGTATAGAACCTTCTTAGTCCACCTTCAGAGAGGGAGTCGATCATGGGGGCTTGCGAACCTGTATGACAAGAAAGAGTGTCAATACATGTATAGAAACTGAATGATCACTTACCTGTTACAAAGATGCATACGAACAGTCAGCCTCCTACTGTTGCAGATCATCAGAACATCAGCCAGCCAATTTTCCAGATGGAGATGCAGACAATCACATACATTTGCAGAAGGCAAGTCTCTTGTTGTGTGCATCCAGCTTTAAAGTGAGCCAGTCGTGAGGTCATGTGAACCTGTATGACAAGAAAGAGAGTCAATACATGTATAGAAACTGAAAGATCACTTACCTGTTACACAACTGTGTGCGAACAGTCACCCTCGTACAGTTGCAGATCGACAGAAAGTCAATCAGCCATCCATAGTTGTAAACGAAGATGCAGATGTACAGAACCTTCTTAATCCACCTTCAGAGAGGGAGTTGATCTTGGGGTCCGGCTGAACCTGTATGACAAGAAAGAGTGTCAATACATGTATAGAAACTCAATGATCACTTACCTGTTACACAGTTGCATACAAACGTCACCCTCATACAGTTGCAGATCGACAGAAAGTCAGCCAGCCAGCCATAGTTGTAAATGAAGATGCAGATGTACAGAACCTTGTTAATCCACCTTCAGAGAGGGAGTCGATCTTGGGGTTCTGCGAACTTGTATGACAAGAAAGAGTGTCAATACATGTATAGAAACTGAATGATCACTTACATATTAAACAGCTGCATATAAACAGTAACCCTCATACAGTTACAGATCGACAGAAAGTCAGCAAGCCAGCCATAGTTGTCAACTGAGATGCAGATGTACAGAACCTTGTTAATCCACCTTCAGAAAGGGAGTCGATCTTGGGGTCCTGTGAACCTGTATGACAAGAAAGAGTCAATACATGTATAGAAACTGAATGATCACTTACCTGTTACACAGCGGCATACGAACAGTCACCCTCGTACAGTTGCAGATCGACAGAAAGTCAATCAGCCATCCATAGTTGTAAACGAAGATGCAGATGTACAGAACCTTGTTAATCCACCTTCAGAGAGGGAGTCGATCTTGGGGTCCTGCGAACCTGTATGACAAGAAAGAGAGTCAATACATGTATAGAAACTGAATGATCACTTACCTGTTACATAGCTGCATACGAACAGTCAGCCTCCTACTGTTGCAGATCATCAGAACATCAGCCAGCCAATGTTCCAGATGGAGATGCAGACAACCACATACATTTGCAGAAGGCAAGTCCCTTGTTGTGTGCATCCAGCTTCAAAGTGAGCCAGTCGTGAGGTCCTGTGACCCTGTATGACAAGAAAGAGTCAGTACATGTATAGAAACTGAATGATCACTTACCTGTTACACAGATCCATATGAACAGTCACCTTCATACAGTTGCAGATCGAAAGAAAGTCAGCCAGCCAGCCATAGTTTTAAATGGTAATGCAGATGTATAGAACCTTCTTAGTCCACCTTCAGAGAGGGAGTCGATCATGGGGGCTTGCGAACCTGTATGACAAGAAAGAGTGTCAATACATGTATAGAAACTGAATGATCACTTACCTGTTACAAAGATGCATACGAACAGTCAGCCTCCTACTGTTGCAGATCATCAGAACATCAGCCAGCCAATTTTCCAGATGGAGATGCAGACAATCACATACATTTGCAGAAGGCAAGTCTCTTGTTGTGTGCATCCAGCTTTAAAGTGAGCCAGTCGTGAGGTCATGTGAACCTGTATGACAAGAAAGAGAGTCAATACATGTATAGAAACTGAAAGATCACTTACCTGTTACACAACTGTGTGCGAACAGTCACCCTCGTACAGTTGCAGATCGACAGAAAGTCAATCAGCCATCCATAGTTGTAAACGAAGATGCAGATGTACAGAACCTTCTTAATCCACCTTCAGAGAGGGAGTTGATCTTGGGGTCCGGCTGAACCTGTATGACAAGAAAGAGTGTCAATACATGTATAGAAACTCAATGATCACTTACCTGTTACACAGTTGCATACAAACGTCACCCTCATACAGTTGCAGATCGACAGAAAGTCAGCCAGCCAGCCATAGTTGTAAATGAAGATGCAGATGTACAGAACCTTGTTAATCCACCTTCAGAGAGGGAGTCGATCTTGGGGTTCTGCGAACTTGTATGACAAGAAAGAGTGTCAATACATGTATAGAAACTGAATGATCACTTACATATTAAACAGCTGCATATAAACAGTAACCCTCATACAGTTACAGATCGACAGAAAGTCAGCAAGCCAGCCATAGTTGTAAACGAAGATGCAGTTGTACAGAACCTTGTTAGTCCACCTTCAGAGAGGGAGTCGATCTTGGGGTCCTGCGAACTTGTATGACAAGAAAGAGAGTCAATACATGTATGGAAACTGAATGATCACTTACCTGTTACACAGCTGCATGTGAACAGTCACCCTCATACAGTTGCAGGTCGATAGAAAGTCAGCCAGCCAGCCATATTTGTCAACTGAGATGCGGATGTACAGAACCTTGTTAATCCACCTTCAGAGAGGGAGTCGATCTTGGGGTCCTGCGAACCTGTATGACAAGAAAGAGAGTCAATACATGTATAGAAACTGAATGATCACTTACCTGTTACACAGCTGCATACGAACAGTCAGCCTCCTACTGTTGCAGATCATCAGAACATCAGCCAGCCAAAGTTCCAGATGGAGATGCAGACAACCACATACATTTGCAGAAGGCAAGTCCCTTGTTGTGTGCATCCAGTTTCAAACTGAGCCAGTCGTGAGGTCCTGTGAACCTGTATGACAAGAAAGAGAGTGAATACATGTATAAAAACAGAATGATCACTTACCTGTTACACAGCTGCATACGAACAGTCACCCTCATACAGTTGCAGATCGACAGAAAGTCAGCCAACCAGCCATAGTTGTAAATGAAGATGAAGATGTAAAGAACCTAGTTAATCCACCTTTAGAGAGGGAGTTGATCTTAGGGTCCTACGAACCTGTATGACAAGAAAGAGAGTCAATACATGTATAGAAACTGAATGATCACTTACCTGTTACAAAGGTTCTATACACTGCTTCAGAGAAGGAGTCGATCTTGGGGTCCTGCGAACCTGTATGACAAGAAAGAGAGTAAAAACATGTATAGAAACTGAATGATCACTTACCTGTTACACAGCTGCATACGAACAGTCAGCCTCCTACTGTTGCAGATCATCAGAACATCAGCCAGCCAATGTTCCAGATGGAGATGCAGACAACCACATACATTTGCAGAAGGCAAGTCCCTTGTTGTGTGCATCCTGCTTTAAAGTGAGCCAGTCGTGAGGTCATGTGAACCTGTATGACAAGAAAGAGAGTCAATACATGTATAGAAACTGAAAGATCACTTACCTGTTACACAACTGTGTGCGAACAGTCACCCTCGTACAGTTGCAGATCGACAGAAAGTCAATCAGCCATCCATAGTTGTAAACGAAGATGCAGATGTACAGAACCTTCTTAATCCACCTTCAGAGAGGGAGTTGATCTTGGGGTCCGGCTGAACCTGTATGACAAGAAAGAGTGTCAATACATGTATAGAAACTCAATGGTCACTTACCTGTTACACAGTTGCATACAAACGTCACCCTCATACAGTTGCAGATCGACAGAAAGTCAGCAAGCCAGCCATAGTTGTAAACGAAGATGCTGTTGTACAGAACCTTGTTAGTCCACCTTCAGAGAGGGAGTCGATCTTGGGGTCCTGCGAACTTGTATGACAAGAAAGAGAGTCAATACATGTATGGAAACTGAATGATCACTTACCTGTTACACAGCTGCATGTGAACAGTCACCCTCATACAGTTGCAGATCGACAGCAAGTCAGCCAACCAGCCATAGTTGTAAATGAAGATGAAGATGTAAAGAACCTAGTTAATCCACCTTTAGAGAGGGAGTTGATCTTAGGGTCCTGCGAACCTGTATGACAAGAAAGAGAGTCAGTACATGTATAGAAACTGAATGATCACTTACCTGTTACACAGGTTCTATACACTGCTTCAGAGAAGGAGTCGATCTTGGGGTCCTGCGAACCTGTATGACAAGAAAGAGAGTAAAAACATGTATAGAAACTGAATGATCACTTACCTGTTACACAGCTGCATACGAACAGTCAGCCTCCTACTGTTGCAGATCATCAGAACATCAGCCAGCCAATGTTCCAGATGGAGATGCAGACAACCACATACATTTGCAGAAGGCAAGTCCCTTGTTGTGTGCATCCAGCTTCAAAGTGAGCCAGTCGTGAGGTCCCGTGAACCTGTATGACAAGAAAGAGAGTCAATACATGTATAAAAACAGAATGATCACTTACCTGTTACACAGCTGCATACGAACAGTCACCCTCTCACAGTTGAAGATCAACAGAAAGTCTGCCAGCCAGCGATATTTGTCAACTGAGATGCAGATGTACAGAACCTTGTTAATACACCTTCAGAGAGGGAGTCGATCTTGGCGTCCTGTGAACCTGTATTACAAGAAAGAGAGTCAATACATGTATAGAAACTGAATGATCACTTACCTGTTACACAGGTTCTGTACACTCCTTCAGAGAAGGAGTCGATCTTGGGGTCCTGCGAACCTGTATGACAAGAAAGAGAGTCAATACATGTATAGAAACTGAATGATCACCTACCTGTTACACAGCTGCATACGAACAGTAAGCCTAATACAGTTGCAGATGGACGGAAAGCCAGACAGCCAGCCATAGTTGTCAACTGAGATGCAGATGTACAGAACCTTGTTAATCCACCTTCAGAAAGGGAGTCGATCTTGGAGTCCTGTGAACCTGTATGACAAGAAAGAGTCAATACATGTATAGAAACTGAATGATCACTTACCTGTTACACAGCTGCATACGAACAGTCAGCCTAATACAGTTGCAGATGGACGGAAAGCCAGACAGCCAGCCATAGTTGTCAACTGAGATGCAGATGTACAGAACCTTGATAATCCACCTTCAGAAAGGGAGTCGATCTTGGGGTCCTGTGAACCTGTATGACAAGAAAGAGAGTCAATACATGTATAGAAACTGAATGATCACTTACCTGTTACACAGCTGTATACGAACAGTCACCCTCGTACAGTTGCAGATCGACAGAAAGTCAATCAGCCATCCAAAGTTGTAAACGAAGATGCAGATGTACAGAACCTTGTTAATCCACCTTCAGAGAGGGAGTCAATCTTGGGGTCCTGCGAACCTGTATGACAAGAAAGAGAGTCAATACATGTATAGAAACTGAATGATCACTTACCTGTTACACAGCTGCATACGAACAGTCAGCCTCCTACTGTTGCAGATCATCAGAACATCAGCCAGCCAATGTTCTAGATGGAGATGCAGACAACCACATACATTTGCAGAAGGCAAGTCCCTTGTTGTGTGCATCCAGCTTCAAAGTGAGCCAGTCGTGAGGTCCTGTGAACCTGTATGACAAGAAAGAGAGTCAATACATGTATAAAAACAGAATGATCACTTACCTGTTACACAGCTACATACGAACAGTCACCCTCATACAGTTGCAGATCGACAGAAAGTCAGCCAACCAGCCATAGTTGTAAATGAAGATGAAGATGTAAAGAACCTAGTTAATCCACCTTTAGAGAGGGAGTTGATCTTAGGGTCCTGCGAACCTGTATGACAAGAAAGAGAGTCAATACATGTATAGAAACTGAATGATCACTTACCTGTTACACAGGTTCTGTACACTGCTTCAGAGAAGGAGTCGATCTTGGGGTCCTGCGAACCTGTATGACAAGAAAGAGAGTCAAAACATGTATAGAAACTGAATGATCACTTACCTGTTACACAGCTGCATACGAACAGTCAGCCTCCTACTGTTGCAGATCATCAGAACATCAGCCAGCAAATGTTCCAGATGGAGATGCAGACAACCACATACATTTGCAGAAGGCAAGTCCCTTGTTGTGTGCATCCAGCTTTAAAGTGAGCCAGTCGTGAGGTCATGTGAACCTGTATGACAAGAAAGAGAGTCAATACATGTATAGAAACTGAAAGATCACTTACCTGTTACACAACTGTGTGCGAACAGTCACCCTCGTACAGTTGCAGATCGACAGAAAGTCAATCAGCCATCCATAGTTGTAAACGAAGATGCAGATGTACAGAACCTTCTTAATCCACCTTCAGAGAGGGAGTTGATCTTGGGGTCCGGCTGAACCTGTATGACAAGAAAGAGTGTCAATACATGTATAGAAACTCAATGGTCACTTACCTGTTACACAGTTGCATACAAACGTCACCCTCATACAGTTGCAGATCGACAGAAAGTCAGCCAGCCAGCCATAGTTGTAAATGAAGATGCAGATGTACAGAACCTTGTTAATCCACCTTCAGGGAGGGAGTCGATCTTGGGGTTCTGCGAACTTGTATGACAAGAAAGAGTGTCAATACATGTATAGAAACTGAATGATCACTTACCTATTACACAGCTGCATATAAACAGTAACCCTCATACAGTTACAGATCGACAGAAAGTCAGCAAGCCAGCCATAGTTGTAAACGAAGATGCTGTTGTACAGAACCTTGTTAGTCCACCTTCAGAGAGGGAGTCGATCTTGGGGTCCTGCGAACTTGTATGACAAGAAAGAGAGTCAATACATGTATGGAAACTGAAAAATCACTTACCTGTTACACAGCTGCATACGAACAATCACCCTCATACAGTTGCAGATTGACAGAAAGTCAGCCAACCAGCCATAGTTGTAAATGAAGATGAAGATGTAAAGAACCTTGTTAATCCACCTTCATAGAGGGAGTTGATCTTGTGGTCCTGCGAACCTGTATGACAAGAAAGAGAGTCAATACATGTATAGAAACTGAATGATCACTTACCTGTTACACAACTGTATGCGAACAGTCAGCCAAATACAGTTGCAGATGGATGGAAAGCATGCCAGCCAGCCATAGTTGTCAACTGAGATGCAGATGTACAGAACCTTGTTAATCCACCTTCAGAGAGGTAGTCGATCTTGGGGTCCTGCGAACCAGTATGACAAGAAAGAGAGTCAATAAATATATAGAAACTGAATGATCACTTACCTGTTACACAGCTGCATACGAACAGTCAGCCTCCTACTGTTGCAGATCATCAGAACATCAGCCAGCCAATGTTCCAGATGGAGATGCAGGCAACCACATAGATTTGCAGAAGGCAAGTCCCTTGTTGTGTGCATCCAGCTTCAAAGTGAGCCAGTCGTGAGGTCCTTTGAACCTGGATGACAAGAAAGAGAGTCAATACATGTATAAAAACTGAATGATCACTTACCTATTACACAGCTGCATACGAACAGTCACCCTCATACAGTTGCAGATGGACGGAAAGCCAGCCAGTCAGCCATAGTTGTAAAATGAGATGCAGATCTACAGAACCATGTTAATCCACCTTCAGAGAGGGAGTCGATCTTGGGATCCTGCGAACCTGTATAACAAGAAAGAGTGTCAATACATGTACAGAAACTGAATGATCACTTACCTGTTACACAGATGCATAAGAACAGTCACCCTCATACAGTTGCAGATCGACAGAAAGTCAGCCAGCCAGCCATAGTTGTAAACTGAGATGCAGATGTACAGAACCTTGACAATCCACCTTCAGAGAGGGAGTCGATCTTGGGGTCCTGTGAAACTGTATGACAAGAAAGAGAGTCAATACATGTATAGAAACTGGATGATTACTTACCTGTTAAAAAGCTGCATACGAACAGATACCCTCCTACTGTTGCAGATCATCAGAACATCAGCCAGCCAATGTTCCAGATGGAGATGCAGACAACCACATACATCTGCAGAAGGCAAGTCCCTGGATGTGTGCATCCAGCTTCAAAGTGAGCCAGTCGTGAGGTCCTGCGAACCTGTATGACAAGAAAGAGTCAATACATGTATAGAAACTGAATGATCACTTACCTGTTACACAGCTGTATGCGATCAGTCAGCCTAATACAGTTGCAGATGGACGGAAAGCCAGCCAGTCAGCCATAGTTGTAAAATGAGATTCAGATCTACAGAATCTTGTTAATCCACCTTCAGAGAGGGAGTCGATCTTGGGGTCCTGTGAACCTGTATAACAAGAAAGAGAGTCAATACATGTATAGAAACTGAATGATCACTTACCTGTTACACAGCTGCATACGAAACAGTCAGCCTCCTACTGTTGCAGATCATCAGAACATCAGCCAGCCATTGTTCCAGATGGAGATACAGACAACCACTTACATTTGCAGAAGGCAAGTCCCTTGTTGTGTGCATCCACCTTCAAAGTGAACCAGTCGTGAGGTCCTGTGAACCTGTATGACAAGAAACAGAGTCAATACATGTATAAAAACAGAATGATCACTTACCTGTTACACAGTTGCATACGAACAATCACCCTCATACAGTTGCAGATTGACAGAAAGTCAGCCAACCAGCCATAGTTGTAAATGAAGATGAAGATGTAAAGAACCTTGTTAATCCACCTTCATAGAGGGAGTTGATCTTGGGGTCCTGTGAACCTGTATGACAAGAAAGAGAGTCAATACATGTATAAAAACAGAATGATCACTTACCTGTTACACAGCTGCATACGAACAATCACCCTCATACAGTTGCAGATTGACAGAAAGTCAGCCAACCAGCCATAGTTGTAAATGAAGATGAAGATGTAAAGAACCTTGTTAATCCACCTTCATAGAGGGAGTTGATCTTGGGGTCCTGCGAACCTATATGACAAGAAAGAGAGTCAATACATGTATAGAAACTGAATGAACACTTACCTGTTACACAACTGTATGCGAACAGTCAGCCAAATACAGTTGCAGATGGATGGAAAGCATGCCAGCCAGCCATAGTTGTCAACTGAGATGCAGATGTACAGAACCTTGTTAATCCACCTTCAGAGAGGTAGTCGATCTTGGGGTCCTGCGAACCAGTATGACAAGAAAGAGAGTCAATAAATGTATAGAAACTGAATGATCACTTACCTGTTACACAGCTGCATACGAACAGTCAGCCTCCTACTGTTGCAGATCATCAGAACATCAGCCAGCCAATGTTCCAGATGGAGATGCAGGCAACCACATAGATTTGCAGAAGGCAAGTCCCTTGTTGTGTGCATCCAGCTTCAAAGTGAGCCAGTCGTGAGGTCCTTTGAACCTGGATGACAAGAAAGAGAGTCAATACATGTATAAAAACTGAATGATCACTTACCTATTACACAGCTGCATACGAACAGTCACCCTCATACAGTTGCAGATCGACAGAAAGTCAGCCAGCCAGCCATAGTTGTCAACTGAGACGCAGATGTACAGAACCTTGTTAATCCACCTTCAGAGTGGTAGTAGATCTTGGGGTCCTGCGAACCTATATGACAAGAAAGAAAGTCAATACATGTATAGAAACTGAATGATCACTTACCTGTTACACAGCTGCATACGAACAGTCACCCTCATACAGTTGAAGATCAACAGAAAGTCTGTCAGCCAGCGATAGTTGTCAACTGAGATGCAGATGTACAGAACCTTGTTAATCCACCTTCAGAGAGGGAGTCGATCTTGGCGTCCGGTGAACCTCTATGACAAGAAAGAGAGTCAATACATGTATAGAAACTGAATGATCACTTACCTATTACACAGCTGCATACGAACAGTCACCCTCATACAGTTGCAGATCGACAGAAAGTCAGCCAGCCAGCCATAGTTGTCAACTGAGACGCAGATGTACAGAACCTTGTTAATCCACCTTCAGAGTGGTAGTAGATCTTGGGGTCCTGCGAACCTATATGACAAGAAAGAAAGTCAATACATGTATAGAAACTGAATGATCACTTACCTGTTACACAGCTGCATACGAACAGTCACCCTCATACAGTTGAAGATCAACAGAAAGTCTGTCAGCCAGCGATAGTTGTCAACTGAGATGCAGATGTACAGAACCTTGTTAATCCACCTTCAGAGAGGGAGTCGATCTTGGCGTCCGGTGAACCTCTATGACAAGAAAGAGAGTCAATACATGTATAGAAACTGAATGATCACTTACCTGTTACACAGCTGTATGCGATCAGTCAGCCTAATACAGTTGCAGATGGACGGAAAGCCAGCCAGTCAGCCATAGTTGTAAAATGAGATGCAGATCTACAGAACCTTGTTAATCCACCTTCAGAGAGGGAGTCGATCTTGGGGTCCGGTGAACCTGTATGACAAGAAAGAGAGTCAATACATGTATAGAAACTGAATGATCACTTACCTGTTACACAGCTGTATGCGATCAGTCAGCCTAATACAGTTGCAGATGGACGGAAAGCCAGCCAGTCAGCCATAGTTGTAAAATGAGATGCAGATCTACAGAACCTTGTTAATCCACCTTCAGAGAGGGAGTCGATCTTGGGGTCCTGTGAACCTGTATGACAAGAAAGAGAGTCAATACATGTATAGAAACTGAATGATCACTTACCTTCTAAAAAGCTGCATACGAACAGTTAGCCTCCTACAGTTGCAGATCATGAGAACATCAGCCAGCCAATGTTCCAGATGGAGATGTAGACAACCACATACATCTGCAGAAGGCAAGTCCCTGGTTGTGTGCATCCAGCTTCAAAGTGAGCCAGTCGTGAGGTCCTGCGAACCTGTATGACAAGAAAGAGAGTCAAAACATGTATAGAAACTGAATGATCACTTACCTGTTACACAGATGCATAAGAACAGTCACCCTCATACAGTTGCAGATCGACAGAAAGTCAGCCAGCCAGCCATAGTTGTCAACTGAGACGCAGATGTACAGAACCTTGTTAATCCACCTTCAGAGTGGTAGTAGATCTTGGGGTCCTGCGAACCTATATGACAAGAAAGAAAGTCAATACATGTATAGAAACTGAATGATCACTTACCTGTTACACAGCTGCATACGAACAGTCACCCTCATACAGTTGAAGATCAACAGAAAGTCTGTCAGCCAGCGATAGTTGTCAACTGAGATGCAGATGTACAGAACCTTGTTAATCCACCTTCAGAGAGGGAGTCGATCTTGGCGTCCGGTGAACCTGTATGACAAGAAAGAGAGTCAATACATGTATAGAAACTGAATGATCACTTACCTGTTACACAGCTGTATGCGATCAGTCAGCCTAATACAGTTGCAGATGGACGGAAAGCCAGCCAGTCAGCCATAGTTGTAAAATGAGATGCAGATCTACAGAACCTTGTTAATCCACCTTCAGAGAGGGAGTCGATCTTGGGGTCCGGTGAACCTGAATGACAAGAAAGAGAGTCAATACATGTATAGAAACTGAATGATCACTTACCTGTTACACAGCTGTATGCGAT
The DNA here is from genome assembly GCF_030463535.1 of Salminus brasiliensis. NCBI lineage: Eukaryota > Metazoa > Chordata > Actinopteri > Characiformes > Bryconidae > Salminus > Salminus brasiliensis. The sequence continues at coordinate 20,927,789 of NC_132894.1, read as the reverse complement.
CAGTCAGCCTAATACAGTTGCAGATGGACGGAAAGCCAGCCAGTCAGCCATAGTTGTAAAATGAGATGCAGATCTACAGAACCTTGTTAATCCACCTTCAGAGAGGGAGTCGATCTTGGGGTCCTGTGAACCTGTATGACAAGAAAGAGAGTCAATACATGTATAGAAACTGAATGATCACTTACCTTCTAAAAAGCTGCATACGAACAGTTAGCCTCCTACAGTTGCAGATCATGAGAACATCAGCCAGCCAATGTTCCAGATGGAGATGTAGACAACCACATACATCTGCAGAAGGCAAGTCCCTGGTTGTGTGCATCCAGCTTCAAAGTGAGCCAGTCGTGAGGTCCTGCGAACCTGTATGACAAGAAAGAGAGTCAAAACATGTATAGAAACTGAATGATCACTTACCTGTTACACAGATGCATAAGAACAGTCACCCTCATACAGTTGCAGATCGACAGAAAGTCAGCCAACCGGCCATAGTTGTCAGCTGAGATGCAGATGTAACAAACCTTGTTAATCCACTTTCAGAAAGGGAGTCGATCTTGGGGTCCTGCGAACCTGTATGACAAGAAAGAGTCAATACATGTATAGAAACTGAATGATCACTTACCTGTTACACAGCTGCATACGAACAGTCACCCTCATACAGTTGCAGATCGACAGAAAGTCAATCAGCCATCCATAGTTGTAAACGAAGATGCAGATGTACAGAACCTTGTTAATCCACCTTCAGAGAGGGAGTCGATCTTGGCGTCCTGTGAACCTGTATGACAAGAAAGAGAGTCAATACATGTATAGAAACTGAATGATCACTTACCTGTTACACAGCTGGATACGAACAGTCAGCCTCCTACTGTTGCAGATCATCAGAACATCAGCCAGCCAATGTTCCAGATGGAGATACAGACAACCACTTACATTTGCAGAAGGCAAGTCCCTTGTTGTGTGCATCCACCTTCAAAGTGAGCCAGTCGTGAGGTCCTGTGAACCTGTATGACAAGAAAGAGAGTCAATACATGTATAAAAACAGAATGATCACTTACCTGTTACACAGCTGCATACGAACAATCACCCTCATACAGTTGCAGATTGACAGAAAGTCAGCCAACCAGCCATAGTTGTAAATGAACATGAAGATGTAAAGAACCTTGTTAATCCACCTTCATAGAGGGAGTTGATCTTGGGGTCCTGCGAACCTGTATGACAAGAAAGAGAGTCAATACATGTATAGAAACTGAATGATCACTTACCTGTTACACAGGTTCTGTACACTCCTTCAGAGAAGGAGTCGATCTTTGGGTCCTGCGAACCTGTATGACAAGAAAGAGAGTGAATACATGTATAGAAACTGAATGATCACTTACCTGTTACACAACTGTATGCGAACAGTCAGCCAAATACAGTTGCAGATGGATGGAAAGCATGCCAGCCAGCCATAGTTGTCAACTTAGATGCAGATGTACAGAACCTTGTTAATCCACCTTCAGAGAGGTAGTCGATCTTGGGGTCCTGCGAACCTGTATGACAAGAAAGAGAGTCAATACATGTATAAAAACTGAATGATCACTTACCTATTACACAGCTGCATACGAACAGTCACTCTCATACAGTTGCAGATCAACAGAAAGTCAGCCAGCCAGCCATAGTTGTCAACTGAGATGCAGATGTAACGAAACTTGTTAATCCACCTTCAGAGAGGGAGTCGATCTTGGGGTCCTGCGAACCTGTATAACAAGAAAGAGTATCAATACATGTACAGAAACTGAATGATCACTTACCTGTTACACAGATGCATAAGAACAGTCACCCTCATACAGTTGCAGATCGACAGAAAGTCTTTCAGCCAGCGATAGTTGTCAACTGAGATGCAGATGTACAGAACCTTGTTAATCCACCTTCAGAGAGGGAGTCGATCTTGGCGTCCTGTGAACCTGTATGACAAGAAAGAGAGTCAATACATGTATAGAAACTGAATGATCACTTACCTGTTACACAGCTGTATGCGATCAGTCAGCCTAATACAGTTGCAGATGGACGGAAAGCCAGCCAGTCAGCCATAGTTGTAAAATGAGATGCAGATCTACAGAACCTTGTTAATCCACCTTCAGAGAGGGAGTCGATCTTGGGGTCCTGTGAACCTGTATGACAAGAAAGAGTGTCAATACATGTACAGAAACTGAATGATCACTTACCTGTTACACAGCTGCATACGAACAGTCACCTTCATACAGTTGCAGATCGACAGAAAGTCAGCCAGCCAGCCATAGTTGTAAACTGAGATGCAGATGTACAGAACCTTGAAAATCCACCTTCAGAGATGGAGTCGATCTTGGGGTCCTGTGAAACTGTATGACAAGAGAGAGAGTCAATACATGTATAGAAACTGGATGATTACTTACCTGTTAAAAAGCTGCATACGAACAGATACCCTCCTACTGTTGCAGATCATCAGAACATCAGCCAGCCAATGTTCCAGATGGAGATGCAGACAACCACATACATCTGCAGAAGGCAAGTCCCTGGATGTGTGCATCCAGCTTCAAAGTGAGCCAGTCGTGAGGTCCTGCGAAACTGTATGACAAGAAAGAGTCAATACATGTATAAAAACTGAATGATCACTTACCTATTACACAGCTGCATACGAACAGTCACCCTCATACAGTTGCAGATCGACAGAAAGTCAGCCAGCCAGCCATAGTTGTCAACTGAGACGCAGATGTAACGAAACTTGTTAATCCACCTTCAGAGAGGGAGTCGATCTTGGGGTCCTGCGAACCTGTATAACAAGAAAGAGTGTCAATACATGTACAGAAACTGAATGATCACTTACCTGTTACACAGATGCATAAGAACAGTCACCCTAATACAGTTGCAGATCGACAGAAAGTCAATCAGCCATCCAATGTTCCAGATGGAGATGTAGACAACCACATACATCTGCAGAAGGCAAGGACCTGGTTGTGTGCATCCAGCTTCAAAGTGAGCCAGTCGTGAGGTCCTGCGAACCTGTATGACAAGAAAGAGAGTCAATACATGTATAGAAACTGAATGATCACTTACCTGTTACACAGCTGCATACGAAAAGTCACCCTCATGCAGTTGCAGATCGACAGAAAGTCAGCCAACCACCCATAGTTGTGAACTGAGATGTAGATGTACAGAAACTTGTTAATCCACCTTCAGAGAGGAAGTCGATCTTGGGGTCCTGCGAACCTGTATGACAAGAAAGAGTGTCAATACATGTATAGAAACTGAATGATCACTTACCTGTTACACAGCTGCAAACGAACAATCACCCTCATACAGTTGCAGATTGACAGAAAGTCAGCCAACCAGCCATAGTTGTAAATGAAGATGAAGATGTAAAGAACCTTGTTAATCCACCTTCAGAGAGGGAGTTGATCTTGGGGTCCTGCGAACCTGTATGACAAGAAAGAGAGTCAATACATGTATAGAAACCGAATGATCACTTACCTGTTACACAGGTTCTGTACACTCCTTCAGAGAAGGAGTCGATCTTGGGGTCCTGCGAACATGTATGACAAGAAAGAGAGTCAATACATGTATAGAAACTGAATGATCACTTACCTGTTACACAGATGCATACGAACAGTCAGCCTCCTACTGTTGCAGATCTTTAGAACATTAGCCAGCCAATGTTCCAGATGGAGATGCAGACAACCACATACATTTGCAGAAGGCAAGTCTCTTGTTGTGTGCATCCAGCTTTAAAGTGAGCCAGTCGTGAGGTCCTGTGAACCTGTATGACAAGAAAGAGAGTCAATACATGTATAGAAACAGAATGATCACTTACCTGTTACATAGATGCATAAGAACAGTCACCCTCATACAGTTGCAGATCGACAGAAAGTCAGCCAGCCAGCCATAGTTGTAAACTGAGATGCAGATGTACAGGAACCTTGATAATCCACCTTCAGAGAGGGAGTCGATCTTGGGGTTCTGTGAACCTGTATTACAAGAAAGAGAGTCAAAACATGTATAGAAACTGAATGATCACTTACCTGTTACACAGCTGCATACGAACAGTCACCCTCATAAAGTTGCAGATCGACAGAAAGTCAATCAGCCATCCATAGTTGTAAACGAAGATGCAGATGTACAGAACCTCCTTAATCCACCTTCAGAGAGGGAGTCGATCTTGGGGTCCTGCGAACCTGTATGACAAGAAAGAGTGTCAATACATGTATAGAAACTGAATGATCACTTACCTGTTACACAGCTGCATACGAACAGTCAGCCTCCTACTGTTGCAGATCATTAGAACATCAGCCAGCCAATGTTCCAGATGGAGATAGAGACAACCACATACATTTGCAGAAGGCAAGTCCCTTGTTGTGTGCATCCAGCTTCAAAGTGAGCCAGTCGTGAGGTCCTGTGAACCTGTATGACAAGAAAGAGAGTCAATACATGTATAAAAACAGAATGATCACTTACCTGTTACACAGCTGCATACGAACAATCACCCTCATACAGTTGCAGATTGACAGAAAGTCAGCCAACCAGCCATAGTTGTAAATGAGAATGTAAAGAACCTTGTTAATCCACCTTCATAGAAGGAGTTGATCTTGGGGTCCTGCGAACCTGTATGACAAGAAAGAGAGTCAATACATGTATAGAAACTGAATGATCACTTACCTGTTACACAGGTTCTGTACACTCCTTCAGAGAAGGAGTCGATCTTTGGGTCCTGCGAACTTGTATGACAAGAAAGAGAGTGAATACATGTATAGAAACTGAATGATCAATTACCTGATACACAGCTGCATACGAAAAGTCGCCCTCATGCAGTTGCAGATCGACAGAAAGTCAGCCAACCACCCATAGTCGTGAACTGAGATGCAGATGTACAGAAACTTGTTAATCCACCTTCAGAGAGGAAGTCGATCTTGGGGTCCTGCGAACCTGTATGACAAGAAAGAGTGTCAATACATGTATAGAAACTGAATGATCACTTACCTGTTACACAGCTGCATACGAACAATCACCCTCATACAGTTGTAGATTGACAGAAAGTCAGCCAACCAGCCATAGTTGTAAATGAAGATGAAGATGTAAAGAACCTTGTTAATCCACCTTCAGAGAGGGAGTTGATCTTGGGGTCCTGCGAACCTGTATGACAAGAAAGAGAGTCAATACATGTATAGAAACCGAATGATCACTTACCTGTTACACAGGTCCTGTACACTCCTTCAGAGAAGGAGTCGATCTTGGGGTCCTGCGAACATGTATGACAAGAAAGAGAGTCAATACATGTATAGAAACTGAATGATCACTTACCTGTTACACAGATGCATACGAACAGTCAGCCTCCTACTGTTGCAGATCTTTAGAACATTAGCCAGCCAATGTTCCAGATGGAGATGCAGACAACCACATACATTTGCAGAAGGCAAGTCTCTTGTTGTGTGCATCCAGCTTTAAAGTGAGCCAGTCGTGAGGTCCTGTGAACCTGTATGACAAGAAAGAGAGTCAATACATGTATAGAAACTGAATGATCACTTACCTGTTACACAGCTGCATACGAACTGTCAGCCTAATACAGTTGCAGATGGACGGAAAGCCAGCCAGCCAGCGATAGTTGTCAACTGAGATGCAGATGTACAGAACCTTGTAAATCCACCTTCAGAGAGGTAGTCGATCTTGGGGTCCTGCGAACCTGTATGACAAGAAAGAGAGTCAATACATGTATAGAAACGGAATGATCACTTACCTGTTACACAGCTGCATACGAACAGTCAGCCTCCTACTGTTGCAGATCATCAGACCATCAGCCAGCCAATGTTCCAGATGGAGATGCAGGCAACCACATAGATTTGCAGAAGGCAAGTCCCTTGTTGTGTGCATCCAGCTTCAAAGTGAGCCAGTCGTGAGGTCCTGTGAACCTGGATGACAAGAGAGAGAGTCAATACATGTATAAAAACTGAATGATCACTTACCTGTTACACAGCTGCATACGAACAGTCACCCTCATACAGTTGCAGATTGACAGAAAGTCAGCCAGTCAGCCATAGTTGTCAACTGAGATGCAGATGTAACGAAACTTGTTAATCCACCTTCAGAGAGGGAGTCGATATTGGGGTCCGGCAAACCTGTATGACAGGAAAGAGAGTCAATTCATGTATATAAACTGAAAGATCACTTACCTGTTACACAGATGCATAAGAACAGTCACCCTCATACAGTTGCAGATCGACAGAAAGTCAATCAGCCATCCATAGTTGTAAAAGAAGATGCAGATGTACAGAACCTTCTCAATCCACCTTCAGAGAGGGAGTTGATCTTGGGGTCCTGTGAACCTGTATGACAAGAAAGAGAGTCAATACATGTATAGAAACTGAATGATCACTTACCTGTTACACAGCTGCATACGAACAGTCACCCTCATACAGTTGCAGATCGACAGAAAGTCAGCCAACCAGCCATAGATGTAAATGAAGATGAAGATGTAAAGAACCTAGTTAATCCACCTTCAGAGAGGGAGTTTATCTTGGGGTCCTGCGACACTGTATGACAAGAAAGAGAGTCAATACATGTATAGAAACTGAATGATCACTTACCTGTTACACAGGTTCTGTACACTCCTTCAGAGAAGGAGTCGATCTTGGGGTCCTGCGAACCTGTATGACAAGAAAGAGAGTCAAAACATGTATAGAAACTGAATGATCACTTACCTGTTACACAGGTTCTGTACACTCCTTCAGAGAAGGAGTCGATCTTGGGGTCCTGCGAACCTGTATGACAAGAAAGAGAGTCAAAACATGTATAGAAACTGAATGATCACTTACCTGTTACACAGGTTCTGTACACTCCTTCAGAGAAGGAGTCGATCTCGGCGTCCTGTGAACCTGTATGACAAGAAAGAGAGTCAATACATGTATAGAAACTGAATGATCACTTACCTGTTACACAGGTTCTGTACACTCCTTCAGAGAAGGAGTCGATCTTGGGGTCCTGCGAACCTGTATGACAAGAAAGAGAGTCAAAACATGTATAGAAACTGAATGATCACTTACCTGTTACACAGCTGCATACGAACAGTCAGCCTCCTACTGTTGCACATCATCAGAACATCAGCCAGCCAATGTTCCAGATGGAGATGCAGACAACCACATACATTTGCAGAAGGCAAGTCCCTTGTTGTGTGCATCCAGCTTCAAAGTGAGCCAGTCGTGAGGTCCTGTGAACCTGTATGACAAGAAAGAGAGTCAATACATGTATAAAAACAGAATGATCACTTACCTGTTACACAGCTGCATACGAACAGTCACCGTCATACAGTTGAAGATCAACAGAAAGTCTGCCAGCCAGCGATAGTTGTCAACTGAGATGCAGATGTACAGAACCTTGTTAATACACCTTCAGAGAGGGAGTCGATCTCGGCGTCCTGTGAACCTGTATGAAAAGAAAGAGAGTCAATACATGTATAGAAACTGAATGATCACTTACCTGTTACACAGGTTCTGTACACTCCTTCAGAGAAGGATTCGATCTTGGGGTCCTGCGAAGCTGTATGACAAGAAAGAGAGTCAATACATCTATAGAAATTGAATGATCACTTACCTGTTACACAGCTGCATACGAACAGTCACCCTCATACAGTTGCAGATTGACAGAAAGTCAGCCAACCAGCCACAGTTGTCAACTGAGATGCAGATGTACAGAACCTTGTTAATACACCTTCAGAGAGGGAGTCGATCTTGGCGTCCTGTGAACCTGTATGACAAGAAAGAGAGTCAATACATGTATAGAAACTGAATGATCACTTACCTGTTACACAGCTGCATACGAAAAGTCAGCCTAATACAGTTGCAGATGGACGGAAAGCCAGACAGCCAGCCATAGTTGTCAACAGAGATGCAGATGTACAGAACCTTGTTAATCCACCTTCAGAAAGGGAGTCGATCTTGGGGTCCTGTGAACCTGTATGACAAGAAAGAGTCAATACATGTATAGAAACTGAATGATCACTTACCTGTTACACAGCTGTATACTAACAGTCACCCTCGTACAGTTGCAGATCGACAGAAAGTCAATCAGCTATCCATAGTTGTAAACGAAGTTGCAGATATACAGAACCTTGTTAATCCACCTTCAGAGAGGGAGTCGATCTTGGGGTCCTGCGAAACTGTATGACAAGAAAGAGAGTCAATACATGTACAGAAACTGAATAATCACTTACCTGTTACACAGGTTCTGTACACTCCTTCAGAGAAGGAGTCGATCTTGGGGTCCTGCGAACCTGTATGACAAGAAAGAGAGTCAATACATGTATAGAAACTGAATGATCACTTACCTGTTACACAGCTGCATACGAACAGTCAGGCTCCTACTGTTGCAGATCATCAGAACATCAGCCAGCCAATGTTCCAGATGGAGATGCAGACAACCACGTACATTTGCAGAAGGCAAGTCCCTTGTTGTGTGCATCCAGCTTCAAATTGAGCCAGTCGTGAGGTCCTGTGAACCTGGATGACAAGAAAGAGAATCAATACATGTATAAAAACAGAATGATAACTTACCTGTTACACAGCTGCATACGAACAGTCACCCTCATACATTTGCAGATCGACAGAAAGTCAGCCAGCCAGCCATAGTTGTCAACTGAGATGCAGGTGTAACGAAACTTGTTAATCCACCTTCAGAGAGGTAGTCGATATTGGGGTCCGGCAAACCTGTATGACAGGAAAGATAGTGAATTCATGTATAGAATCTGAAAGATCACTTACCTATTACACAGCTGCATACGAACAGTCACCCTCATACAGTTATAGATCGACAGAAAGTCAGACAACCAGCCATAGTTGTAAATGAAGATGAAGATGTAAAGAACCTTGTAAATCCACCTTCAGAGAGGGAGTTAATCTTGGGGTCCTGCGAACCCTCATGACAAGAAAGAGAGTCAAAACATGTATTGAAACTGAATGATCACTTACCTGTTACACAGCTGCATACGAACAGTCAGCCTCCTACTGTTGCAGATCATCAGAACATCAGCCAGCCAATGTTCCAGATGGAGATCCAGACAACCATGTACATTTGCAGAAGGCAAGTCCCTTGTTGTGTGCATCCAGCTTCAAATTGAGCCAGTCATGAGGTCCTGTGAACCTGTATGACAAGAAAGAGAGTCAATACATGTATAAAAACAGAATGATAACTTACCTGTTACACAGCTGCATACGAACAGTCACCCTCATACAGTTGCAGATCGACAGAAAGTCAGCCAGCCAGCCATAGTTGTCAACTGAGATGCAGATGTAACGAAACTTGTTAATCCACCTTCAGAGAGGTAGTCGATATTGAGGTCCGGCAAACCTGTATGACAGGAAAGAGAGTGAATTCATGTATAGAATCTGAAAGATTACTTACCTGTTACACAGCTGCATTCGAACAGTCACCCTCATACAGTTGCAGATCGACAGAAAGTCAGCCAACCAGCCATAGTTGTCAACTGAGATGCAGATGTATAGAACCTTGTTAATCCACCTTCAGAAAGGGAGTCGATCTTGGGGTCCTGTGAACCTGTATGACAAGAAAGAGTGTCAATACATGTACAGAAACTGAATGATCACTTACCTGTTACACAGCTGCATACGAACAGTCACCCTCATACAGTTGCAGATCGACAGAAAGTCAGCCAGCCAGCCATAGTTGTAAACTGAGATGCAGATGTACAGAACCTTGTAAATCCACCTTCAGAGAGGGAGTTAATCTTGGGGTCCTGCGAACCCTCATGACAAGAAAGAGAGTCAAAACATGTATTGAAACTGAATGATCACTTACCTGTTACACAGCTGCATACGAACAGTCAGCCTCCTACTGTTGCAGATCATCAGAACATCAGCCAGCCAATGTTCCAGATGGAGATCCAGACAACCATGTACATTTGCAGAAGGCAAGTCCCTTGTTGCGTGCATCCAGCTTCAAATTGAGCCAGTCATGAGGTCCTGTGAACCTGTATGACAAGAAAGAGAGTCAATACATGTATAAAAACAGAATGATAACTTACCTGTTACACAGCTGCATACGAACAGTCACCCTCATACAGTTGCAGATCGACAGAAAGTCAGCCAGCCAGCCATAGTTGTCAACTGAGATGCAGATGTAACGAAACTTGTTAATCCACCTTCAGAGAGGTAGTCGATATTGGGGTCCGGCAAACCTGTATGACAGGAAAGAGAGTGAATTCATGTATAGAATCTGAAAGATTACTTACCTGTTACACAGCTGTATGCAATCAGTCAGCCTAATACAGTTGCAGATGGCCGGAAAGCCAGCCAGTCAGCCATAGTTGTAAAATAAGATGCAGATGTACAGAATCTTGTTAATCCACCTTCAGAGAGGGAGTCGATCTTGGGGTCCTGCGAACCTGTATGACAAGAAAGAGAGTCAATACATGTATAGAAACTGAATGACCACTTAGCTGTTACAAAGGTTCTGTACACTCCTTCAGAGAAGGAGTCGATCTTGGGGTCCTGCGAACCTTTATGACAAGAAAGAGAGTCCATACATTTATAGAAACTGAATGATCACTTACTTGTTACACAGCTGCATTCGAACAGTCACCCTCATACAGTTGCAGATCGACAGAAAGTCAGCCAACCAGCCATAGTTGTCAACTGAGA